>NC_048565.1:48209708-48565541 GCF_013265735.2 Oncorhynchus mykiss
GACAACAACCACCCGAGCCACTGCCTGTTCCCCCCGCTATCATCCAGAAGGCGAGGTCAGTGCAGGTGCATAAAACCGGGGACTGAGAGACTGAAAAACAGCTTCTATCTCAAGGCCATCAGACTGTTAAACAGCCATCACTAACATTGAGTGGCTGCTGCCAACACACTGACTCACTCTAGCCACTTTAATAATGGAAAAATGCATGTAATAAATGTATCACTAGCCACTTTAAACAATGCCACTTTATATGTTTACATACTCTACATTACTCATCTCATATGTACATACTGTACTCTATACCATCTACTGCATCTTGATGTAATAAATGTATCACTAGTCACTTTAAACAATGCCACTTTATATGTTTACATACTCTACATTACTCATCTCATATGTACATACTGTACTCTATACCATCTACTGCATCTTGATGTAATAAATGTATCACTAGCCACTTTATACATTGCCTCTTTATATAATGTTTACATACCCTACATTACTCATCTCATATGTTCGGCCATCACTCATTCATATATTTTTATGCACATATTCTTATTCATTCCTCTACACTTGTGTGTATAAGGTAGTTGTTGTGAAATTGTTAGGTTAGATTACTTGTTAGATATTACTGCACGGTCGGAACTAGAAGCACAAGCATTTCGCTACACTCGCATTAACATCTGCTAACCATGTGTATGTGACCAATAACAATTTATTTGATTTGAGTCTCCGGTCAACATTAATAGTTTTCCAGCTCTTCGGATGCATGATGTCATGGGGTAAAAGGTAAACACTGAAGGCTAGCTTGGTTTACTCTAGTGTGTACTTTTCTCACACTACAGCCATAGCCGGAAGTCGGGGTGCTGAGGGTGCTGCAGCAACCCCTTGATAAATCGGAATGAAAAAAATATGCACACATTATTAGATTGTGAACCAGGCCTTTATTACTCTGGGTCGTTGTGTGTTTTAGTAGGCCTTTATTATTCCTGGTAACAGGGGCAGGCTAGTAGAATGGTGAAGGAGGGGAAGGCTAGTAGAATGGTGATGGAGGGGCAGGCCAGTAGAATGGTGATGGAGGGGCAGGCCAGTAGAATGGTGATGGAGGGGCAGGCTAATAGAATTATGGAGGGGCAGGCTAGTAGATTGGTGATGGAGGGGCAGGCCAGTAGAATGGTGATGGAGGGGTAGGCCAGTAGAATGGTGATGGAGGGGTAGGCCAGTAGAATGGTGATGGAGGGGCAGGCTAGTAGAATGGTGATCGAGGGGCAGGCTAGTAGTATGGTGATGGAGGGGCAGGCTAGTAGAATGGTGATGGAGGGGCAGGCTGGTAGAATGGTGATGGAGGGGCAGGCTGGTAGAATGGTGCTGGAGGGTAGGCCAGGAGAATGGTGAAGGAGGGGCAGGCCAGTAGAATGGTGAAGGAGGGGCAGGCTAGTAGAGTGGTGATGGGGGGGCAGGCTAGTAGAATGGTGAAGGAGGGGCAGGCTAGTAGAATGGTGATAGGGGCAGGCTAGTAGAATGGTAATGGAGGGGCAGGCCAGTAGAATGGTGATGGAGGGGCAGGCTAGTAGAATGGTGATGGGGGCAGCCTAGTGGAGTGGTGATGGGAACAGGCTAGAATGGTGAAGGAATGGCAGGCTAATAGAATGGTAATGGAGGGGCAGGCTAGTAGAATGGTGATGGGGGCAGGCTAGTAGAATGGTGATGGAGGGGCAGGCTAGTAGAGTGGTGATGGTGGCAGGCTAGTAGGATGGTGAAGGAGGGGCAGGCTAGTAGAATGGTAATGGAGGGGCAGGCTAGTAGAATGGTAATGGAGGGGCAGGCTAGTAGAATGGTGAAGGAGGGGCAGGTTAGTAGAATGGTAATGGAGGGGCAGGTTAGTAGAATGGTAATGGAGGGGCAGGCTAGTAGAATGGTGATGGAGGGGCAGGCTAGTAGAGTGGTGATGGAGGGGCAGGCTAGTAGAATGGTGATGGGGGCAGGATAGTAGAATGGTGATGGGGCAGGCTAGTAGAATGGTAATGGGGGCAGGCTAGTAGAATGGTGATGGGGGCAGGCTAGTAGAATGGTGATGGGGGCAGGCTAGTAGAATGGTGATGGAGGGGCAGGCTAGTAGATTGGAGAAGAAGGGGCAGGCTAGTAGAATGGTGAAGGAAGGGCAGGCTAGTAGAGTGGTGATGGAGGGGCAGGCTAGTAGAATGGTGAAGGAAGGGCAGGCTAGTAGAGTGGTGAAGGAGGGGCAGGCTAGTAGAATGGTGAAGGAAGGGCAGGCTAGTAGAGTGGTGATGGAGGGGCAGGCTAGTAGAATGGTGATGGGGCAGGATAGTAGAATGGTGATGGGGGCAGGCTAGTAGAATGGTGATGGGGGCAGGCTAGTAGAATGGTGATGGAGGGGCAGGCTAGTAGATTGGTGAAGAAGGGGCAGGCTAGTAGAATGGTAATGGGGGCAGGCTAGTAGAATGGTGATGGGGGGCAGGCTAGTAGATTGGTGAAGGAGGGGCAGGGTAGTAGATTGGTGATGGGGGGCAGGCTAGTAGATTGGTGTTGGGGGCAGGCTAGTAGAATGGTGATGAAGGGGCAGGCTAGTAGAATGGTGATGGGGGCAGGTTAGTAGAATGGTAATGGAGGGGCAGGCTAGTAGAATGGTGAAGGAGGGGCAGGCTAGTAGAGTGGTGATGGAGGGGCAGGCTAGTAGAATGGTGATGGGGGCAGGATAGTAGAATGGTGATGGGGGCAGGCTAGTAGAATGGTGATGGGGTCAGGCTAGTAGAATGGTGATGGGGGCAGGCTAGTAGAATGGTGATGGAGGGGCAGGCTAGTAGATTGGAGAAGAAGGGGCAGGCTAGTAGAATGGTAATGGGGGCAGGCTAGTAGAATGGTGATGGGGGGCAGGCTAGTAGATTGGTGAAGGAGGGGCAGGGTAGTAGATTGGTGATGGGGGGCAGGCTAGTAGATTGGTGTTGGGGGCAGGCTAGTAGAATGGTGATGGGGCCAGGCTAGTAGAATGGTGATGGGGGGCAGGCTAGTAGAATGGTGATGGAGGGGCAGGCTAGTAGAATGGTGATGGAGGGGCAGGCTAGTAGAATGGTGATGGAGGGTAGGCCAGGAGAATGGTGAAGGAGGGGCGGGTCGGTAGAATGGTGATGGAGGGGCAGGCTAGTAGAATGGTGATGGAGGGGCAGGCTAGTAGAATGGTGATGGGAGCAGGCTAGTAGAATGGTGATGGAGGGGCAGGCTAGTAGAATGGTAATGGGGGCAGGCTAGTAGAATGGTGATGGAGGGGCAGGCTAGTAGATTGGTGAAGGAGGGGCAGGCTAGTAGAATGGTGATGGGGACAGGCTAGTAGAATGATGATGGGGGCAGGCTAGTAGAATGGTGATGGGGGCAGGCTAGTAGAATGGTGATGGGGGCAGGCTAGTAGAATGGTGATGGAGGGGCAGGCTAGTAGATTGGTGATGGGGGCAGGCTAGTAGAATGGTGATGGGGGCAGGCTAGTAGAATGGTGATGGGGGGCAGGCTAGTAGATTGGTGAAGGAGGGGCAGGGTAGTAGATTGGTGATGGGGGGCAGGCTAGTAGATTGGTGTTGGGGGCAGGCTAGTAGAATGGTGATGGGGCCAGGCTAGTAGAATGGTGATGGGGGGCAGGCTAGTAGAATGGTGATGGAGGGGCAGGCTAGTAGAATGGTGATGGAGGGGCAGGCTGGTAGAATGGTGATGGAGGGTAGGCCAGGAGAATGGTGAAGGAGGGGCGGGTCGGTAGAATGGTGATGGAGGGGCAGGCTAGTAGAATGGTGATGGAGGGGCAGGCTAGTAGAATGGTGATGGGAGCACGCTAGTAGAATGGTGATGGAGGGGCAGGCTAGTAGAATGGTAATGGGGGCAGGCTAGTAGAATGGTGATGGAGGGGCAGGCTAGTAGAATGGTGATGGGGACAGGCTAGTAGAATGATGATGGGGGCAGGCTAGTAGAATGGTGATGGGGGCAGGCTAGTAGAATGGTGATGGGGGCAGGCTAGTAGAATGGTGATGGAGGGGCAGGCTAGTAGATTGGTGATGGGGGCAGGCTAGTAGAATGGTGATGGGGGCAGGCTAGTAGAATGGTGATGGGGGGCAGGCTAGTAGAATGGTGATGGGGGCAGGCTAGTAGAATGGTGATGGGGCAGGCTAGTAGAATGGTGATGGGGGCAGGCTAGTAGAATGGTGATGGGGGCAGGCTAGTAGAATGGTGATGGAGGGGCAGGCTGGTAGAATGGTGATGGAGGGTAGGCCAGGAGAATGGTGAGGAGGGGCAGGCCGGTAGAATGGTGAAAGAGGGGCAGGCTAGTAGAGTGGTGATGGAGGGTAGGCCAGGAGAATGGTGATGGGGGCAGGCTATTAGAATGGTAATGGAGGGGCAGGCTAGTAGAATGGTGATGGAGGGGCAGGCTAGTAGAATGGTGATGGGGGCAGGCTAGTAGAGTGGTGATGGGAGCAGGCTAGTAGAATGGTGAAGGAATGGCAGGCCAGTAGAATGGTAAAGGAGGGGCAGGCTAGTAGAATGGTAATGGAGGGGCAGGCTAGTAGAATGGTGAATTAGGGGCAGGCTAGTAGAATGGTAATTGAGTGGCAGGCTAGTAGAATGGTGATGGAGGGGCAGGCTAGAATAATGGTGGAGGGGCAGGCTAGTAGAATGGTGATGGGGGCAGGCTAATAGACTGGTGATGGGGCAGGCTAGTAGATTGGTGAAGGAGGGGCAGGCTAGTAGAATGGTGATGGAGGGGCAGGCTAGTAGAATGGTGATGGGGGGCAGGCTAGTGGAATGGTGATGAGGGCAGGCTAGTAGAATAGTGATGGCGGGGCAGGCTAGTAGAATGGTGTTGGGGCAGGCTAGTATAATGGTGATGGGGCAGGCTAGTAGAATGGTGATGGAGGGGCAGGCTAGTAGAATGGTGATGGGGGGCAGGCTAGTAGAATGGTGATGGGGGCAGGCTAGTAGAATGGTGATTGGGGCAGGCTAGTAGAATGGTGATTGGGGCAGGCTAGTAGAATGGTGAAGCCAGCAGTAGAACACAACAGATAGTTGGCAGGAGTCCAAAATAGACACAGTTCTTAAAGGAAAATGGGATCTGTGCCACAAGAAATATCTGAATTGAAGTTTGTTTTTCCTGATTCAGGGTTCACTTCCCCTCCCATTACACAGCAGATCTCTGGAGCAGTGATTAGCGTCAACTGATCTAAGCAGACACAGTTCCTCTCTCACCCTACAGCAGAAGCATTTGGCTACTTCAGTACTCAGTTGGCAGAAGTATTGCCTTTCTGATCAGTACATACGTTTCTGAAGGTGTTTGTCATGTCTGCCCATATGCCTTGTACTGGATGCAGCCTCAGTATACTGTGGAATGATCTATCTTTCTGGTCTGGTAATGAGAACTGAATGACTCACCCATCCCCTCCCAACAACACCTGCCTCCCAATAGGGAACATTGGTCAACAGGAAGGGAGACCTTCAGCTGAAAGGCCTAGACTCAATCCCTTATTTATATAATCCCTGTAGCATTACTGCAGCCAGTAAATGTACAAATAATAAGAGCATGTCTTCTATGAATAGCCGTGAAAGATACACCAATTTAAGTGGTGTGTCACAGATTTTTTAGTTGTATCTCCACGATCTGTTAACTGCCAAAAGTCATCGTTGCCCAACCTCCTCTAATCCAAGGCGGACTACTGGTGCCATCTGCTGGAGTGCTGGCATTTGTCATTGACTCTGGGAGTCTGAGAAAGAGATAAATTGTTTGCATTATATGCCCAAATATCCACTCTGACCAACCACCCTCCGTTCGTTTTCGCCTTAAGTAACCTTCAATCTTATGTAACCAAACCAAAAGTAACACATTATACTAATTTGAATGTCCCGTATTTACTTCACTATGTCACGTCTAGTCTATGAGACCAGTCTGGTCAGTCAGTTGATCCCGCTGATTATGAACAGTGTATCGTTATTGCACATGATCAACAAGATACTTGAAGTTCGCAGGCGGGGTCACGAGACCATGACCGACTCACATTTTCCAGCACTCCTTCCTTCTGCCCAGTTTCTCTGTTGTCGCTACGGAAATCAAGCTTATTTTTTTTTACCATCCCTGTATAAGCCTACACCTTTCAAACCAAGACATTTTTTCACCAACTTTTGCTTCACGCCAAATTTTTGCCAACTTTACTTTATAAAAACTAAGCAAAAAAAAGAAACGTCCTCTCACTATCAACTGCGTTTATTTTCAGCAAACTGAACATGTGTAAATATTTGCACGAACATAACAAGATTCAACAACTGAGACAAAAACTGAACAAGTTCCACAGACATGTGACTAACAGAAATGGAATAATGTGTCCCTGAACAGAAGGGAGTGGTCAAAATCAAAAGTAAGTCAGTATCTGGTGTGGCCACCAGCTGCATTAAGTACTGCAGTGCATCTCTTGCTCATGGACTGCACCAGATTTGCCAGTTCTTGCTGTGAGATATTACCCCACTCTTCCACCAAGGCACCTGCAAGTAGCCCTCACGCTCCGATCCAACAGGTCCCAGACGTGCTCAATGGGATTGAGATCCGGGCTCTTCGCTGGCCATGGCAGAACACTGACATTCCTGTCTTGCAGGAAATCACACACAGAACGAGCAGTTTGGCTGGTGGCATTGTCATGCTGGAGGGTCATGTCAGGATGAGCCTGCAGGAAGGGTACCACATGAGGGAGGAGGATGTCTTCCCTGTAACGCACAGCATTGAGATTGCCTGCAATGACAACAATCTCAGTCCGATGATGCTGTGACACACCACCCCAGACCATGACGGACCCTCCACCTCCAAATCGATCCCGCTCCAGAGTACAGGCCTCTGTTTAACGCTCATTCCTTCGACGATAAACACGAATCCAACCATCACCCCTGGTGAGACAAAACCGCGACTCGTCAAAGAGCTCTTTTTGCCAGTCCTGTCTGGTCCAGCGACGGTGGTTTTGTGCCCATAGGCGATGTTGTTGCAGGTGATGTCTGGTGAGGACCTGTCTTATAACATGCCTACAAGCCCTCAGTCCAGCCTCTCTCAGCCTATTGCGGACAGTCTGAGCACTGATGGAGAGATTGTGCATTCCTGGTGGGACTCGGGAAGTTGTTGTAGCCATCCTGTACCTGTGTGATGTTCGGATGTACCGATCATGTGCAGGTGTTGTTACACATGGTCTGCACTGTGAGGACGGTCAGCTGTCCGTCCTGTCTCCCTGTAGAGCTGTCTTAAGCGTCTCACAGTACGGACATTGCAATTTATTGCCCTGGTCACATCTGCAGTCCTCATGCCTCCTTGCAGTATGCCTAAGGCACATTCACGCAGATGAGCAGGGACCCTGGGCATCTTTCTTTTGGTCTTTTTCAGAATCAGTAGAAAGGCCTCTTTAGTGTCCTAAGTTTTCATAACTGTGACCTTAATTGCCTACCGTCTGTAAGCTGTTAGTGTCTTAACGACCGTTCCACAGACAAGTCTGGAAACTCGACTTGATATATCAATAATTATGTCTGATTTTTGTTTGCACTGAATCTCCATTTGGATAGCCTATTGGTTAGGCTACAATTAGGCTGGGAAAAGCTAAGTTGAGCTGTGAGAGCTTCCTGTGATCATCTTGTCTCATTTGCTCATTTATTAGAACATGCTGCCATGTTATCGTCTACAGCAGGTATTCCCAGGGGCAACATCAGGGCTATGCCAAATAAAAATGTGATTCTTATTTGAGCGGGGCTATACATTTGGGTGTTTTTTTTCTTCCCCGAGTAGCCTCGTTTCACTGCTCCCACTCCCCCCCCAGTGTTCCCTATCATGGCTGTGATCATTGTATACAGAGAAGAGAAATACCAGAAGTCACTGTCGACGCTCTACATTCAACACTGGTAGGCTGGTCGTGCCCTCCTTACTCTCCTGTTATCACCAAGGTATCAATATCCTGTCCCCTTGGCTCTTTGACATGTGTACATCAAGTGTATCCTCAACTCTGAGAAGACCAAACTCTCTGTAACCCTTTGATTAAAGTATATTGATATTATGGACACAGAAAATATCAAATCCAATAATCATGAAAAAAAAGATGAACTACGACTATGTTTTCACTTATATTCCTCGTATAAGTTGATGAATACCACCCAGGGACATGGTAAAACTCCTACATACACTGAAAAAAAGTGTTCACTTCAAAATGCATAAAATTCCCTTTCAATATCCATATTTTCATAGGTAAAGGAATTGAATGTTCATTTCTCTAGCAATAAGCTGTCGCCCACTCCAAGATGTATATTAATGATCTGCCTTGTGTCTGTACTGGGTCTGAAGTTCAATGATATAGGTGCATGTTAAGAGCACACAACAAGCTGCACAAGAACTCACTCATTTAAAATGGTCCAGGTTACAAAGTGGCTCAATGACTCATGTTTGCATCTCAATATGAAAAATATAGTCTGCATGTTTTTCAAAGAGTAACTGATGCTATGGAGCCAGATGTCCATGTGTCAGGGGAGAAGCTCCAGGTGGTATCAGATTTTAAGTACCTTTGCATCATACTTAATGACAACCTCTTTTAAAAAGCAGATGAAAAAGCTAACGAAAATAATTCAACCCAGCTAATTTCCGATTCATACCACATTGTTTGACTAGAGGTAGCAAAACAACTTCAATGCTGTGATACTCCAACACTCACACTTCGAGTAGTTGGGCCCAAGCTTTCTGCACATTAAAACCAATTTAGTCGGTCTACAAACCGGCTCTCAAATGCTTGGTAGACAGCCCAATAGTCATCACTGTTACATCCTCAGAAAGAATTGCGCTCCCGAGTTGGGAAAATCTTGTGTACACCACCACACACCCCTTGTATTCAAGATCCTAAATGGCCTAGATCCTCCTCCACTTAGTACTTTTGTCAAACAGAAAACCCAAATCCATGGCAGCAGATCTGAGAGTTCTCATGACAAACCTCTCAGGTCTGCCATGAGGTGACTAATAGTTCCCTTAAGGAAAAACACATTTAGACAATCTACTCTGTGAGAGCTTCCCATGTCCGGAACACTGCCACCAGACAAAAACTGTACCACCTATCACACCCTCACAAAAAAAGCAAAGACGTAGCTAAAGGACAATCTGAGTTTGGAACATAATCCCTAGCTGTGTATTGCTGCATTCCATGTTATCTGTAGTGTGTGGTAACACTTGCTTTTATGTATCTTGTTTTGTGGTATTACTGTCTGCGTGCTAACGTTACATGTCATATCTCGCTCTGCATGTGCGTATTGTTATTGTAATGGTTTTTAATAACCTGCCCAGGGACTGCGGTTGAAAGTTTGCCGGCTGGCTGCTGGCACTTTTACTGAAACACTGATTCATGTGCACGGTCCCTGTAAAAGCCTTTTTGTATACACATTTTAAACTAAATAAGTGATATTTCCTGGGGAAAGAAAAGGCACCACATTGTAGTAATGACCCAGCTGACTAGCCAACGTTAGCTGCTGAATGAAGGGAAGTGAGTATTCAGCTAGCTATCTACCCGAGGCTAACCCAGCTAAACAGTAGTCATTATGCAGATTCTGTTGCAAAATGAAACGGTTCACCCCAAACAGAAGAAACAAACAAGTTTATATTGGGCAAATCCAGGGAGGTCCCTTCCCGTTTGGTTCTTAAACTGTAAACCGTTTCTGTAATGAATACACCCCTGGTAATCACAGACAGGCACAGATATGAAAACTTTTATTGTTTGCTTTGAATAAAAACCCCAGTCCACTGAGGCCCACAGAGAGGACGTCATGCTGGGTTTAGAGACAAAACGGTTAGAAAAATGTACCCAAATAAACAAGCTTAAAGTCTGTATATAAATTACATTTGATGCTCAAACAAACTACCCCCAGCACAGACATTTTAGTAAGTTATTGCATTGTATCCTTGCTGTGTCATGATAGTGGCTTGAGCCAGACCCTCATGCAGGCTTCTGTGCAACAATGAAAAAAATGGAGATACAGGACATCCCTTTGAATTAGGCACTTGATTCTATGGGTGAACCTAAACTGTGTTGCCTCACTTCCTCTTGTCTTCTCAAAACACATTGGTACAGAAGAACAGAGGTTCCTCCCCTCTGATCTTCTGCTCCAATGTGTTTTGAGAAGACAAGAGGAAGTGAGGAATCAAGGCAATACAGTTTGTTGTTCACCCCATCCCACAACCCTACTGTACCACCCTTCATCTTAGACAAGAGATGCTTTTAAGGCTGCATTTATACAGGCAACCAATTCTGATCTTTTTCAGAGCTGCTCCAAATTGGTCAACAGACCAATTAGTAAACATTATCAGAATTGGGCTGCCTGTATAAAACGCAGCCTAAGACATTTGAGCAACGCCCCCCCGTTGACTTGGCGTCAACTCCCGTCACTCAATAAAATGTACCGATGTAGACATCTATACTTCTGAATAAATCTAGTACATTATCAAACAATAACCTAGTTCATCGAACAGCACTGTGCAAAAGAACTTCAGAGTACACCAAAATGGGCACAAGTTCTTAGAATAAATTCCAATTTAAGTCAACTTTATTTAACTTGTCTATTCACTCCGTTATTAGTTCAAATGTAGTATTCTAGTAATTCACTGGCATTAAGGCACAACAAGAAATTCATCTTAACTTCCTGAGGACACAAAAAAAAAAAAAAAAAACGCAATACTGAACTTGTACTTTTTAACACCTGTTCACACGGGGTGGGGGGTATAACATCGTCGGTATCATCCCAAATGGCACCCTAGTCCCTGTAACGTGAACTACTTTTGACCAGAGCCAAGCAGTGCACTATATAGGGCTGCCATTTGGGACTCCGCAGTTAGCAGAACTGGAATACAATCTCAGGATTAACACATTAACAGAAGACACCATTATATAAAACAACTTCAATAGTAAAAAGTGCAACTGTGTCACGTTTCCTGCAAGATATAAAATCCCAAATCTAGTAGTTTCTCTATTTACGTACTTATTTAATTCATGCCTGGCCAAGATAGCATCAGCATCAGACATTCAGTCAAAGTTCATTACTTCCTATCAACCAACCTTCACCCAATTTGTGCCCGATCATTCAAGCCCTCCAAAACATTAGCCTCAATATTGCTATGTAACTAATACCTAATAAGCTAAAACCAAAAGGGCTCTACAATTCAAATATTTTAACCAATTTTTAACTGAACATTTAGGCTGACATCACTTGTGTAACCTCAATCAGGTTATTGTTTCTCTCCGTCAGACATCTCAAGTACTGTTGGTGGGTCAAATTCTTTCTGGCATTCTGGTTTCTTTGAGAGGAACAAGGATGTGGAGTTCAGGATGAGGTTTTAAACTGACTGACAAAAAGAGGTAAAAAGGGAACAACAATTTGGAAAGCTCCCTAGAAATGTTAGAAACCGAAATGTGGCCTAAATGTCAGGAAGAAGCATACTTAGATGGCCTGCTTTAGCGAGCTCTTGTAGCAGTTTACATAGATTACGCTAGAGATATAACCGTAGCAAACAGCAGCATTGTGCAACTCTAGTTACACAATACAAGTAGCCTCGAGTACAGAGCAATCTACAGAAAATGTTCTTCTGACCTATGATCCATCTTTCACCAATACCTAGTTATGTAACCAGAGTTAAACTATGTCACCAAACCAGAAGAGTATAGCCAAGTTCATCTAGCACCATCACTAGTGAAGTGGAAGTAAATAAAACAG
This sequence comes from Oncorhynchus mykiss, assembly GCF_013265735.2. Classification (NCBI taxonomy): domain Eukaryota; kingdom Metazoa; phylum Chordata; class Actinopteri; order Salmoniformes; family Salmonidae; genus Oncorhynchus; species Oncorhynchus mykiss. Next base: position 48,221,460 of record NC_048565.1, read on the forward strand.
AATCTAATTTACAAAAACTTGATAGAGCTAAAAATCATGGCTAGCTTAGAGAAGTGGGCTAGATGGATAGCTAGCAGACTAGGTACAGGTACAGTTTGTGTGGTTGAAAAATTCACAGAAAGCTGTGACAGATCGCACTGGCTATTTTGGTACATTACAGGTTACCCCAAAAAATGAAGCTGTCAGCGATCTTCAGTCATACGGCCTTCTGTTACAAGAAGAAAATAAAAAAAAACTCATTGCTGAAAAGGACATCCCTCAAATATTTTCTATACACAATTTAGCCACCTGGAAATTGTTTTGAAGAGATTGATGGATTGCATCATTTCCATTATTAAAAGATATGGAAAAGTGGCATTCAAGCAGTCTACCCCAGTGATGTTGACAAATATACAATCTTTCAGTCAAAAGTATAAAACAAACTATTTCTAAAGATGAGGCGTCGCCCCTCTGGATCTGTCCTCCAGGTGTACTACGCAGCCACGGGTATCCTTCAGGAAGGAAGGGGAAAAAAATTAGCTTTTTGATGACTTCACTATGGTTAACACCGTTACGCATGTGCACGTATGGTTAACAGAGTTATGTACAAGTGCTTGAAGGTAGGTACACTATGGCTTGATCTTCTTTCGCATTTGCTTTGTGAATTTCATTTGTAAACTCCATAATTAAAAGCATTACGAGGGACAACTTAACTCTAGGATTTTGCAAATGTATACGTTGATGATACCTTTGGCCACAATGGCATCCATCTATACAATAAGTTAAAAAACATATCCATTACCCTGTACTCAAAGTTCTCTGAAAACTCCCATCCTCCCTGGCTTGTTGGATTGAATCCTCCCCTGTAGCCATGGCCTCCGCGGGGGGGACCGAAGGACCCTCTGCTGGCGGAGCGACCCCTGCGGAAGCCCATACCACCACGCCCGCGGTAGCCCCCACGGGACTGACCCCCGCGCAGGGGGATCCCGAACGTCTCAGAGTTGATACGCCTCTCCTCAACCCAGGTCTGCCTCCGCTGCCTGCCAATCACAATTTAGACGCTCAACCGGGGGTTGGAGGACACCGACAGTACCTGATTGAATCTACTATGGTCTTACATACAGTGTACTCCATATATCAATAACACCACATTGTATAGTATCAAAACATTAGCATGGGATAGAACAGATCTGAGAGAAAAGAGACTCACAGTGGGAAACCAGAGCTTCCTCCAGGTTTTTCTGCAGCTTTCCTGAAAAACAGAATAGCTCTTTATCACGTATTGCCTAAGGGAAGACAATATTGTATTGTAAATTCTCAAACTAAATCTACTAGATAGAAGGGACAGAGGTTACCGCTATAAAAACATTGGGGAGAGAGATGATATGGGCAGTTGTCGCCTACCTGCTGTAATCACAGGAGACTTTGTCGAAGAAAGACTTGGACTTGTCGTAGTAAACTTTAAGTGTTAGTGCCTCCAGCCCTTCATCAGCGTTGCCCTTGCTGTTCTGAGTCTCCACACTGGAGTTGCCCTTATCCTCCACGTTCACTGCTGCCTTCTCCGTCTCATCTTGAGAAGAAATGGACATCAAACACATTCACGCCACAATGGCCAATTACTGTTCTGCACATTTAACTAGGCAAGTCAGTTAAGAACACATTCTTATTTACAATGACGGCCTATCCCGGCCAAACTCGAGCGACGCTGGGCCAATTTGTGCACAGCCCTATGGGACTCCCAATCACGGCCGGATGCGATAGTACCTGGAATCAGGTACTGCAGTGACACCTCTTGCACTGAGATGCAGTGTCCTAGACCACTGCACCACTCAAGAGCCACACATGGAGTTCTCAGCCAAATAGATAAAGTATCCATCCAGGCTGCCCTGAACAAACTACATTTTGGTGGAATTTAGGCATTTGAATGTACCAGAGGCCATCAGAAATACACAGCGAAATAATCTCCCAGATTGGAAAGATGTGGTAGTGAGTCTACAATTTAAATGACTAACAATTCATACATTTTCAGTATTAGGTATTGTCTAGACTTATGATCAAGACTCACATACAGGCGTTCAAAAGTTCGGGGTCAGTTAGAAATGTCCTCGTCTTTGAAAGAAAAGCAAATTGAATATCTCGTACAATGCTGTGTACTACTCCCTTCACCAAACAGCACAAACTGGCTCTAACCAGTGTAGGAGTGGGAGGCCCTGGTGCACAACGGAGCAAGAGGACAAGTACCTTAGTGTCTAGTTTGAGAATGACACCTCACAAATCCTCAACTGGCAGCTTCATTAAATAGTACCCGCAAAACACCAGCTCCGGGATGCTGGCCTTCTAGGCAGAGTTCCAAAGATAAAGCCATATCTCAGACTGGCCAATAAAAATAAAAGATCAAGATGGGCAAAAGAACACACTGGACAGAGGAACTCTGCCTAGAAGGCCAGCATCCCGGAACCACCTCTTCACTGTTGACGTTGACACTGGTGTTTTGCAGGTACTATTTAATGAAGCTGCCAGTTGAGAACTTGTGAGGTGTCGGTTTCTCAAACTAGATACTCTAATGTACTTGTCCTCTTGCTCCGTTGTGCACCGGGGCTTCCCACTCCTCTTTCTATTCTGGTTAGAGACAGTTTGCGCTGTTCTGTGAAGGGAGAAGTACATAGCGTTGAACAAGATCTTCAGTTTCTTAGCAATTTCTCGCATGAAATAGCCTTCATTTCTTAGAACAAGAATAGATTGACGAGTTTCAGAAGAAAGTGCTTTGTTTCTGGCCTTTTGAGCCGGTCATCGGACCCACAAATGCTGATGCGCCAGATACTCAACTAGTCTAAAGGCGGCCAGTTGTATTGCTTCTTTAAACAGAACAGTTCTCAGCTGTGCTAACATAAGTGCAAAAGGGTTTTCTAATGATCAATTAGCCTTTTAAAATGATAAACTTGGATTAGCTAACAATGTGCCATTGGAACACTGGAGTGATGGTTGCTGATAATGGGTCTCTGTACGCTATTTAGATATTCCATAAAAAAAAGCTGCCATTTCCAGCTACAATAGTCATTTACAACATATTTCTGATAAAATACATTTAATTTTTTTTTTTAAATAAGTGATTCTTTCAAAAACAAGGACATTTCTAAGTGACCACAAACTTTTGAACGGTTGTGTGTGTAATAGACATATTCAGAAAGTATTTAGACCATGACTTTTTCAAAATTTCTAAAATGGATTCAATTGTCCCCCACCCCAATCCACACACACACACACACACACACACAACACTCCATAATAACAAAGCAAAAACAGTTTAGCAATTTCTGTAAATGTAATTTGTTTCCAGCCCCTTGCCTCAGTACTTTGTTTAAGCTCCATTGGAAGCGATTAGACTCGAGTCTTCTTGGTATGACGCTACAAGCTTGGCACACCTATATATATATATATTAGGTGAGTTTCTCACATTCTTCGCAAGTTCTGTCAGGTTGGATGTGGAGCATTGCTGCACAGATATTTTCAGCTCTCTCCAGAGATGATCGATAGTGTTCAAGTCCAGACTCTAGCTGGGCCACTCAAGGACATTCAGAGACATGTCCCGAAGCCAAGACACAGGCATGCTGTGTGCTTCAGGTCATTGTCCAGTTGGAAGGTGAACCATCGCTCCAGTCTGACATTCTGGAGCAGGTTTTCAATAAAGGTTCGCTCTGTACTTTGCTCCGTTCATCTTTCCCTCGATCCTGACTAGTCTCCCAGTCCCCTTAGGCTAAGAAACATCCCAACAGCATGATGCCATCACCAAAGGAATGTGCCAAGCGTCACGCCTGGAGGAAACCTGGCACGTCAGGCCAAAGAGCTCAATCTTGGTTTCATCAGACCAGAGAATCTTGTTTCTCATGGTTTGAGTCTTTAGGTGCCTTTTGTCAAACTCCAAGCGGGCTGTCATGTGCCTTTTACTGAGGAGCAGCTACCGTCTTGCCACTACCATATAGGCCTTATTGGTGGAGTGCTGCAGAGATGGTTGTCCTTCTGGAAGTTTCTCCAATCTCCACAGAGAAACTATAGAGCAACAATCAGGTTCTTGGTCACCGGCCTTTCTCCCCCGATTGCTCAATTTGGCTGGGCGGCCAGCTCTAGGAAGAGTCTTGGTGGTTCCAAACTTCTTCCATTTGAGAATGATGGAAGGCCATTTTATTCTTGGGGACCTTCAATGCTGCAGATATTTTGGTACCTTTCCCCAGTTCTATGCCTCGACACAATCCTGTCTCGGAGCTCTTCGGACAATTCCTTCAACCTCATGGCTTGGTTTTTGCGCTGACATGCACTGACAACTGTGGGACCGTCATAAAGACAGGTGTGCCTTTCCAAATCATGTCCAATCAATTTAAATTTACCACAAGGACTCCAATCAAGTTGCAGAAACATCAAGGATGCTTGATGGAAACAGGATGCACCGGAGCTCAATTTAAAAAAAAAGGTCTGAATACAGATTTACTGTACTGAATACAGTAAATCTGGCATCTGATCTCTTATTTGAAATAAATGAGCAAATGTCAAAAAACATAAATCCACTTTAAATTCAGGCTGTAAAACAAAACGTGGAAAAAGTGAAGGGGTCCGAATACTTTCTGAAAGCACAGTAAGTAACCTATGCGCCACCGCTCTGTGGCTGCATATGAAACAAGTGAAAGAAAATAAATGTGCCAGAAAATAGGCCAAGTTGATTCACAGACAATGAGAGCATCATGTGCTCTCCCGCCATGTGTAAAAAAAATGTATTTAAAAAAAGTGACTGCAACGACAGCACACACACACGGGGAGGGGGGACAAACAGAAGACCGTCAAACCAGCATTGTTTCCCTGTCATTGCTCACTTTGTGACTAACAGGCTCCTGTCCTATCAATACATTGAATGAAAGGCATCTTCTAGCGGGAGAGGGCTCGGCTGACTTTTCTGACTAGCGAATTGACAAGTAGTCTCGTTAATTGAAGTGGAAAAAGTAGCCGGCTGAAAATTAGTCTGTAATCGTCTGTTTAGCCGACAGACCGCGCTAGTGGAACACCCTGCAACTTGGCTACATTGTGCTCAGGCTTGCCTCGTGTTAATCTCGGTCCCCTGAACACAATCACACATGCTTCGGATGCCGGCCATGTTTTGTCTGTCTGAAGAAACCAGCCATGTATGCATGATCTGTCCTCAAAAACACTAGGCTAAATCAAGCTCCTTCACCCATAAGTGCTGGATCAAATGTTATGAGGGCCTGATCTGTACAGTCCTGGTACCTTTTAGTTTGAGCTTGCTCTGGAACTCCCTGTCCATTTCTTCCTTGTCGAACTGGGCGTTGGCACTCTCAAAGTCAAAGTCCTTCTCGAACTTCATGGGTCCGTCTAGGCGCACGTTGAAGCGGCTCCTGCCGCGTTGTCTTCCCCCACGACCACGCCTCTGAGGCGGGGGGCCACCAACTGGGAAACAGGAAGAATAGACAATATTACCACCAGAAACATGTAGTAAACACCAAACAATACAATGATACCACAACATTATAATAAGTTACACCAAAAGCAGTGCCCCTTGTTCAAAACTGAACCATGAAGAATATGAATAAACAAAATGCAGGAAAATGTCCACTATAGCATAGATTGGTAGTTTGCTGTGCTTTTATCTACCAATTGACAGAATAAAGCAATGGCTTGCCATCCATCACAACAGAATACTTCAAATGTCACCCTAACAGATTTATACAAATAGAAATTCCAGCAGCATATAAAGCATGAATAGCATTACCCATCCATACAACATTAACAATCGCAAAAATATGGCGTAACAGAATTACCATAACACACACGAAACAGAGCAGTGATCGCCATCTCAACTTGTCAATGTGCACAGCAATGCAGACAGTTGCAAGCAATGGACCACCATGTAACCTACTACAGCACACAGGATGGTGGAGTTGTGTAAACGAACGTGGGCTTGACAGTTTAAGTAAAAGTCACTAGGGCATGCAGAGTCTGAAACGGCATGGAGCTGAGCACAGAGGACGGTTAGAGCAGAGGTGCTCAGTTAACCTGCAGGCCGTTGACTGGCATCCCTGCCTTCACCTTGCGGCTGCTGCTCAGACACTGCTCTGAGTGCTTTCTGGGCCTGGAATGGTACAGTCCATTACTTTAGAGAGCTCAGCTCAACTTTAATAAAGAGATTTAGTCCCAAACTATAGACTACCTATAGAAACAGGCAAAAGTTGTTAAAATGTTGAAACTCCGACAGACTGTTAAGAGTTACAAAAAAATGTCAGGGGTCATTTTTGTTTTTAGGGGTTGCAGCACAACAAAACACAGGTAAAGCCTCCGATAGGTCTCACCTACGGAGCTAAAGATAGAGTTGGTAAGCCCTGCAGTGGTATAGCGTTGGTGAGAAATGGGCGCGTTGCAGGGCGCACCCCAGGCCTGGTTACTGCGGGCCCCGCTGACGGTCTCACCATAGTGATGGTGCTGCTGCTGGGCATGGCCGGCGGCTGGAGCCGAGGGGGTCGTTTGGCCTGGAGCGGGACTCCTACGGCCCAAGCTGTGAGTCGGAGCGTAGGGGGCCGACGGGGCTGCCTGTTCTACTGTGGGGCTCTTCCTCAGGGGGTCCAGGGAGGGGCTGGTGTGGCCTGGGTGAACAGAGGGTTAGTGTTACACTGGGCTACTCAACACATGAATCAGACTCAACACTGGTTCGTCAAGAGTTACACTTCATGGATATAAAGCTTAAGTTATTAAACGCGTTGAAGGTTGTGTGTTAAGAAAAGCAATCTGTAATTTTATTGAGAAGAGGCAAAAAATAAATAAATCAGAAAGTGATAAGGGGGCAGGGGAAGCAGTATTGGGTGACATTATGCTCTCACAAGATGATACATAGGCCTAACATACAGTACCAGTCAAAAGTTGACAGCTACTCATTCAAGGGTTTTTCTTAATTGGACTATTTTCTACATCAAAACACATTTGGTTACTACATGATTCCATAAGTTTTTATATTTTGAGATTCTTCAAAGTAGCCACCCTTTGCCTTGATGACAGCTTTGCACGCTCTTGGCATTCTCTCAACCAGCTTCATGAGGTAGTCACCAGGAATGCATTTCAATTAACAGGTGTCCTTTGTTAAAAGGTAATAATTAATTTCTTTCCATCTTAATGCGTTTGAGCCAATCAGTTGTGTTGTGACAAGGTAGAGGTGGTACACAGAATACAGCCCTATTTGGTAAAATACCAAGTCTATATTATGGCAAGAACAGCTCAAATAAGCAAAGAGAAACGACAGTCCATTACTTTAAGACATGAAAAAAATCCAAGAGCTTTGAAAGTGTCTTCAAGTACAGTCGCAAGAACCAGAAAGCGCTATGATGAAACTGGCTATCATGAGGACCGCTACAGGAAAGGAAGACTGAGTTACCTCTGCTGCAGAGGATAAGTTCATTAGAGAGTTACCAGCCTCCAATTACAGCCCCCCCCAAAAATGCTTCACAGAATTCAAGTAACAGACAAATCTCAACATCAACTGTTCAGAGACTGCATGTATCAGGCCTTCATGGTCGAATTTCTGCAAAGAAACCACTACTAAAGTACACATATAAAAAAGGAAACACAAGCAATGGACATTAGACAGGTGGAAATCTGTCCTTTGGTCTGATGAGTCTAAATGTGAGACTTTTGGTTCCAACCACCGTGTCTTTGTGAGATGCAGAATAGGTGATCAGATGTGTGCTTCCCACCGTGAAGCATGGAGGTGATGGTGTGGGGGTGCTTTGCTGGTAATACTGATTTATTTAGAACACCTCCATTTAACCAGCATGGCTACCACAGCATTCTAAAGTGATACACCATCCCGTTTGGTTTGCGCTTAGTGGGACTATCATTGGTTTTTCCAACAGACCAATGACCCAACACACCTCCAGGCTGTGTAAGGGCTATTTGACAAGGAAGGAGAGTGATGAGTGCTGCATCAGATGACCTGGCCTCCACAATTACCCAACCTCCACCCAATTGAGACGGTTTGGGATGAGTTGGACCACAGAGTGACAGGAAAGCAGCCAACAAGTGCTCAGCATATGTGGGAACTCCTTCAAGACTGTTGGAAAAGCATTCCCGATGAAGCTGGTTGAGAGAATGCCAAGAGTGTGTAAAGCTGTCATCAACGCAAAGGGTGGCTACTTTGAAGAATCTGAAATATTTGTGTTATTTCATAGTTGTGATATTTACAATGTAGAAAATAGTAAAAATAAAAAAAATCCCTTGAATGAGTAGGTGTGTCCATGTGCCACAAGAAAGGAAATATTCAGGTTAGCCATCCCTTGAAAGAATACGACCGTGTGCTCTACAGATGAGTTGTAGGGAGTGAATGGGTTAGATCTACAGCTAGTTTCAAATGAGTTTGTTTCACCAAGGTGAGTTCGTAGTAGAACAAATCAGTGTTTCTCTTCCTCGTGGGTTTCCTTTACCTTTAGATACAAGGACAGTAGCGGTACCCAGAGAGTGTGAATCAGTGGGGAGAGCAGCGCCAATAGCACTGCTCTGGGACTGGGTTGCAGCGGAGCGTGTGTTGCTCCCAAAGGAGGAGGGCGGCACTGATCTTCCTGTATGGAAAGGAACAGCAGGTGTAGAGTAGAGGGCAAGAACTACACAAGTGTGAGGAGTCCTCTGATTCTCTTTCAATTATTATTTTTGATATCGCACGTGCGAGTCACCTGAATCTCGAAGAACCAATTACAAATGTCAGTTGGTCGAAAGGTGAATGAGGTGAGCCCCTCCCATTATCGAAGGAGCGACTCACCTGTCCTATGGTAATTCTCACAAGAGTACTTCTCTAAGCTTTCCTCAGCACGAAAATATGTTTAACTGTTTCGCAAGTGCCGCGAGGTTACACCACCGAACGCAGAAATTCCAGCTCTAGTCTTTTGTGTTGAGTAACTTACCGAAAACATGTTGTTGCTTTGTCTCCTGTGTTAGCACGCTATGCTATTAGCCCACTAGGTGAACACTAGCTAGAAAACACAAGCCTTAACGGATAAACATCGACTAGCACACACACACACACACACACACGTTACCAATACTTATAAAATGGGCCGCCGTACGTAAATAAACATGCTCAGGCAGCTCTAACTAGACAAGCGAGTTGTGAGGTTTTTACTAAATACTGGCCAGTGCTACCTTAAGCCACACCACTAGCCGTCACAATGAACGCTAGCTACAACCATCTTGCTATTGCTAGCTTAGTTCCCATTTTCTAGTTCGCCTAGCATTAAGTTACTTTGTGCCTACTAACTGAACCAGTCCCACCACACCGTGACCTAGTCTACAAGACTGCCTGTAACAGACTAGCTAAGGCAGCAAGTCTGGCTGTACTGCTAACCTACGCTGGGCAAAACGCTCACATGGCCTACCTCAGCTAGTTCAGTTCTCTTGTATGGTTTAGATAACGCTGTCATTTTTATACTTACCGACTCCAACTACTAGGTTCTCAGGTTCAAGAGAGTTAAAAACCAGGTCAGCTACAGTATCAAGGCCAGCCTTGCCACCTACCGGCCGGCAGATCCAGATATAATGGCAACCCGGTCTCCAATCGCTCTATGAGCCAAGTTGCTGCATCTGGGAGAAGGGCAGTTCTCTAGCACCAGTGCATACTGAGCAACCAGCAATGTAGCATGCTGCAAACCCACAGTCCAATTTTTCACACAGAGATCAGTGGGGGAGCAGTCCCATTTAGCTGATTTCCCTATAGGGAAGAAGGTGCGCCAGACCTAGGGGTACACCCCAGCGCCTGTGTCCTGAGCTGCCACCTCTCAGGTAGACTAGACCGGACCAGACAAAGCGGGCTGTTATGTGCCTTATACTAAGGAGTGGCTTCCGTCTGGCCACTACCATAAAAGTTCAGATTAGTGGAGTGCTGTAGAGATGGTTGTCCTTCTGGAACTTTCTCTCATCTCCACAGAGGAACTCTGGAGCTCTGTCAGAGCAACCATTGGGTTCTTGGTCACCTCCCTGACCAAGGCCCTTCCCCGATTGCTCAGCATGGAAACTAGCTCTAGGAAGAGTCTTGGTGGTTCCAAACTTCTTCCATTTAAAAATTTGAGGCCACTGTTCTTGGGGACCTTCAATGCTGCAGAAATGTTTTGGTACCCTTCCCCAGATCTGTGCCTCGACACAATCTTGTAGGACAAATCCTTCGACCTCTTGCTCTGACATGCACTGTCAACTATGGGACCTTATATAGACAGGTGTGTGCCTTTTCAAATCATGTCCAATCAATTGAATTTACCACAGGTGGACTCCAATCAAGTTGTAAAAACATGAAGGATGCACAATGGAAACAGGATGCACCTGAGCTCAATATTGAGTCACATAGCAAAGGGTATGAATACTTATGTAAATTGTTTATTTTTAATAAAACATGTTCATTTCTAAAACCTGTTTTTGATTTGTCATTGTGGGGTAGTGTCAACTGATGAGGATTTTTTCAAATGTATTTAATCCATTTTAGAAGGCGGCTGTAACGTAACAAAATTAGAAAAAAGGGGTCTGAACTTTACAAATGCACTGTATATTTTTTAAGTGGGGGAAAATGCCTCAATATTCTTTAAAAAAAACTGACTAAAACCAAATAATGTACAAATTAAAAATGGACCTTCAATCATACAGTTTCTTGACTGTGTCCAGCTTGATAATAAATCACAGAAATGACAGCTAGACTGAGGTAAGAGTCATTCATCTTGATAGCCCCGCGATGGCCAGGCAAGCTCTGGTTAGCGGAGATCATTCTCGTGCTGTACGACAAGCCCTGGCAACTCCTGTTCTGACCCAAGCAAACAAAGATTTCCACCCTCACTCAAACACAATGGCCTTCCGGGCCTGGCCCATGAGGTCAAATCTGAATGTGACAGGCCTGCCTCAGTCATTGACTATCCAGTGTCAGGGCCCCTTCTACACACTCACTGTTTGCAAACAAGTGGTGCATTTGAGAAAATGTGACAAAAAAAAAAGTTGTGCTTTTTGCAGGTCCTTATTGCTTTCTCCTCAGTCTTTCTAGACACTATTTTGGCCTGTCATATAGGCTTTGGAAATAACAATTGGTAAAAACTTGTTTCAAGAAGGGGGTGTGTCGTTTACGTCCAGTTTTCCAAGCCCCGCCTTGGGATCCGTCTATTGCACTTGAGGCCATTTCACAGCATCTTTTTGAGCCGCTGGAAAGCATGTAAATTAAGTGGCTCTCCTTCAAGATCGCTTCACTGGTCACCCTTAAGTCCACAAAGCAAGTTCGTGAGCCGCGTGAGCTGTCAGTTCACCATTCGTGCCTACAGTTTGCCCCAGGATTTTCCCCGGTTTCAATTGTCTCACCTTGGAGCTTGTGGCTTTCCACCCACCACTTCTACAGAATAACTTCTCCACCATTTGTGTCCAGTACGCATATTGCGCATTTACTTGGATACACCAAGAGCGTCGCACAAGGGGAGGCCACACTCATCAACAGTTATCACATTAGATTGTGGACGCCATTTTATTGGCCTATAATAACAAGGGATTACAGCCGCCGGACAGCCAATGGGCTCTCTCCAGTAGAGGTATGGCTACCTCTTGGGCACTGTTCAAAGGGCATCTACTTACAGGAGATTTGCGATGCAGCTTGTTGGGAATCCCTGCATACATGCCCAGGTTCTACCGGCTAGACATCACTGCAACTTCTTTGGTACATAGTGTCCTCAGTGTCAGGGCCTCTGAGGGTTGATATGTTAAGACTACCTGGCTTTGGAGAGCATGTTTGCAATAATGGAGTTGGCCATATCCCAAGTGCAATATGGGGACAAATAATTGAAAGAGAAATCAAGGTTACTTTCATTACCACTGTTCTCTGATATGAGATATTCCCCTACTTGTAAGAGCGTGACGAAGTTCGGCATGCTCGAGAATCACCACAGGGTGAGCAAGTAGCTCCTTATTATGACTTATTATGACTTCGACTGGTCTGTCTAACAGGTGTGTAAATGGTTCCTCAAGATTCAGCTGAATCCCACGTGAGATCTCACTCATAATATCAGAGAATCAGGGTTACAAAAGTAACCTGACTGGCCTCATTTCCTGATTTGCTTCCTGACCTGTGACCCTTGGCTGAGTGCTAGCAGAATCTTCATAGAGCGGAAATGGCGAGTACTATCACACTGAATATTTTGAATATCAAATATGTAAAACATAAGGGAGCCGACAGTCTACGTGAGTGACTCTTTTGGCATAGTGGAGCCCATTCAAACCTTCTGCGCCTGTGAAATGCCCAGCTTGATCCAAGAGCCATGTGGCAGCCTGCAACCCTTGGAAAGCATACATAACTGTCACTTCCTGACAGAGCTTAAAACATATCTACCTGCATTTGACAGGTAGATCGCTTAATGCATAGCATTAGCTTGCCTTTGAAGGTATAACGTGACTGACAATAAGCTTTAGAACACAGTTGACATTAGTAAAGTATGACTGACTAATATCAGACCTTGAACACACTAGTGATTAACCTAGCTAGCGGTCCCTTCCTCACCATATCCAGGCTTTGTGTTGCTGTGGCTCTTACCGTCACCAACGGTGCCAAACTGCATGGACACCAGGGGGCTGGTGTTACACTGGCTGTACAGGGGCACGGGAGCTCGGTTGAACAGGCCGTTGGAGCCCACCGACTGGAATGGAGCTGAAGTGGCAGCAGGAGCAGGTGGAGGGGCTGAGCACACAGAGGACTGGAGAGGAAGAAAGCGAGAAAGGGAGTTGAAGCCAAATATCACTGCACAGGTGCACTTATATTAGGGATGTGCATCTCTAGTTTCATGAATGAGTCGATACGCATCTAGATGCACGGGCTTTGATACTTTTTAGATTGAAACGATCTGGTACGATTTAGTTTGATTAGTGGAACGAATTGATGCACTAACATTTTTAGCATAAACACCTTACTTTTCCATTTTAAATTAATATCTGCTGCCTATGGGAGTTCAGGAGCTGGGCCTCTGTGCTGCATCTGTCTGAGATTACTTCTCTAAACTGAGTGACCCTGTGTGTGTGGAGGCACCTGAGCCGAGCCATTGGGCAGACCACCCCACTATCAGATTAGGAGTGGGAAATGTACAGTATGTTCACCCCCCGCATTTTTTTTTAATATCTATTCACCACCTGATTAACTTAATCATTTTTGCAGATTGAAAAATGTTGAGCTAGTACCATGTCAAAAAAAAATTTAAACCATCTTGGCATTTAGACAGTTAATATAATGCAGCTTTGGATTTCACCTGTCTCGAAAGCAAGTAGTTTAGAAGTTTACAGAGCTTCTCCCGCTCTGACTAATGAATGAGATATGATAGCGGTCCTTTTTGAAATTCTTATTCATGTAAAAAAAGACCAAATACACTGACTGTTTAAAGCAAACCTTCCAAAGCTATTTCTTATGTTGAACCTGAATAATCAAAATTTTTATCTAAAAAATCGGAATGATTGAAAACCCCAATCAGCAGTTGGATGAGAGTTGCGTCGACTTTGGTAGGTTACACAACTCTGGTAAGACACGCATTTGGTAACAATGACCCAGCAAATTACATTGGTTGTCACTCGAATAATGCCTATGATTTGACATTGCGAAAGCAATTTTACAAGCATCTGAATGCTGAAGGTGCCAAATGTACAAATAACCTATTAGGCCCATCTCTCGTTGGCGCACGCATCTGCGTCTCCCACACCATTGCTCTGTCAGCCATATGCAGTTATATGCATAAAGTTGGATAGGCTACTGAACTGAAGGAGAGGACGCATCATTTCAGTCATAACTGAGTTATTTCCAGAATAAGACCATATGGTGACCCGATTCAGGAAACTAGGCGTATGCCGCAAGCCTGGACAGTTGTGAAGAGGGCACAACAAAACCGATTCTCCCTCAGGAGACTGAAAGGATTTGGCATAAGTCCTCAGATCCTCAAAAGTTTCTACAGCTGCACCATTGAGAGCATCCGGACTGTTTGCGTTCTTATCCGTATTTTTTAAAAACTGCAATGTTGGTTAGTAAGTAAGCAAGCATTTCACTGTTGTATTCGGTGCATGTGGCTAATAAAATTGACTTCACAGGAGAGCCGTCTGAACCTAAAAAAAAATAATCAAAATGCTTTTTTGGAGGCAAAAATGCCTTCTAACATGTGAACTTTCATGTGCCTTAATAACAAACTTCTTTGGCATCTGTAAATACGAATAATATTGTTGAATTACTAGAGCCTAGTTGATTTAGCCAAAGACAGGAACCTTCCCGCTAGCCATGATTGGCTGAGATAATGAGTGGGCTGGACATGCCGAGGGATGAGTTTCAGATTGGTATGCGGTGTAGCATCTTGTGTCTAAAATGAGCTGCTCGTTATGCGTAGATAATCCTTTCTACTGCAGTTTGAAATATGAAATTAGCCATGGAGAACTGCAAATATTTTGCTACTGCTCCTCAATAACATTGCTGCCCTGAATTTCAGGCGCTATCGACAAAGGTCAGTGGGAAAAAGTTGTGATGGCACGATCGTCCTCCAGAAAGTCCATGTCGACTCTCTGAAAATGAATCAGATCGATGAGGAAATCCCTGATTTAGGTAAAAACATTTTCATTGAAGGAGACATTGTCAGAAGACTCCACAGTGATGGGGAAGAAACGGCGATCAACAGTGTTGTCACGGAAGAAGTTGACACAGGCCAAACAAGTTGTGCAAACGACTAAGGACATCTTATTTAATAAAAAGAGGGTTGCAGTCTGCTGTGAAGCTTTCATCCATGTAACCGCGTAAGAATTTAGCTACAGTTTCAGATATGTTTCTAATTTTGTCAGAAAGTTGTTTCATTGCAAGTTAAAGCTTGCTGTTAGCTAGCCAGATGGAGTTTGATGGTTGGCTTGTTAACCAAATAGGTTTCATCTTTAGCCAACTATGACAATCGGTTTGTATTACTAGTAACGCTACTCTATGGATTACAGTTCATTTTTTAGCTAGCTAACGTGACATATCTAAACAAAAGACCAAGTTAAAGTTTGCTGTTAGCTAGCGTTAGATGGCTGGCTGGCTAGCTAATATTAACTTACTTTTATTAAGTGTGTGTAACGTTAGGAATGTTCTCAGAATGCCATTTAACATTGCTAGTTATAGGTTTAATGTTAACTAGATATTTGTATCTGGAATTTGTCTTTCAGGATCAGTAGAACACACCTGACCTCTCCACCAGTCATACTAGGAGAAAGTTCTAATGCTTCTCATCAACAAGAGAGCTGGCCCAAACAAGCAAAGGCAGCAGAGCAGTCAACGACATGTACCATTTCGTCACTAACTACAGAATTGGGGAAACGCGTGAGGACCTGAATTGTGATAACTGCAGTGGCCAAAACAAGAACAAGATTGTGCGCTGGTATTGTGCCTGGCGGACCATGCACAAGCGCCACCACAGTCTTGGACCTTCACTTCCTGATCACAGGCCACACCAAGTCCGACTGGTGCTTCAGCCTTAAGTAGCACTTCAGAAAGACCCAAGTGAACACTGTCGGAGATGGCTGGTGTTGTGAAGGGCAGCACCGTGACAGGGGTCAACATCCCACAGCTGGTTGGACTGGAGGATGGTACGGTGCTGGTGGAAAGCTATGGCGGGCAACACCTGACTCCGTACTTCAGACCACTGCCACAGATCAAGCAGTACCAGCACTTCAGGGGAAAATAATTGTCATTGCATTGTATGAGGTTATTATTATTCTCTAAACTTGGGAGGTCAATTGATGTTGTGCAGGTTTGTAATGTCTTCTGATTTTTTTGTTGCGATTGTTCCCCGTTTCACAGCTTCGATGCTCTGGAGTCTGGTGTTGTCGCCAAGGAGCGTTTGGACTGTCAGGACCAGGTTTCAGCTTCTGCGCAACGCTGACATCCTTCCTCCCATAGATAGTCTGCCTGTACAAGGACCACCTGGGACTGGACACAGCTAGACAAACGTATATTTGAGAAGATCAGGGAGTTTTGTGACAAAGAGGCAATCAACGTCACATGCCCAGCATCAAAGTCAAGGGCAGGACAGAAACAGGCTCTCCAAATACAGATACCCTTGTTCATGCGAAGTTCGGACGGACCAGTCATCAGCACTATCTGCAGTGCCTCTATTCAAATGCCTCTCTCCTAACACTGCTGCTCAGCCACTTTACCCCTGATTGTATGCATATCATCTATCACAGATATTGTTATTGTACATACCGGTACTGTATATTATTTGTATTGACACCATTTTTAAAATTGCTGCTATGCAAGTAACCATTTGGCTGTGCCGTTTACACCTTTTGTAGAGACCCATTCACTTAGCAAAATATTGATATATAAAATGAATGTGGTCGTAACATGATTTTGTGACATACAATATCATGTGACCGTATCAAGTGTCAACCACAAATATATGGAGGATGCATCTGTTTATGTACTGTACATTTGCACCTCAAATCATGTTTCAACTCAGGTTGCATGGCCTTATCACAAAGTACTGCATACATAAGTTGTGTAAGAGTATATCAAGTATGCTAATGTACTGGTGTCAATGCATTTTGGCAGTGGTGTAAAGTACTTCAGTATTTTTGGGGGCGTATCTGTACATTACTTTACCATTTATATTTTTGGCAACTTACTTTACTACATTCCCGAAAGAAAACAAAAAAAGTAGTTTACTACATACAGTGGGGAGAACAAGTATTTGATAACCTGCAAAATCGGCAGTGTTTCCTACTTACAAAGCATGTAGAGGTCGAATTTTTATCATAGGTACACTTCAACTGTGAGAGACGGAATCTAAAACAAAAATCCAGAAAATCACATTGTATGATTTTTAAGTAATTAATTTGCATTTTATTGCATGACATAAGTATTTGATACAGCAGAACTTAATATTTGGTACAGAAACCTTTGTTTGCAATTACAGAGATCATACGTTTCCTGTAGTTCTTGACC
Organism: Oncorhynchus mykiss; assembly: GCF_013265735.2. Lineage (NCBI taxonomy): Eukaryota > Metazoa > Chordata > Actinopteri > Salmoniformes > Salmonidae > Oncorhynchus > Oncorhynchus mykiss. The sequence continues at coordinate 48,238,426 of NC_048565.1, forward strand.
AGGTTTGCACACTGCAGCAGGGATTTTGGCCCACTCCTCCATACAGACCTTCTCCAGATCCTTCAGGTTTTGGGGCTGTCGCTGGGAAATACGGACTTTCAGCTCCCTCCAAAGATTTTCTATTGGGTTCAGGTCTGGAGACTGGCTACTTACGGACCACTCCTTAGTTGCCCTGGCTGTGTGTTTCGGGTCGTTGTCATGCTGGAAGACCCAGCCACGACCCATCTTCAATGCTCTTACTGAGGGAAGGAGGTTATTGGCCAAGATCTCGCGATACATGGCCCCATCCATCCTCCCCTCAATACGGTGCAGTCGTCCTGTCCCCTTTGCAGAAAAGCATCCCCAAAGAATGATGTTTCCACCTCCATGCCTCACGGTTGGGATGCTGTTCTTGGGGTTGTACTCATCCTTCTTCTTCCTCCAAACACGGCGAGTGGAGTTTAGACCAAAAACCTCTATTTGCTTCTCATCAGACCACATGACCTTCTCCCATTCCTCCTCTGGATCATCCAGATGGTCATTGGCAGACTTCAGACGGGCCTGGACATGCGCTGGCTTGAGCAGGGGGACCTTGCGTGCGCTGCAGGATTTTAATCCATGACGGCGTAGTGTGTTACTAATGGTTTTCTTTGAGACTGTGGTCCCAGCGCTCTTCAGGTCATTAACCAGGTCCTGCCGTGTAGTTCTGGGCTGATCCCTCACCTTCCTCATGATCAATGAAGCCCCACGAGGTGAGATCTTGCATGGAGCCCCAGACCGAGGGTGATTGACCATCATCTTGAACTTCTTCCATTTTCGAATAATTGCGCCAAGTTGTTGCCTTCTCACCAAGCTGCTTGCCTATTGTCCTGTAGCCCATCCCAGCTTTGTGCAGGTCTACAATTTAACCCTGATGTCCTTACACATCTCTGGTCTTGGCCATTGTGGAGAGGTTGGAGCCTGTTTGTGTGTGTGGACAGGTGTCTTTTATACAGGTAACGAGTGGAGAACAGGAGGGCTTCTTAAGGAAAAACTAACAATTCTTACTGGTTGGTAGGTGATCAAATACTTGTCATGCAATAAAATGCAAATGAATTACTTAAATTATACAATGTGATTTTCTGGATTTTTGTTTTAGATTCCGTCTCTCACAGTTGAAATGTACCTATGATAAAATTAGCGACCTCTACATGCTTTGTAAGTAGGAAAACCTGCAAAATCGGCAGTGTATCAAATACTTGTTCTCCCCACTGTACATTTTCCCTGACTCCCAAAAGTACTAGTCACATTGACAGGAAAATTGTCCAATTGACACACTTATCTAGAGAACATCCCTGGTCATCCCTACTGCATCTGATCTGGCAGACTCACTAAACACAAATGTTTAGTTAATTATGTCTGAGTGTTGGTGTGTGCCCCTGTCTAACGGTCAAAAATAATCAAACGAATGTTGGATAGGGGTTATAGCATTTCTTTCACATGACCCATCAATTTAGACAAGCGTGTCTGGGTAAGCATCTAATATTTACAAAATATTTGTATTTTTCCCTATTGTAGGCTACTACCACTTTTAGTCTTAATCTTCACTACACTACTCACTGTTCAGCACATGACCTCACATGTGAATACTTAAAGATAGGTGGAGCTGGCTTAAGAGGGTGGGAACAATGCTGAATGGGTGTAGACAAAGGAGAGCTCTCCAGTAGGTCCCAAAACATTCAACGGCCCTTCAAAAGTTTGCAAGTTTATCAACTTTCAAAGCAGAATTACTTTCCCATCGCTCTTCAAAAATGCAGTGTATTATATACACCATTTTGTAGCTATGTAGAAAAAAATATTTCAAATTCTGCTACATAAGACCGATTTGAGCCATTCAGTCACATGCCAAAAAAAAAACAAAAAAAAACTATGAACCTGCACTTTGTAAAATTTGAAACCGGTTTTCTGACTGATGCATGTTTAATTTGTATCGGTTTGGGCTCCCACAGACCGATGCATTCATATCGTAAACATTTGAACCGGGGACCAAGGCAAATCGTATCGGTACATCGCTATGTGTTACGTTCCCTAGCAAGAAAACCAAAATGTAGCTCAAACAGAATAGGGTACAAACAAAGTCACCGACCAATAACCGAAACAGGTGGGGTTTTAAGATGGGTTCTGAAAGACACTCATGGGGGTGTCCACTGAAAGTTGACGAGTAACAACTGGAACCTAAAAAGACACCCACCATGATGGCCCACTAAATTTGCCCAACAAGAGGCAAACAAAAAGGCACAGGTGAAACACCTTCACACCAATGAGATCACAACCAGCACAGGTGTAACCATACTGACTAACGAGGTGACAGTGCACCTTATGTGCTAACGAGCTAAAGTCCAACCTCAAAACATAAATGGAGAAACCAAAGCCTGTAACATGAATAATGCTTTCTATAATAGAACAATGCAAATTGACACTTAGCTGATTCTTGACTTTTACTACATATGTCTGTTTTACAAGGGTGTACTTAGGATATTGAAGTACTTTGTGGTTGGGAGAAGCTGTACCTGGACGATGGCAGGGTCCTGTGGGAAAGAGCATGTTGGCTTTGGCGGCTCACACACAGTCAGGTCCTTGATGTCACTGCCTCTGAAGATTATGTACTCAAAGATCTCATCTCGGGGCGGGATGGGCCTATCAGTGGGCCGATCCTCTGTGCCAAAAGACCAAACTAAATGGGGAAAGAAAGCATTCAGTTAGCATAAGCAGTGAAATGACATGCAATGTGTAGCCAAAATGTACTTTGAATCAGGTGTACTGTTGGACTGGGGGGAAAAAGTTGGTCACCCGCTCGCAAAATAAATGTACACATACATGTTATTTAATCATTGCACCCACACTGTTTGCGCACCTCAGTGAGCGTCTGCGTGGCCAGGTGCTAAAATAGAAATTGGTTTGATTGTGACGCGCAACGCACTGTAAGTCTGGCCTCTCCCATCTCCTCATTGGTTTTTAGAGCATATACCCACGAGGGTGATTGAAAATGTACTTTAGGTCCACACTCTGGTCGGTTGTAGTAATGCTATAAAGTTGGTTTCCAACCGCCATATGAAGGCCAAAGAAAAAGAAGCCTGAAGGAAGGAGGAGAGATGAAAAAATTTAAAAAATGTATCTGTGGATTAATTGTTGGAGTAGAGGACAGGGTGTATTTCAGGTAAAATAACAACCCAATGTTTATATACCAGGACAAATTAGCTAGCTAGCTAGGGGACTTTAAGTAGCAACCACCTAGTAGACCAGGTATGGTAACTGCTGGTGGTGAAGGAGAACAGAGGTAAAGAGGGAGTTTACCTAAAAGGGCTTTGTAGATGAACACATAGAAATGTATCTTTCTGCACATATAAAGTGAGGTCCAACCTACCATTTGGTACTATGCGCAATGGTGGGTGAGTGACATGGCATTTGTAATAAAGCGCAAGAAAGCATGATAAACAGAGTCCAGTCTCTAAGACAGAGGAGGCTGCATGCATATAAGACAAGTCACCATAATCAAATTACAGATTGAAAAGTAGCCTGAACAAGCCTTATTACGAAAAAAAAAAACGATTTCAATTTAAGCTTCGTCACAAGATTATCCACATTGTCCTTTTTAAAGTTAACTTGTCATCCAACTGAATACCTAGGTATTTGTAGGATAACACTTTTTCGAGTCCCTAAGTCAACAGATCTGACAATGCTAACGTTCTCTGGCAGAGTTCTAGCTCTGGTAAAATGTCATGAATTTAGTTTTTTGTACATTCAAGACCATAAAGGGAGGCTTGCAGTGAATGAAAAGCAGTCTGGAGCTCTTCAACAGCCTGAACCAGAGAAGGAGCACATGAATATATAACTAGCATCTGCATATAGATGTAACTTTGCTGGTTGCATCCCATTTCCCAAATCATTAATAAAAATTGAAAACACATAAGCTAAAATTTAACTCTGGGGCACATATCTATTAATCTCAAGAAAGCTAGACTTGTGAAATCAGTATATACACTGACCAACATACCGATAACTGCCAAAATAAAGTAAACACTAGCATTGTGTCTTAATAGGGCATTGGGCCACCATTAGCTACAGATTGTCTGCCAGATAGTGTTTTTTAACCAAATATTTTGTGTCAACTACCGGGCGTTACAGGTAGGGCTTGAAATTAAAACATTTGTTAGCACTGGTGCTCCCAACATCTCTTCTGGGGCTCCTAGATTATTTGCATTGATTGAGATATAGCATATTCGAATTCTAGATACTTTTAAAGCACATGTTGTGCACTAGAAACTAATTCAACCCTGTAAAGACATTTGTTTATTATAAAAAGCTAAAATATGAATACAAAAACCTGTGGTTGAAAAGTAAGTAAATTGTGGAATATTATGTTTGTACAAAAGCACTACCTATGTATTAGTGTTATTGCCAGTGTTATTTACCTGTAGCCTAATCTGACTGATTTACCGTCAATCTAATTCATTCTAACAGCTGATCGGCAATTGCGATAGAGCTGTGACTATGACCACAATGTAATTGGAAGCAATTATCTAAACATGGCCATTAATAATTGAATAATAAGGCTACAGCCTATAACTTCAGTTTGTAACCTTCCCACTAGCCATGATTGGCTGAAATAAGTGGTCTGGACATGCCGAGAGAGGAGTTTGGATTGGTCTGCCGTATAGAAGGCTTTTGTCTATTTGAGTTGGTCAGTCTGTTGGAAATCCTGTCGAATGTGGTTTTTAAATGTAGCTCCATAAGTGTTGCTCTCCACTTTCTGGAGGATCCAGTTTGGAAAAATCAGTGGAATTAGAGTATGATCGCTAAAGAGATGGGACAATACCAGTTTCCGGATTACATCTTCAAACTAAGGGCATTTGTGGCATCAATCCGAGACATGGAGATGCGTCCACCATGCATGATGATGTATAAGGTAAGATGGTCTAGCTAGCTACATTCAGATATTACACATTTCTAAATTTGACAGAAAGTTGTTTCTTGTCAAGATAAAGTGTACCGTTAGCTGGCTGGCTCCCTAGCTAACATTAGGTGGCATGACGTGATGCGTGTGATCTTACATGTTTACCTAGGTAGCTAGCTACATGTCTTAAGCTAAAGTGTCCAACACTCGTTGAGTATGACCATGTCCGTAAACGTCAGCAAAAAAGCATAATGAAATTGTTGCCAGCAGAGCTGGTTAGGCTGTTTTCATATGCCAAAGCAGCAGCTACTATTCCTGGGGTCTAGCAAAATTAAGGCAGTTTATACAATTTTAAAAACATTACAATACTTTGAGATTTCACAGCACACGGTGTGCCCTCAGGCCCCTACTCCACCACATATCTACAGTACTAAATCCATGTACGTTATCGTGTGTGTGTATGCATGTGTTGCTTCATGGTCCCCGCTTTTCCATAATCAGTTTTTTAAAATCTAATTTTACTGCTTGTGACAGTTACTTGATGTGGAATAGAGCTCCATGTAGTCATGGCTCTATGTAGTACTGTGGCCTCCCATAGTCTGTTCTGGACTTGGGGACTGAAGAGACCTCGTGGCATGTCTTGTGGGGTATGCATGGGTGTCCGAGCTGTGTGCCTGTAGTTTAGACAGCTCGGTGCATTCAACATGTCAATACCTCGCATAAATACCACTTTCAGCAAGGAGAGACTGACATGCATATTATTAATATTAGCGCTCTGTGTACATCCAAGGGCCAACCATGCTGCCCTGTTCTGAGCCAATTGCAATTTTCCTAAGTCCTTTGTGGCACCTGACCACACGACTGAACAGTAGTCAAGGTGCGACAACTAGGGCCTGTAGGACCTGCCTTGTTTATAGTGTTGTTATGGCAGAACACCGCTTTATTATATAGACAGACTTCTAGCTACTACTGCATCAATACGTTTTGACCATGACAGTTTACAATCTAGGGTTACTCTAATCAGTTTAGTCATCTCAACTTCCACATTATTTATTACAAGCTTATGATTTACCTGTTTGAGACCCCTGAATAGATTCTACAAGTGTCTGGAACTATTGAGGGATGCAACACCCTTCTTCCACAAAACAGTTTTCCATCAAATTATGGGTTACTATCTCAGGCACCGCTCCAGAATATCCTATAATTGTTCAATTGGGTTGAAATCTGGTGATCTACCTTTACAAGTGACTGAGACACACTTTAAACCCTCTATGCTCCATTGAAACCCCTCTTTCAAAATTCATTGAGCTCTTATGTCATAGTAGCCAAAATAAATGGGAAACTGGCCATTTTTAGACTTGACTCCATGATGAGATGTTAAGTGCGTAATTAACTCAGGAATCACACCTGTGTGGTAGCGCTTGTTTTCAATATACTTTGCCTGCAGTCCAAACACTTAAGACATACCCATGTCCACTTACCCTTGCCATATACCCTTGGGGGAATCCCCGTCACCATCTTGGAGGGCAGTCCAATTGATTAGCCAAGCAAGGCAAGTTTGCAGCGTAAGCCCCCCCAGCCCTCGTTTTTAGTCAGCTCTTTGAGTGTACAATTATGTTCACTCCGGGGCCATGAAACTCCCCATAATTCAATTTGCGACGATTGTACATCCGCTTCGACGATTGTACATCAATGGAGAAGTCAACATACAAGTGTAAGTAAAAATGCAAATAAGTTAAATTGTGCTACTAATGCACATGAGGGCACTAACAAAATACGAATTTATAATTATTAATTTTAAAAAAATCAGAAGGTAAAATGTGTTTTTATTTATTTACATTTGTGAATATGAAATTTGGACAAAATAATTTAATGACAAAAATGTTTCAACTTATTTCTATCGTAGGTGAAGAATCCAAGCAGTACATCTCGCCACAATAGTGTAATATCTTCATAAATGTGTTCAATTCTATATCTACTGATGTCTTGCCAGTTCTCTTACATGAACACAATGACAAAAGATGCAACACTGTTTCTGGGTGGTCATTACAAAAGGAACAATTTGAGTTGTTTTCCTTAAACTTCATATAGTTGTTGGCAGGATAATATTTATGAATAATTTTAAAGGAAACTTCCTTAAATTTTGTTAACAAGTAGGTATGTGCGGCAACAGCCAAACTTTTTTCCAACAGATATTATCAATAAATCCATTCCAATAAGGCATGGCATAAGGTATAGATACAACATCCTGCTGAAACAAGGTTCGTATTGCTCTGTTGTTGAATGGACCAAAAGATAAATAAATCTTTCCTACTGATGAGTCAACAGGGTCAATGGAAGGTAGGTTCTGACGGTCAGGTCTTGACACGCAAAAGCTTTAGGTGTTACAGGGACCTTGTAAAGTGATAAGAATTCCTTATAACTAAGTAAAAGAACCTCTACATTTACCAGTTGGCTCACCAATATATTATTTCAGAACCAATATTCTAAAAACAACAAAGTATTTTTATACAATAGATCCCAATTATTCCATGTAATATCTGAGGAGAAAAAAATAAGTTTATAAATTAAGGACCATGACAAGAAAACCTGCCAATGAAAAGCAGGACATTTCACTGGAACTGTGTCAATATTATAATTGCAAACCAACATGAAGTTAAGGCCACCAAAAGTAGAGAAGACATGAGGAATAAAAGTCCACATAGAAGTGGGTTCTCATAGGTATTGCTTTATCCAATTTATTTTAAAAGTAGTATTTAAGGTAGTAATGTCCAGAAATTCAGCCCACCAAGTGTTCATTACAACAGTTTTCCTAATGTAATGGGTACGGTTTCTCCACAGAAAGTTAAAAAGCATCTGGTCTATCTCCTTCCTCCCTCCCTCTCCCTGCAAGTGTATACTCGTCAGACGTCATCAGAAGTGTCCACTTAATTTGAGGGGATAGGGTGTCCATAAATGTTTGGACCGTAACCCTTGTATCCCTCATTTACTCAAGTGTTTACTTTATTTTGGCAGTTAGCTGTATATAACCAAAACTCGTTTGGTTTGCAGCTTAGATACTAATTTACGGGCACCAGTTTTTTTTCCCCCATGCAGTGTAGAGCGCAAAACATTTTTTTGCCGGCTGGCAAATTCCCGAAATTCAGCATCACTGACGTGGAGTTGCTTGTGAATGTTAGCGATGCAGTTGTCGCGCAGCGTCACCGTTTGTTAACACAATATGGCAGGTTTACATGATACTCTCAGTTTACTTGAAATAAACATGTTTAACTAGCTCCACCACCAGGTAACTTCTTAGGTTTAACAAGCCAACACTACTAGCTAGTTAGCAAGTTGGCTGACTAGTCAATTAGCTAGCTTGCTAACGTTAGCTAAGTAGACACCTTTTTCAGAACAGCATAAAAACAATTAGTCACAGTGTGATGAAATGACGTTTGCTTACAGGCATCTCTGTAACGTTATGTAGTTAAACGTTATTTGGTTGGTGCACAACAGTGCGGACATTTGCATGAGTTAACGTTCTTTACCTTTTGCAAGTGCGACAGTCGAATTCTCAGTGTCAATAGTGTAGAGAATCCCTTCGTAACGAATCTCGGCCTTAGAAATTAGGCTGATTTTGCTCCCGATATAAGGAGTTCCTCCACTCATGATGGCTTCAAAATCCAACTAGATCCCTCACTGAGCGTTTCTTTGAAGCATGTATGTGGCTAGCCCTTTTTGTGCTTTTGCGTGCTATTCTTCGATGAGGTTTAACTGCGTTTGGTATCCAATATGTTGCATTACCGCCACCTACTAGACTGGAGTACAACTCCCTTATACTTTGCTTGAAAAAATAAACAAACAAATACCCTACCATCTAACACTGCACTAACAATTATTCTATTTTTTTTTTTTTAAATAACACCACCCTACTCCACTATTTACATCTATTTAGTTCTACCTCATGCCAACAACCTGAAATGATGAGACATCACAACTTAACACTCCTGAGTGGCTCAGTGGTAGAAGGCTACTGTACCTCAGTGCAAGAGGTGTCACTATCTGGCTGTGTTTGGGAGTCCCATAGAGAGGTGCACAATTTGCCCAGCATTGTCTGGGTTTGGCCGGAGTAGGCCGTCATTGTAAATAAGAATTTGTTTAACTGACACTCCTAGTTAAATAAAGGTTAAAAAAAGAGGAATTGTTTTCAAATTAACACACCCTGTGACTCTTCTGATGTCAAGTCTCACTCACCCAAATGCCACTACAACCTCAATTTTCTGTGACTTACGTTCCATCCCTGCAGTACAGTTGATAACCATTGCTATAAATGCTAAAAATCCAATCTTACTGAAACATACAGTTGAAGTCAGAAGTTTACATACACTTACATTTTTCAACCCCTCCACAAATGTCTTGTTAACAAACTATAGTTTTGGCAACTCGGTTAGGACATCTATTTTGTGCATGACACAAGTCATTTTTCCAACAATTGTTGGAAGAAGACGCATTCCGTCTCCTAGAGATGAACGTACTTTGGTACGAAAAGTGCAAATCAATCCCAGAACAACAGCAAAGGACCTTGTCAACATGTGAACACAACCGGTACAAAAATCGACATAACCTGAAAGGCCGCTCAGCAAGGAAGAAGCCACTGCTCCAAAACCACCACAAAAAAAGCCAGACTACGGTTTGCAACTGCACATGGGGACAAAGATTGTACTTTTTGGGAGAAATGTCCTCTGGTCTGATGAAACAAATGACCATCGTTATGTTTGGAGGAAAAAGGGGGAGGCTTGCAAACCGAAGAACACCATCCCAACTGTGAAGCATGGGGGTGGAAGCATCATGTTGTGGGGGTGTTTTGCTGCAGGAGGGTCTGGTGCACTTCACAAAACAGATGGCATCATGAGGTAGGAAAATTATGTGGATATCTCAAGACATCAGTCAGGAAGTTAAAGCTTGGTCGCAAATGGGTGTTCCAAATGGACAATGACCCCAAGCATACTTCCAAAGTTGTGGCAAAATGGCTTAAGGACTTCAAAGTCAAGGTATTGGAGTGGCCATCACAAAGCCCTGACCTCAATCCTATAGAGAATATGTGTGGCAGAACTGAAAAAGTGTGTGTGAGCAAGGAGACCTACAAACCTGACTCAGTTTCACCAGCTTTGTCAGGAGAAATGGGCCAAAATTCACCCAACTTAAGCTTGTGGAAGGCTACCCGAAACATTTGACCCAAGTTAAACAATTTAGAGGTGTAACAGTATAATTTTAGACCGTCCCCTCGCCCATACCCGGGCGCGAACCAGGGACCTTCTGCACACATCAATAGTCACCCTCGAAGCGTCGTTACCCATCGCTCCACAAAAGCCACGGCCCTTGCAGAGCAAGGGGAACAACTACTTCAAGGTCTCAGAGCAAGTGACGTCACTGATTGAAACGCTATTTAGCGCACACCGCTAACTAAGCTAGCCGTTTCACATCCGTTACAGAGGCAATGCTACGAAATACTCATTGAGTGTATGTAAACTTCTGACCAACTGGGAATGTGATGAAATAAATAAAAGTTGAAATAAATCATTCTCTCTACTATTATTCTGACATTTCACATTCTTAAAATAAAGTGGTGATCCTAACTGACCTAAGACAGGGGATATTTACTATGATTATATGTCAGGAATTGTAAAAACTGAGTTTAAATGTATTTGGCAAAGGTGTATGTAAACTTCCGACTTCAACTGTACATGTAAAGTAATCAATAAGTTCTATTATGGTAACATTAAAAAGTACATTTCAAGCTAGAACCCAACATATCTCTGTGGACATGGTTCGATGTCACAGGACAAGAATAAGACAAGGAAGTCTATTTGGGTTTCAAGGTCCTTTCAAGTCACTGAGTGTAATAAACATGTGACAGGCATGTTTACCTATGAGGTCGAAGGGGATGGATCAGTCTCTTTTCAATCTATTTCTCGTGGGGAATAGTCTGACGACTTGAATATTTAGTACCAGTTTCTGAAGCAGGGTCTGCATTCTCAACGTGGAATTTTACTGGCTGGTTTGCGTGGCTTGTTTATGAAGAGCAGTTTTCGAGTGAGAATCGTCCCAGTCAACAAGCGCCAAACCTGTGTGCCGGCGAAGACTGTCAGATAATAAATCCACCAAATGGTGCTACATGCTGGAGTCCTTGTCGATGATTGTTCACAACACAACGCAAAAAGAGTACTGTTGCAAAGGCAATTAGCATAAATGATATTGTATTAGGAAAATATATCATATTTGGACAGTACAAATGACCTTAAACTCAAATTATTCATAAACTCCTAGTGAACTCGGGAATGCACCATCAGAAAAAAAAACTCAATAAAGTAAAACCGGTTGCAACTTTTAAAAACCTGTCGTACCCTTTATTACTAGTCAGAGCTCTGAAATGTAAAAAGTCTTACAACAGTGCACAGTTTTGTCCCTCAACGGCTCTAGATGAACAAGAGAAAGCACTGTCCTTGCACTTCTCCAAGTTCTGGGAGTGGAAGTTGAAGGTGAGAACGGCACGTATTCTGTGCACAGGTGGGAAACGGAGGGCTAGCTTTGCTAGTTATCCAGATTACATTTCATCGTGAGACTCAGAGGAAACTATATGAGCTCACCCTACACGACTCACAACACAACTGTCTCACTAACTACTCTGAACACACAGTACTTTTTACCCGTATTGTACAAGGTAAGTTGACTGAGAACACTTTCTCATTTACAGCAACAACCTGGGGAATAGATACAAGGGATGAATGAGCCAATTGCAAGCTGGGGTTGATTAGGTGGCCATGATAGAATGAGGGTCAGATTGGGAATTTAGACAGGACACCAGGGTTAACACCCCTACTCTTACTATAAGTGCCATGGGATCTTTAGTGACTACAGAGAGTCAGAACACCTGTTTAACGTCCCATCTGAAAGACAGCACCCTACACAGGACAATGTCCCCAATCACTGCCCTAGGGCATTGGGATCTTTTTTTTTTAGCCCAGAGGAAAGAGTTCCCCCTACTGGCCCTCCAACACCACTTCCAGCAGCATCTGGTCTCCCATCCAGGACCAACCCTGCTTAACTTCAGTGTCAAGTCAGCAGTGGGATGCAGGGTGGTATGCTGCTGTCATCATACCATGATACAACTGTCACTGCTCAACTGTTTCTGCTCACACACAATACAACTGTTTCTGCCACTTACGGGGGGACTTGCTAGGGTAGCTAGCAAGCTTGAGGTGGTCACGCCAAACCTTCAATAGTGCTGAGTAATTTGTGCCTTTTTAGGTTGGTTCGGTTTCGGTTCAAATATAAACAAAATTATCACGGTTTTAATTATTTGGATTGAATTCTGTAACAACACAGAATAAAACAATGAATAAACATCCCATGATGATAGTGACTGCCATTACTGCTTATCACTTATTAACTATAATTTATTCCTATTACTTATAAAGTATTTCAGTTGTTGTGTATTTTACATTTTCTTTGATTTGACGACTTTATTATTTCTCTGATGACTTTATTATTTGTATCCTCATAGACGAACTAGTTGCTGCCTATGCTGTCTGAAAAAAAATCACAATTTTGTTATTGAAAGTAATGAGGCATACTTTTATTACCGCTGAATACCAACTATCGATCATGAAGATCAGTATTTTCAGGTAGAGCTACCTCATGAAGCAACAGCTGCTCTCTATATCCCTTCACGATTGTGCATTCTTCTCTCTTCAGTAGCAGGCATGAAAGAAACACAGACCGGACAAGTAGATGCGCAAATATGGTCCTTGTAGTTAATTACCACGTTTTGTCCGCTAAACTATGTAGAATATTAGCCTGTTGGAAACTACAACTCCCTATTACTTCGCACAGTTCAAGCTGGATCTGATGTATCTCTAGAGAAACTGCAATGTGCACATTGAGCTCACAGGGAAAAACAAAAAACAAAATGGAATTAAAATAGTTGAACTGACTTCAGCCAATTAGTTGTTTAAAAACTGAAAAATAACCAGAATTTCAGTTAATCGCTCAACAGACTAGACTCAGAAGAAACTCCAGAAACAGACTGAACTCTTGCTCTGCCCAATCGAACTTCCCCATTTGTGCCATTTGCCTTGGCATTAACTGGTAGCAGTAAAGGGCCTTGGCTACACTCTCCCCCCTTAGACCCTTGCTATGTACCCATACCAACTTCGCCAGGGTGTATCGCTGGGAGAAGGTAATGTGGACAGTCATTACTGAGTTGGGTGATAGTATGGGCACACCCATGGTAGGGTGACCACAGGTCCAGGATTGTGCAGGATAGTCCCACATTTTGGCCCTTTGTGCCACGTTCCGCAACCAAACAATCATGTCCCACATTTTATCAACAAATTCAAACAACACAAATTTAGAAAAAAAATTGATTTGTCCCTTATTTCAGTCATACATTCCAACCTGTCTCTTGCATTCATGTTGTGCATATGAAAATATATACAGTGCCTTCGGAAAGTATTCAGATCCCGTGACTTTTTCAAAATGTTGTTACGTTACAGCCTTATTCTAAAATGGAACAAATAAATAAAAATCCTCAGTAATCTACACACAGTACCCCATAATAACAAAGCGAAAACAGGTTTTTAGAAATTTTTGCACATTTATTCAAAATAAAAAACAGAAATACCTTATTTACGTAAGTATTCAGACCTTTTGCTATGAGACTCTAAATGCGTCCTGTTTCCATTGATCATTGGAGTCCACCTGTGGTAAATTCAAGTGACTGGACATGATTTGGAAACGCACACACCTGTCTTTATAAGGTCCCACAGTTGACAGTGCATGTCAGAGCAATAACCAAGCCATGAGGGTGAAGGAATTGTCCGAAGAGCTCCGAAAAAAGATTGTGTCGAGACTCAGATCCAGGGAAGAGAACCAAAAAATGTCTGCATCATTGAAGATCCCCAAGAACACAATGGCCTCCATCATTCTTAAATGGAAGAAGTTTAGAACCACCAAATCTCTTCCTAGATCTGGCTGCCTGGCCAAACTGAGCAAGTTTGCCAAAAGGCACCTAAAGGACACTCAGACCATGAGCAACAAGATTCTCTGGTCTGAAACCAAGAATGAACTCTTTGGCCTGAAAGCCAAGTGTCACGTCTGGAGGAAACCTGGCACCATCCCTACGGTGAAGTATGGTGGTGGCAGCATCATGCTTTGGGGATGTTTTTTAGCAGGACTTGGACTCCAATTGTCAGGGTTGAGGGAAAGATGAACGGAGCAAAGTACAGAGAGATCCTTGATGAAAACCTGCTCCAGAGCGATCAGGACCTCAGACTTGGGTGAAGGTACCAACAGGACAACAACCTTAAGCACACAGCCAAAACAATGCGAAAGTGGCTTCGGACAAGTCTCTGGACTTGAACCCGATCAAACATCTTTTTTTATTTTTTTTTTATTTTACCTTTATTTAACCAGGCAAGTCAGTTAAGAACAAATTCTTATTTTCAATGACGGCCTGGGAACAGTGGGTTAACTGCCTGTTCAGAACGACAGATTTGTACCTTGTCAGCTCGGGGGTTTGAACTCGCAACCTTCCGGTTACTAGTCCAACGCTCTAACCACTAGGCTACCCTGCCGCCCCATCTCTGGAGATACCTGAAAATAGCTGTGCAGCGACACTCCCCATCCAACCTGACAGAGTTTGAGAGGATCTGCAGAGAAGAATGGGATAAACTCCCAAGCTTGTAGTGTCATACCAAAGAAAACTTTAGACTGTAATCATTGCCAAAGGTGCTTCAACAAAGTACTGAGTAAAGGGTCTGAATACGTATTATGAATACTTAAATCATATTTCCTATTTAAACTTTTTTTTTTTACATTTGCAAAAATGTCTACAAACCTGTTTTTGTTTTGTCATTATGGGGTAGTGTGTAGATTGATGGGGGGGGGGGGGGGGGGGGGGGGGGGCGATTTAATACATTTTAGAATAAGGCTTTAACAAAATGTAGAATAAGTCAAGGAGTCTGAATACTTTCCGAAGGCACCGTATTAACCATCTGCACAAGGCTACTACTTTTGCCCTCTCGCATTGCAACACTTCAGCCACTAGAACCTGTGCATATGCATGGTCTAAACAAGTCTGCGGGAGTATAAGCACATTCTCAAGTTCAGTTTTATGTTTGCCAACTTTTATGTGAAAACTGGAGCATGCATGTTATGGAGCATATTTGTTTTTTTGTGTGCATTCGCAACATTTATAAATGAGGCGTCTGGAACCGAAAGTTATAGCCTTATCAATTATAGTTTTTTGACCATGAATTAAGTGACACATTTTATGAAATTATCTGTAGTGCTTCTCAGAACATTTTATTTTGACTGTTATTGTTGATTGTCTCTTGTAATGCATTTTAAACTGTACAGAAAATGCCTTTGCAGACCTTGATAGATAATCATCACAATATAACGTATAAATAATGTTGTCTCTGTTATTCTTTTTAAAAACGAGTTAATACTGGCAGGTAGCCTAGTGGTGAATACTGCTCGTAACTGAAAGGTCGCTGATTTGAATCCCCGAGCCGACTAGGTCAAAAATCTGTTTATGCCGTTGAGCAAGGCACTTAACCCTAATTGTTCCTCTACAGTAAGTCACTCTGGATAAGAGTGTCTGCTAAATGACTCATATGTAAAAGTACAAGTCCTATACCTTTACTGTGTACTGCTAACCTTGTTAGATTAGCAATAGATATACTGTAGGACTATAATTTGTAAATAATTGTCTCCATTTATTGCCGTTCTGAAAGTGTGAATATACTAAAAGCCTGGTTTATATTCATTCATTTAATTTGTGAATATTATTTTCTTTTTTTAAATAAAATAAAACGTGCATTTTGTTAGATTTTTGAATACTTCATGTAATGATATTTGACATTAAGTTTCACATGTGGATATTCACATGTGATCACAACCTTTCACATGTGAAATCATGTGGTCTGGAATACTTCAAATGATGATGTTTCATTTGAAGTTTCACATGTGGATATTTTTCACATGACATTTCACAGGCGATGCCCTGCAAACAAAATTGCATCATTAGGATGTCCCACCCTGTTTTAAAGTTACATATTTCACTTTTCTATTTATACAGTAAGTAGCATTCAACATGTCCTCACCTGGGATTTGAACACACAACCTATTGGTGCATGGCATTCTGCGCTTCCTACTACGCCACCATGTCTATGTCAATGAATGAGTTCACCTATAGGCTTATTCCTATGCTTTGCACTACAAAGTAGATCTCAGCTTTGTTAAAAATACACAGAAGAAAATAAATGTATCATAGACTAGTGATTCAGGAGTAATATTAAAACAGAATAATATGCACCATCAACATTAGACAGCTATACTGAAAACCCACACTCAAATTGCTGAAATAAGTTAATTAAATCAATGAGATAATAGTCATATTAATTTATAACTAAAACAGCAATGCAGATGGGGCTCTTTTACTCAGCGCAGAGGTTGGGCTTAGTGGACTTTCAAGATTTCACAGATTTGGTGGTGCAACAGAGAGCTCATCATATTCTAGATGCAAAGGTCATAAGTTCAGATCCCGTGGGAGTCATACTGAAAAGTAAGCTCCAATTGATCATGTCAAATGTAATCATATTAATTAAAGATGTTTACACTCTTTTATCTGAACAGCATTACCGCTTACCTTAAAACCCCCCATACTATTCCATTACTTCCCTTACAATAATAAAAACTTGAAATGTGTAGTTTCACATGTGGAAATTGAATTTGCACTATCACGTGAAACATTTTGAAATGTTGATACATGTAGTTTCATGGGATCACATTTTGAAATGTTATACCTATTTATTTACCATGAGATCATGTTTTCTTAAGTACTGAAACGTTTTCACATGTGTAGTTACTTTATCACGTTTCTTTTACATGTTGTCACACGTTATCACATGATGGTGATCACATGTGGCAGTGTCAGTGTCAGAGGAAGGCCCTAAAATTAGTCAGACTCCAGCCAGCAAAGGCATAGACTGTTGTCTCTGCTACCGCACAGCAAGCGGTACCGATGCACCAAGTCTGGAACCAACAGGGCCCTGAACGGATTCTACCCCCAAGACATAAGACTGCTAATAGTTAGTTAAATAGTTAACCAATATCTTGCTACCCGGACTATCTGCATTGACCCTTTTTGTCTCATCACATATGCTGCTGCTAATGCTTATTATCTATTCTGTTGCCTAGTCACTTTTTTCCTACCTATATGTACATATCTAGCTCATACCCATGCACGTCAACTCTGTATTGGTAACCCCTTGTATATTGCCAAGTTATCGTTACTCATTGTGTATTTATTCCTCATGTTATTATTTCTCTCTTTTTTTTCCTCTGCATTGTTGGGAAGAGCCCCACGTGAGTTTTTCACTGTTAGTCTACACCTGTTTACGAAGCATGTGACAAATAAAATTCGATTTTAATTGATTTGATATCACGTGAAAGGGAACGCTGTACTATTCAGTCCCAGGTTAAACAACACCGTATATGGATTCTACAGACCCTACTGAGTACTCCCAATCCGACTTTTACTTCTGCGCAAATAATCGTTCTTTCACTATATATTATGCCAATATGAAATTCATATACAGGGATTTGCATTGTGGTCAATGGAATAGGTGGAGTAGGGAGTCACCAGCACTCTGTATTAAACCAATTGCCCAGCACAAGAGACTCAAGTATTGCATATTATATTGCGCAAATCCAATAACATGTATTTTATTAAACGTGTATTCTTTAATTATAGCCTACACAACAGCTTTCAACATGCAATACCAGTATTTGTTTAAACTTTCAAACCTAATGCTAGTATAAAAAATACATTATAATAAAAGTACATAAAATCAGCAATGTATCTTGTCCAAGGTGGTTGCAATGCTGTGAAAAACAGTTGTACGTGTATCGAGATTCCACAATTTTGCATATCTTTGCATGCGGCTCTTATTTTGAAAAGGAGAATCCGCGATCGTGACGCCAGCATCCTGCTACATGGAAAATGGTAATATCGTTTTTCTAAATTTGGTGCTGACGGGAAATCAACATCTCGCGTGTTTTCGACGTCGTCTGGAACCAATGGTGGAGTTCGTTTTGCATGGCTCGGTGCCCGTATATGAGGAGTTTGGATTTTAGACCATTCGATTGGTGCTTAAGCGAAATCTCCACTCAAACGGGGAACCGGGGCATGCAAAACAAACTTCCACACTCTAACACTTCTGGAATGGGTTTATTAATAAATAGCAGCAGTATATAGCTTATGGGTTTACTAAATATAAGCAGTATATAGCTTTGATTTATACATTAGTAGGCCTATTTGTTTCCTTCTTTATTATACTTGTCTTGAAGCACTACTGTAGGGTATATTGTGGAATGAGAAACTTTGAGGTACAATCAGCGCAAATCTGCATTATAGTAGAACAGTGGTCCTTTCTTGAAATTATATTTCTACATTCGAAGCCCACGCGCATGCGTACATTCTACAATACGATTTGCACAACGGTCTATCATCAAAGATGGCGGGAGCCTCCGACCCACTGGAGGACATGCTCTTCAATGAGGTAGACGAAAAAGCAGTAAGTGACTTAGTTGGCTCTTTGGAATCGCAACTTGTCAGCCAAAAGACTTCGCCCGCCACATTTTCCGATATCAAGCGAGAAGGATCTACGGGTACTGTCAGCCAGTTCTCAGGGAAAGTGCGTGATCAAGTGGGGTCTCTGGAGCCGCCACAACAAGGACACCCAAAAGCGGTGTTAAACGCGGAACTCTGCGCGAATCAGGCGATTTCGAATAAGAGTATCACCGCTTCTACCTCTTCCATCACTGCTGGGGGCATTATAAACGCTGGTACCAATTTACAAACACATGGAGCCGCATCTCTCATAATTTCCCCCGCACCACCAGGATCGGTAACTTTGCCTGCTCAGACGACTAGCTACAACAGAGGGACTGTTTTGGGTCCAGCTGAAACATCGGCGGTGACTGCTCCGAACTCAAACCTCACAACAACAACGGCTATCAGGACTCCTTCACCTGGATTACAGAGTTTTAACGGTAGCCCCGGAGCTGTGAAGTTGGTCAACTCGCCAGCTGCTTCTCCCCAAATCGGGTTAGGCGGCAACACTGTTATAAGTACTGCCAGTGCGGGCAACTCAAATATCATTGTGTCTATGGCTTCACAGCCTCCTTCTCTACCAAACTATCCTGTATCTCAATCTGCTGTGGCATTTGTTACTCCCACTGTTGCATTGCAAAGGCATCCCAACCCCATGGCCAGTGCCTCACAGAATGGAGTAATAGACCCTAAGGTTTCTGCAGTGGTCACACAGGGTGCAGGTTCTCCGGGGGCCACCACCTCTCAGGTCATGAACCGCAATAACACTCTTATTAACACTACAATGGTGGCACCCAACCAGCCAGTCTCTGCTGGCCAATCAATCATTCTCGGAGGGTCTCCCTCTCCTGTTGTTGTGAACTCACCCATAAGCCAGGCACAGAGTGTGGCGAGTCCCACTCTCGCAGCCGGTGTGAAACCAACGGTTAACGGAGTTGGTCAGCCCACGGTGACCATCGTGAGGCCCCCCGGTGCTCCTGTGATGGCCACCTCCGTGCAGCAGCAGAGACCTGGGCTGGTAGCGAGTCCCACGAGGACTGTGGCACCACAGATGGTCGTCAGACCACCACAGCAGACCACCATTCAGTTACCCCCTGGATTTACCATACCTCCCGGTAAGGAACCCTACTGACGTCATCCTGATTCTAAAACCTAGGTTCTGGCTCCCCAAGCTCCATTCTGAACAGAAATGTGCACCTTTCAATGTGTTGACCCATTAGTCAATCAATTAAACATTCATATAGTCAATAACCTAGTCTGTGCTATTCATTAATGCATTTATTAACCCAATGCCTAGCCCCCCCCCCCCCCCCCCCCCCCCCCCCCCCCAAAAAAAAAAAACAGTAAACCATTGAAAATGGCAAATAGAGAAAGATTTTTGACCTGACTGTTTCTCCCCCAGGTATGGTGCTGGTGCGTACAGACACAGGCCAGCTGGTAATGGTTCCTCAGCAGGTTCTAGCCCAGGCTCAGGCTAAGACCCAACAAGGCCAGGCTGCTGTCTCTAACATCTGCCCCCGGCCTGCTACACCTACCGCTGGGACCACCATCAGAGTCAGTACTCCCAGCCAGGTATGGATGGGGGGAATCAGGCTGAAGTTATCTAGAGGGGGACTGAACTGTATTATGTCACATCAAACGTGTTTGTCGATCTGAACGACGTCTGTCTGCCATGTAGTGTCCAATCCTCTTTAGTGGCCCAAGTATAGACCTAGTCCTCCTGACAAAAAAAAGATCATGTGGCTTTTGCATAAGATCGATGCTGCCCATGTCAGGAATATTATTGGGGATGATGTAGTATATGACTGCTCATGGTCATGGTCATGGTTAACATCAGTCTCACGGAGAACATAGATTCTCGTTCGGGTCCAGTCATGGTTATCTGCTGTGGCTGTAGAGTCCCATTCGTGAGCGGTATACTCTGCCACTGGGCATAACCGAAGGTCTGCCCTTACGTTGTAGGGATGTCCTGCTTTTTCTTCCTCTTCACCCTTTTAATTTCCCTCTCAAGTTGTGCCAGTGTGGGTTTCACTTTCAAGTAAGTCATAAGTTGACCATGTATACCGGTACTAATGTCCAGTGCACCTCTGACCCCTTGCTCCCCCTGTTCTCTGCAGGCCCCTTGTACAACCCAGGCTGTTCGTCTGGCCTCCCCTGTCCAGGCCAGAATGTTGCAGTCCCCCTCTCCCACCAGCTCTGCTATACAGGTGTGTACTTACTGTCTCCATGCAGCCCTCTGTCAGAAAAAACACACACCTAATTATAGTTAGCTTCTAGAGCCTCTCAGTAGATTTAAAATGAATTTGTATTAAATACATTTCACATATTCCAGCCCTGTTTTTATTTTTGTTGTGGTTTTAGTTTGACTTACAGTGCCTTCGGAAAGTATTCAGACCTCTTGACATTGTTCTACATTTTGATACGTTACAGCCTCAATGTAACATTTTTCTCAGCAATCTACACACAATACCCCATAATGACAAAGCAAAAATAGGTTTTTAGACATTTTTGCACATTTATTAAAATAAATAAAATATTCAGACTTTTTGCTGTGAGACTCGAAATTGAGGTCAGGTGCATCCTGTTTCCATTGATCATCCTTGAGCTGTTTCTACAACTTGATTGGAGTCCACCTGTGTTAAATTCAATTGATTGGACATGATTTGAAAATATATATATAATATATATATATAAGGTCCCATAGTTGACAGTGCATGTCAGAGCAAAAACCAAGCCATGAGGTCGAATGAATTGTCCGTAGAGCTCCGAGACAGGATTGTGCCGAGGCGCAGATCTCGGGAATGGTACCAAAAACTGTCTGCAGCATTGAAGGTCCCCATGATCACAGTGGCCTCCATCATTCTTAAATGGAAGAAGTTTGGAACCACCAATACTCTTCCAAGAGCTGGCCTCCCAGACACACTGATCAATCGGGGGAGAAGGGCCTTGGTCAGGGAGGTGACCAAGAACCCGATGGTCACTCTGACAGAGCTCTATAGTTCCTCTGTGGAGATGGGACAACCTTCCAGAAGGACAACCATCACTGCAGCACTCCACCAATCAGGCCTTTATGGTAGAGCGGCCAGACAGAAGCCACTCCTCAGTAAAAGGCACATGACAGCCCGCTTGGGAGTTTGTCAAAAGGCACCTAAAGACTATCAGACCATTAGAAACATGATTCTCTGATGAAACCAAGATTGGCACCATCCCTACAGGGAAGCATGGTGGTGGCAGCATCATGCTGTGGGGGGTGTTTTTCAGCAGTTGGGACTGGGAAATTAGTCAGGATTGAAGCAAAGATGAATGAAGCAAAGATGAACGAAGCAAAGTACAGAGAGATCCTTGATGAAAACCTGCTCAGGACCTCAGGCTTGGGTGAAGGTTTACCTTCCAACAGGACAACGACCCTAAGCACACAGCCAAGACAAAGCAGGAGTAGCTTCGGGACAAGTCTCTGACTGTCCTTGAGTGGCCCAGCCAGAGCCTGGACTTGAACCTGATCGAACATCTCTGAAGAGACCTGAAAATAGCTGTGCAGCGACACTCCCCATCCAACCTGACAGCGCTTGAGAGGGTCTGCAGTAGAGGTCGACTGATTACTGAGCACTTTGGTATTGCCAGTGTAACAGTATAGCTTCCATCCTTCTCCTCGCTCGAACCAGGAACACAACGATAACAGCCACCCCCGAAGCAGCGTTACCCATGCAGAGCAAGGGGAACAACCACTCCAAGTCTCAGAGCGAGTGACGTTTGAAACGCTATTAGCACGCACCCCGCTAACTAGCTAGCCATTTCACATCGGTTACACCAGCCTAATCTCGGGAGTTGATAGGCTTGAAGTCATAAACAGGGCAATGCTTGACGCACAACGAAGAGCTGCTGGCAAAACGCACAAAAGTGCTGTTTGAATGAATGCTTACGTGCCTGCTGCTGCCTACCACCGATCAGTCAGACTGCTCTATCAAATCATAGACTTAGTTATAACATAATAACACACAGAAATACGAGCCTTAGGTCATTAATATGGTCGAATCCGGAAACTATCATCTCGAGAACAAGACGTTTATTCTTTCAGTGAAATACGGAACCGTTCCGTATTTTATCTAAGGGGTGGCATCCATTAGTCTAAATATTCCTGTTACATTGCACAACCTTCAATGTTATGACATAATTAAGTAAAATACTGGCAAATTAGGCAGCCTAAACTGTTGCATATACCCTGACTCTGCGTGCAAAGAACGCAAGAGAAGTGACACAATTTCACCTGGTTAATATTGCCTGCTAACCTGGATTTCTTTTAGCTAAATATGCAGGTTTAAAAATATATACTTCTGTGAATTGATTTTAAGAAAGGCATTGATGTTCATGGTCAGGTACACATTGGAGCAACGATACGCACTGCATCGATTATAAGCAACGCAGGACACGCTAGATAAACTAGTAATATTATCAACCATGTGTTGTTAACTAGTAATTATGATTGATTGTTTTTTTAAGGTAAGTTTAATGCTAGCTAGCAACTTACCTTGGCTTACTGCATTCGCGCAACAGGCAGGCTCCTCGTGGAGTGCAATGAGAATCAGGTGGTTTGAGCATTAGACTAGTTAACTGTAAGGTTGCAAGATTGAGTCCCCCGAGCTGACAAGGTAAAAATCTGTCGTCCTGCCCCTGAACGAGGCAGTTAACCCACCGTTCCTAGGCCGTAATTGAAAATAAAAATGCGTTCTTAACTGACTTGCCTAGTTAAATAAAGGTGTAAAAAAAACACAAAAAAACAACTTGAAATCGGCCCTAATTAATCGACCATGCCGATTAATCGGTCGATCTCTAGTCTGCAGAGAAGAATGGGAGAAATTCCCCAAATACAGGTATGCCAAGCTTGTAGCGTCGTACCCAAGAAGACTCGAGGCTGTTGTCGTTGTCGCTGTCGCTGCCAAAGGTGCTTCAACAAAGTACTGAGTAAAGGGTCTGAATAATTATGTAAATGTGATATTTCAGTTCTTTAATTTTTTTATAAATTCGTAAACATTTCTAAAAACCTGTTCTTGCTTTGTCATTATGGGGTATTGTGTGTAGATTTTGAAAAAAAGATGTAATCAAGTTTAGAATAAGGCTGTAACGTAACAAAATGTGGAAAAGGTGAAGGCGTCTGAATACTTCCCGTAGGCACTGTGTTATGTTGTGGTAAGTGGTTGTTTACTCTCTCAGCTGAACTATGTGCGTCGTGTTAACCGTTGTTTCCACGACTGTATAAAGTTCTAGTCATATATATGCCTGTTGCCATTCTCTCCAGAAGGCGATAACCGTGGCTCCTGCAGGTGCGTCTGTGTCGGTGAAGATGACCACCCCTCAGAAAGCCCAGACAGTGATCACAGGGGGCCAAGCCCTGGCCAAGCCTGGTGCTGTACGGCCCTCTATAACCCTTAACACTGCAGCATCAGCCAGTGCCTCCACAACCCCTACAATGGTAACTGCACCAGTCTCCCAGGTTTGTCAATTGTGTTACTTTACTGACACTTTGCTAGACCCAAACAGTGTGTGGTTTACCATGTGGTGAGTTGATTGACATTTTTTTTTTATTGGCCAGTTTCCCACTGGGGGGTGTTATTTACTGTAAAGTGTTTTGCTATTTTAAATGCCCCTTTAAAATAATGTTTTGAGTTGATTTAGTAATGTTTTCTAATACCAGAAGTGGTGGTGACATGAGAAGCAAAGTTTGTGCAAGATCATTTTCATAGAAAGTCTAATCCTACTCAATGACCCATTCTCCTCTCTTGCAGGAAATGCAAGAAAATGTGAAGAAGTGCAAGAACTTCCTGTCCACCCTGATCAAGCTGGCGTCCCACAACTCCCCATCTCCAGACACATCCAAGAACGTCAAGGGCCTGGTGCAGGATCTTCTGGTGAGTCAAGACTCCTATAGAACACTAGGTTAAGAATATGATGAGTAGATGACGTCCTTGTGGCGTTTGTCGTTAACTCGCGCCTTATAAATGATCAACGAGTGGCTTCTATGTGACAGTTATTATAAGGAGTGATGGCTTTTCACATTTTGTTATCTGGTTCAATTGTCAGCGTGGGAATTATGACATTTCCTTTTTATTTTATTTTATTTATTTATTTATTGTCTGATTTTCACACTTAATGTCTTCTTTCTTTGATCAGGATGCTAAAATCGAGCCTGAGGAGTTCACCACACGTCTGCAGGCTGAGCTGAAGTCCTCTCCCCAGCCGTACCTCATCCCCTTCCTCAAGGTTTGTTTGTTACCCTTAACCGTCAGCCGGACCTTTTTCTGAGCTCATTGCTATGCAATTACTAAAGTACCATGTAACATGTTACTACAATCTTACTAGTGTAATTAGTGTTACTACCCAGGTATAAGAGAAAATTCATGTAAATTGTTACCCTAACATAGTAAATTGTTACCCTGACATAGTAAATTGTTACCCTGACATAGTAAATTGTTACCCTAACATAGTAAATTGTTGACGACATTACCACGTAATCCGTATTTGTTTCCTTCCGTTCAGAAAAGCCTTCCTGCCCTGCGGCTGTCCCTGCTCAACAACCAGCAGACTCTGTTGGCCTCCACCAACGCTTCTGCCCTGGCCGCTGCCTCCACTACTACCACCAGCGCTATCAGGGCCCGGCTCCCCACCACCGTCAGCCCCGCCACAGGCATTGTCAGGACACCCACCACTTCTCTGGTACGACCCTCCGGAACTTAGACACTGGAGACTGGAAAGATGCGCTGCCGTTTTTAAGGGTTCTTCTTTCCATAGTAGGCCAGGCAGAATTCCTTTTGAGGCCGTTCTAGGTTGTCTCTCTATAATACACACAACCATTCAGTGTTGTGGTCTGTTCTATTCAGTTGGTTGAGTTCTGTCTGTTATGCACCACTTGGCTCAAACTATTGTGAGTTCTGTTTTCTGTTCCAGGTTTTATGTGTCACATGCACAAGTACAGTGAAATGCTTAACTTGCTAGCTCTACCCAACAGTGCAGTATTCAATATCAAAGTAGTATAACTAATAATAAAAATAATAAAAATAATTTTTAAAAACACAATAAATAAGGGAGCAAGCTATATACATGGACAGTGCCAGTACCAAATGTCCAATGTGCAGGGATACTGTTCATGTTCTAATGGCTCCTCTCTTCCAGGGTGTGAGAAGACCAGGGGTTCAGGGGGTCCAGACTCGCATGCCGATGGTCATCCCTCAGACCATCCGGCCACAAGGTACTGGCACCGCACAGCGCTCTCTCTCTCCATGCAGACAACGGACAACCTCAATAGGCGATCGCGGCGCTCTCGACCTGTGCTATTGTTGAAGGGAAGAGGTTATCCCCAGTGGACACTTGTTTTACCCACATCGTTCAATTATTCAAGGCCTGGATGATTATTAAGTGTCTCGGGTGTTAAAAGTGTTGAGCTATAACAGAAATGGACCAGCAGGGGAGGCCCCAGGACTGGATTTGAAAACCCCTTGTTAAGAGCAATGCACCGAGGCCCATTTTCTCACCATGCTATTGAACAGCTTTGTAATGATATGTTTTGTTTCTTTGTCAGGCACAGTTGCAAGAGGACTCACTATTATTGCAGGCAGATCTCCTGTGGGCATTGGTGCCCAGGCCTCTGCCAATCAGAAGAAGCTGAATGAGCCTGGAGGCGGGACGTTCAGGTACAGAATATCCAGGTTGGCAGGGGGAAACTATACTCTCTGTAACCAGGTTTCCATCCAACCTTTTTATGCAGGTAAAGTAAATAAAAACGTTTAGTGACAGGCCTGACGGAAACGACGTTTAACAACAAATTTTACAAATGTCGACAATACAAAATACGCTAGACAAGGTGGGATCTTTTTGTGTCTGTAAAATGTTTTAAACGAGAAATGTCGGTGGAAATGCTTTTATGCACAAATATTGATCTAATAACCATCATATCGAAGTAAACTTGGAGTCACGCATAATAATATACACATACACATAATCTATCTCATGTATGTCGGCTATACCCGCACTGTATCTGGAAAGGTACAACTGAATGCATTCAACTGAAATGTCTCTTCCGCATTTAACCCAACCCCTCCGAATCAGAGAATTGCGGGGGGGGGGGGGGGGGGTTGGCTTAATTGACATCCATGTCTTTGGTGCCCTTGGGGAACAGTGGGTTAACTTGCTTGCTCGGGCAGAATGACCGATTTTTACCATGTCAGCTCGGGGATTCGAACCAACAACCTTTAGGTTTCTGACCCAACTAGCCACTAGGCCTGTTGGCAATACCAGAGTGGGCACACTCGCTATATAACGCAACATTTTTTGTGGGATTTGAAAATGTGATGGAAACACTTAACTTGTATTTGGTACATGGGGAATTAAACCACAGAAGGTATTTCTATGTGTAAATGTCATCACTCACAGCCTTTTATCTGCAACAAGTCAATTTGATGGAAACATCTCTTGTGGGGAAATGTGCATAGTTTTTATGCAGATTTTAAAATATTCACATAAAAAATCTCTTACCCTTTGGATGGAAACCTAGCTACTTTGGGTATCTGACCCCATGTAAACCTACAGTGTTTGAGGCTCCTGGCACTGTTTGGCTTCGTTTTACTGTGATAGTTTTCCATGACGCACAGAAACAGATCCACCACAGGATGGCAGCATTTCACACGTTTTGACACAATGGTGGGGTTGAGAAACACACTTAAACACCAACTCCTGTCCTTGATCTGTGTGTAAATTACTTCATGTTCTTTTGAGAAATTGACATGAAATCCACATGGTGTAATTGTCTAGGCAACCACCAAATGTATATTCATGTGTAGCTTTCTTGAATGAACCAGAAAATCAAGACCTAAACTGACTGATTAACAAAGTTAGCTGGCCAACTTAATGAACTTGCTTTCTGGAGCGCCCCACTGATCTGTGTATACTGCATCTCTTTAGAGATGATGATGACATCAACGACGTGGCGTCCATGGCGGGGGTGAACCTGAACGAGGAGAACGCCCGCATCATGGCCACCAACTCTGAGCTGGTGGGCACCAAGATCCGCTCCTGTAGGGACGAGGCCTTCCTCCCGCCAGGCCTGTTGCACAGACGCATCATGGAGACCGGTATGTGCAATAACCTGTCCTTCCTCCTGAACCAGCTATAAAACCCCGAAGTGTGCACTTGTTCACTTACTTATATATTGGATATGAAGGGAAATGACTAGTGTCAGAAATACGCCTTTGAAAGAAGTGGAGCTGGGCCCTGATGTCTGTCGATCGTCAATAAATGACTGACCGCACCTTGCCATCCTACCAGAGATAACGGCACTGATTGGCTGCTAATGCCTTTCGCTCTCTTTCTTCTGCTAAAGCCAAGAGGTTTGGGGTGACAGAGGTCCCAGCTGAGGCAGTGAACTACATCTCCCATGCCACCCAGGCCAGGCTGAGATCCGTGCTAGAGAAAGTGTCAACTATCGCCCAGCACCGCACTGACGGGGGCAAGGTAAGAACAGGAAGAGTCAAGGTTATCATGAACAGAAGCAGGTGAACAGTACAAGCGCAACAGTACATGAATAACACAAAAATAACACATGACCAACATCATGAACAGTATACAAACTACATCAACAACAGCATGAACAATACACAAACTACATGAACAGTACATGAACAGTACACAAACTACATGAACAGTACACAAACTACATGAACAGTACATGAACAATACACAAACTACATGAACAGTACATGAACAGTACACAAACTACATGAACAGTACATGAACAGTACACAAACTACATGAACAGTACATGAACAATACACAAACTACATGAACAGTACATGAACAGTACACAAACTACATGAACAGTACATGAACAATACATGAACAGGGGACAAACCAAATTAACAACTTCATGAACAGTACACAAACTACATGAACAACAGCATGAACAGTACACAAACTACATGAACGGTACACAAACTACACGAACAGTACACAAACTACATCAACAACATCAAGAACAGTACAGTCGTGGACAAAAGTTTTGAATGACACAAATATTAATTTCCACAAAGTTTGCTGCTTCAGTGTCTTTAGATACTTTTGTCGGATGTTAACTATGGAATACTGAAGTATAATTACAAGCATTTCATAAGTGTCAAAGGCTTTTATTGACACTTACATGAAGTTGATGCAGAGTCAATATTTGCAGTGTTGACCCTTCTTTTTCAAGACCTCTGCAATCCGACCTGGCATGCAGTCAATGAACTTCTGGGCCACACACTGATGGCAGCCCATTCTTACATAATCAATGCTTGGAGTTTGTCAGAATTTGAGGGGTTTTGTTTGTCCACCCGCCTCTTGAGGATTGACCACAAGTTCTGAATAGGATTAAGGTCTGGGGAGTTTCCTGGCCATGGACCCAAAATATCGATGTTTTGTTCCCCAAGTCACTTAGTTATCACTTTTGCCTTATGGCAAGGTGCTCCATCATGCTAGAAAATGCATTGTTTGTCACCAAACTGTTCCTGGATGGTTGGGAGAAGTTGCTCTCTGAGGATGTATTGGTACCATTCTTTATTCATGGCTGTGTTTTTAGGTAAAATTGTGAGTGAGCCCACTCCCTTGGCTGAGAAGCAACCCCACACATGAATGGTTTCAGGATGCTTTACTGTTGGCATGACACAGGACTGACTGATGATAGCGCTCACCTTGTCTTCTCCGGACAAGCTTTTTTCCGGATGCCCCAAACAATCGGAAAGGGGATTCATCAGAGAAAATGACTTTACCACAGTCCTCAGCAGTCCAATTCCTGTACCTTTTGCAGAATATCAGTCTGTCCCTGATGTTTTTCCTGGAGAGAAGTGGCTTCTTTGCTGCCCTTCTTGACACCAGGCCATCCTCCAAAAGTCTTTGCCTCACTGTGCGTGCAGATGCACTCACACTTGCCTGCTGCCATTTCTGAGCAAGCTCTGTACTGGTGGTGCTCCGATCCCGCAGCTAAATCAACTTTAGGAGACGGTCCTGGTTTGCTGGACTTTCTTGGGCGCCCTGAAGCCTTCTTCACAACAATTAAACCGCTCTCCTTGAAGTTCTTGATGATCCGATAAATGATTGATTTAGGTGCAATCTTACTGACAGCAATATCCTTGCCTGTGAAGCCCTTTTTGTGCAAAGCAATGATGATGGTACGTGTTTCCTTGCAGGTAACCATGGTTGACAGAGGAAGAACAATGATTCCAAGCACCACCCTCCTTTTGAAGCTTCCAGTCTGTTATTCGAACTCAATCAGCATTGACAGAGTGATCTCCAGCCTTGTCCTCATCAACACTCACACCTGTGTAAACGACAGAATCACTGACATGATGTCAGCTGGTCCTTTTGTGGCAGGGCTGAAATGCAATGGAAATGTTTTTTGGGGATTCAGTTCATTTGCATGGCAAAGAGGGACTTTGCAATTCATCTGATCACTCTTCATAACAAACTGGAGTATATGCAAATTGCCATCATACAAACTGAGGCAGACTGTACATGAACAGTACATGAACAGCATCATGAACAGTACATGAACAATAGCATCCTACGTGTCCCTTTTTATTGTATTTTTTTCACTCTCCCTTTCTCCTGCCCCTTCCCTCTCTATGCAGGATGAGGAGTGGTATGAGCCGTCGACAGACGTCAGGGCCCAGCTCCGCTTCTTTGAGCAGCTGGACAGGATGGAGAAACAGAGGAAGGACGAGCAGGAGAGGGAGGTCCTACTCAAGGCTGCCAAGGTAGCGACACGCACCACCGGACTACATGCCCACCGGGACTGTGCTACTCCCACATTACCACATTACCGCATCACCGGCCATAATTTGTTTAACTCCAGGAGAGGAGTGGCCTGTTAATAGTTGCAGTGTGTTTGTCGGTGCGTGTGCGCACGCGTGTCCACCCCATGGGAACGATGTGACACATGAAAACGGAGGTAATTAGTGGAGTTTGAACAGAAACCACAACTCCCTCTACAGACATCATTAGACCTCCACAGGAGTGTACACACACACACTAATTAACTTAATGTGGGATAGAGATGTCATCCAGGAGATAATTAGCTCTGTGGTGCTGTGTAGATGGGATCTCACCAACCACATTAACACTGTCATGTGGGAGTCGGCCTAGTTACTATGCATTGCCCTGCTTGTAATTGACATTAGACAACACATACACTGGACAAAAATATAAACGCAACAATTTTAAAGATTTTACTGAGTTACAGTTCATAAAAGGAAATCAGCCAATTTAAATTAACGAATTAGGTCCTAATCTATGGATTTCGTAATGACTAGGAATACAGATACCTTAAAGAAATGTAGGGGTGTGGATCAGAAAACCAGTCAGGATCTGGTGTGATGACCATTTGCATCATGCAGCGCGACACATCTCCTTTCACATAGAGTTGACCAGGCTGTTGATTGTGGCCTGTGGATTGTTGTCCTACTCTTGTGGCTGTGTGAATCTGCGGGATATTGTTCGGGAACTGGAACAGGCTGTCGTACACGTCGACCCAGAGCATCCCAAACATGCTCAGTGGGTGACGTCGGGTGAGCGGCGCGAGGAGCAGAGCGCGCCCAATTTGACTGGAGCGCGGAGCGAGATTCCCGAAGGCTGGAGCATCAGCTGCCTTCTTGCCAGTAGCGCTCACTTCACGAGTTCAGGGCATGCCAGGCCCAGCACTCATGTGTAGGCTACTCTGTCGACTACTTGTGTGCTGCTATGGCTACTCATGGAGCGTTTGCTAAATATTTTCGTAAAGAAACTGATCAAATGCACAGGTGCCAAATCAAGGTGACTTACAAAGATGAGGACTAAGAGTAGTATAGTGAGTGCAATGATGTAAGGTCCATAACTAAAGAATCATATTGTGGAATCTGAAAAGATGCATATGCTAAAAGAAAGGAACGAGGTGTGTAGCTAATTGGGATTGTAGCAAAGTATTTATAAACAAAAAATCTGATCACTTAAGTTTCCTTTTATTTTTTAATTTCTATTATCTATACAATTGATTTTGGCCCAATAGACCTGGCATATTCCAACTTTCAATGAGCTTTCTGTTTTCATTGGGTTATTTTGCTTAAAAACCTTTTATGCTTACAACTCTGCATGCCTGTCAAGAGTGGCCAAAAGGGTTGTTTAGCGTCCCCAGTGGCTCTGCAAGAGCAGAGAGGATATTCTCCGCTGCTGACCTGCTCTCTAGGAACAATCACATGAGCCTGAAGCCACAGACTCTGGCCAAACTCGTCTTTCTAGAAATTAATTCAAAGGCACTGTAGACTGAGCCTAATAAGGCTTTTTTTTGTTTAATTTGTATTTAATTCTAAGTAAATCACAGCCTATATGTGCAATTTATAGACTAATAATGATTTGATTTCAATTAGATGTTTAAATGCGGAGCGCTTAATGTCTCCGACTTAATGTCTCCGAGTGTGTTGCACTCGCAAATGCTTCACAATGTATTTCTTTGTACGCTCTTGACCCCTATTTAGAGTGTTTATATGCTGTTTTAATACGACATGTAGCCTATTTGAAATGACGAGCACTTCTTACATCTCATGTTTTATTCAAATACTTTTCATTCAAATCATATGGTTTGGTTTCAACGCTTCAAACCAAATGGTAGGTCCAAAAATAGATGGATGTTGGTGAAATTGTGATTTTGATGAATGGAGTGAATTTGGAGCTGCGTTTTTTTTTTTTTTTTTTTTTCTTCATGTGAGCAGGTAGCGGTTTTTAGCAGAGCACTTGGAAAGGACGCAGAGCTCCGGAGAGGTGCACAAGCACCGCTCCATGAGCGGTGAGCGGGATTTCCGACCGCTCAACTCCACTCACATACTCTGCTGGTGAGTAACGCAGGCCATGGAAGAACTGGGACACCTTCAGCTTCCAGGAATTGTGTACAGATCCTTATGACATGTGGGGTCGTACATTATCACGCTGAAAACGTGTGATGGCGGCGGATGATTGGCACGACAACGGGCCTCAGGATCTCGCCACGGTATCTCTGTGCATTCAAATTGCCAGCGGTAAAATGCAATTGTGTTTGTTGTCTGTAGCTTATGCCTGCCCATACCATAACGCCACCACCAACATGGAGCTTTCTGTTCACAACTTTGACATCAGCAGACCGCTCGCCCACATGATGCCGTACACGCTGCTTGCCATCTACCCGGTACAGTTGAAACCTGGATTCATCTGTTACGAGCACACTTCTCCAAAGTGCAAGTGGCCATCGACGGTGGGAATTTACCCATTGAAGTCGGTTACAACGCCCATCTGCAGTAAGGTCAAGACCCTGGTGAGGACGATGAACACGCAGATGAGCTTCCCTGGGATGGTTTGTGCAGAAACTATTTGGTTGTGGAAACCCACAGTTTCATCAGCTATCCAGATAAATGGTCTCAGACGATCCCGCAGGGGAAAATAAAAACGTGGTCTGCGATTGTGAGGCTGGTTGGACGTACTGCCAAAATTAATACAATTATGTTGGAGGCGGCTTATAGTAGAGAAATGAACATTCAATTCTCTGCCAACAGCATCTGGTGGACATTCCTGTAGTCAGAATGCCAATTGCACGCTCCCTCAACTTGAGACATTGATCATGCTCTTTAATCAGGTTCTGTGTCACACCTGTAAGGTGGATGGATTATCTTGGAAATGCGCATTAACAGGGATGGAAAGAAATTTGTGCACCCAATTTCAATTTTATTTCAGCTATTGAAACATGGGACCAACATTGCGTTTTTTAAAATATTTTTGTTCAGTATATAATTGACTAAAAGTGAAAAACCAATACTTCTCTTCCCACACCAGATGCATAATCTTTATCAGTAGTTCAGAACAATAACTGTAATATACTATAACAGTGTTCTACAGCCCACATTGGTGCTATGATCTGTGGCTGTGACTGTAATGGAATTTTGGATGACGGTAATTGGTTAGCTAAATGACGCGGTCTCATTAATAACCGTTCAAATAGCAATAGACTTTTGGTAAAAAAAAAGCAAAAAATGTGTTTTTATTTAGGAAATCTGTTCCCAAGTATTGCCACACAAAAAAAAAAAAAAAAGATGTGATCGCGTGTCAATGTAATCATCAAGGTATGAAATTATTATTTTCAGATACAATCTCTTTTTGGGCTTAGTTGTGTTCAATTTGCAGAGTACAATTTTATTATAATTATTTTGCGCCCCCCGATTATTTTCCTGCCGCTGAAGTTGTACCTTTCCAAGTTTAGAAGAAGTGACTGCTAAATGCTAACTCCCTTATCTTATAAGCCATTTCTGTATGCATAGCTAGCACACAGAAATTGGTGCTTGTAGTCAGTCGTTGTTAACTGTTGATTGGTGACTATGGCATGAACATATATTGGGGTTGACATCCATACAAGCATTTTCTACTCCGAACTCAACATAGTGTGAGATGCAAGTCGGAAGTTCACATACACCTTAGCCAAATACATTTAAACTCAGTTTTTCACAATTCCTGACATTTAATCAAAATAAAAATTAATTGCCTTAGGTCAGTTAGGATCACCACTTTATTTTAAGAATGCGAAATGTCAGAATAATAGTAGAGTGATTTATTTCAGCTTTTATTTCTTTCATCACATTCCCAGTGGGTCAGAAGTTTACATCCACTCAATTAGTATTTGAAAGCATTGCCTTTAAATTGTTTAACTTGGATCAAACGTTTAGGATAGCCTTCCACAAGCTTCCCACAATAAGTTGGGTGAATTTTGGCCCATTCCTCCTGACAGAGCTGGTGTAACTGAGTCAGTTTTGTGATGGCCACTCCAATACCTTGACTTGGTTGTCCTTAAGCCATTTTGCCACAACTTTGGAAGTATGCTTGGGATCATTGTCCATTTGCAAGACCCATTTGCGACTAAGCTTTAACTTCCTGACTGACGTCTTGAGATGTTGCTTCAATATATTCACATAATTTTCTTGCCTCATGATGCCATCTATTTTGTGAAGTGCACCAGTCCCTCCTGTAGCATAGTTCCCGCACAACATGCTGCTGCCACCCCTGTGCTTCACGGTTGGAATGGTGTTTTTCGGCTTGCAAGCCTCCCCCTTTTCCTCCCAACATAACGATGGTCATTATGGCCAAACAGTTTTATTTTTGTTTCACCAGACCAGAGGACATTTCTCCAAAAAGTGCGATCTTTGTCCCCATGTGCCGTTGCAAACCGTAGTCTGGCTTTTTTTATGGCGGTTTTGGAGCAGTGGCTTCTTCCTTGCTGAGCGGCCTTTCAGGTTATGTTGATATAGGCCTGGTTTTACTGTGGATATAGATACTTTTGTACCTGTTTCTTCCAGCATCTTCACAAGGTCCTTTGCTGTTGTTCTGGAATTGATTTGCACTTTTCACCAAAGTACATTCATCTCTAGGAGACAGAACGCGTTTTTATTTCCTGAGCGGTATGAGTGCTGCGTGGTCCCATGGCGTTTGTACTTGCGTACTATTGTTTGTACAGATGAATGTGGTACCTTCAGGCATTTGGAAATTGCTCCCAAGGATGAACCAGACTTGTGGAGGTCAACAATTTTTCTTCTGAGGTCTTGGCTGATTTATTTTTTATTTTCCAATGATGATTGAAATACCTCCAATTGACTCAAATGATGTCAATTAGAAGCTTCTAAAGCCATGACATCGTTTTCTGGAATTTTCCAAGCTGTTTAAAGGCACATTCAACTTAGTTAATGTAAACTTTTGACCCATTGGAATTGTGATATAGTGAAATATAAGTGAAATAATCTGTCAACAATTGTTACTTGTGTTACTTGTGTCATGCACAAAGTAGATGACCTAACCGACTTGCCAAAACTATAGTTTGTTAACAAGAAATGTGTGGAGTGGTTGAAAAACAAGTTTTAATGACTCCAACCTAAGTGTATGTAAACTTCCGTCTTCAACTGAATGAACAATAGCCTAAATGTAGGAACATTTTGTAGGGGGGGGCAATGATATTCATGATCTTTCCCCCACGCATTTCCATGTCATTTCCATTGACCTCTTTACCACATCTATTACGAGTGTACCCATGAGTTTACCAGTCCAATTGCCAGGGTTAGAGGTTCCACACCCTTTCTATTTCTACGTGTGCTGCTTCTGCATTGTGGGGGTGTTGCCTCAGGCTAGTGGTTCTCAAACCTCTCCTCGTGGACCTTCCCAGACGTTTCACAATTGTTTGTTGTTGCTCTGAACTAGCTCACCTGATTCAACTAGTCATGGGCTTGGTGATTTTAGTTGACAAGTTGAATCAGGTGTGCCGGCTCTGTAATAGATCAAATGCATGGAACGGCTGGGGGTCCCCGAGGAGAGGTTTGAACCACTGGCCGAGAACCGGAGACTAATTTGCTTGTTTCAGCAAGGCGCAACAACGTTTCTTCACGCTGTTAATGTTACCGCAGAAACGGACTCAACCTCAAAGAATGCCCGTGGCCGTCCTGTCTTAGGTCAGCTGTTGGTTCCTAAAGACAATATTTTATCTTCTTGTCGGTCTTTGTCCATAACCATTGGTTACGCAGTTATATAGTTATTGGGCCCAGCCCTACAAGCTACAAAAAATCGATTCTAATCTTATTTGACACATGCGCCGAATACAACAGGTGTAGACTTTACAGTGCAATGTTTTGCTTACGAGCCCTAACCAAGAATGCAGGGTTAAAAAGTAAAACATTTAAAAGTGAGAAAAATGTGCTAGATAAAAATAGTAACACAATATAGCAATAACCAAGCTATATACAAGGAGTACTGGGACCGAGTCAATGTGCAGGGGTACAAGGTAATTGAGATATGTACATCTAGGTAGTGGTAAAAGTGACTCGGCAATCAGAATAGATAATATACAGAATAGCAGCACTCTGTGTTTGGCGTCAATATGCGTGTGTGTTGTAGTATGTGTGAGTGTGCATAGAGCCTGTGCAAGAGCCTGTGCAAGTTAAAAAGGGGGGGTCAATGCATATAGTCAGAGTAGCAATTTGATTAACTCTTCAGCAGTCTTATGGCTTGGGGGTAAAAGCTGTTCAGTAGCCTTTTGGTCCCAGACTTGGCTCTCCGGTACCGCTTGCCGTGCGGTACCAGAGAGAAAAGTCTCTGACTTGGGTGGCTTGAGTCTTTGACAATTTTCTGCCTTCTTCTGACACCGCCTGGTATAGAGGATTTGGATGGCCGGGAGCTCTGCCCCAGTGAGGTCCTGGGCCGTACATATTTTTTCAGGGGGAAGAGGGGTTGTCGTGCCCTCTTCACAACTGTCTTTGTTGTATTTGGACCATTTTATAGGTCCTTAGTAATGCGGACACCGAGGAACTTGAAGCTCTTCCTCTCATGACAAGGTATCCACCTCCCCTGTCTCTCTCTCTCCCCCTCTGTCTCTCCTTCTAACCCGTGTTTCTCTCAAATATAGAGTCGCGCCAGGCAGGAGGACCCAGAGCAAGCTCGGTTGAAGGCGAAAGCTAAAGAGGTTAGTGCTTCATTTTTGTTTCCATCCACATACCAACACATCAAAGCAGTTGACACTCAGTATCATTATCGATGTACAATATCCCAAAATACACACATTTTATATATATAGTCCATATAGACCCCCCCACCCCAACCATGCCCATATTTGAGGCTAGCTCTCCCCATATTATAGCTTTGCCTTGGGGCACACTCTGTTTGGACAGTGTTTCGCCACATCGACCCAGAGGGGGCTCTGTGCCTTGGGGCATCATCCATAAAAATCAGGAAAGGGGAGCCCAAGTCAGGACATGTTGCTGTAGTACCGTAGAAGTCACCTAATCAGTCTTTTGTTTAGCTTGATCATTTTTGTTAGTGATGGACTTGAACAAAGGCATGTAAAGCCAAGTTGCTCCCCAGGTGGAGGGTTGGCCACACCTGGTTTGATGTTTGGTATTTTATTAGGATCCCAATTAGCTGTTGCAAAAGCAGCAGCTACTCTTCCTGGGGTCCACACGAAACATGAAACATAATACAGAACATCATTAGACAAGAACAGCTCAAAGACAGAACTACCTACATTATTTTTAAAGGCACATACAGCCTACATATCAATGCATACACACAAACTATCTAGGTCAAATAGGGGAGAGGCGTTGTGTTGCTTTATCTGTTTATTTGAGCAATATGAGATGGAAGGAAGTTCCATGCAGTTAGGGGTCTATATAAGACTGTACGCTTTCTTGAATTTGGGGACTGTGAAAAGACTGCTGGTGGCATGTCTGGTGGGATAAGTGTGTGTGTGTCAGAGCTGTGTGTAAGTAGACTATGCAAACAATTTGGGATTTTCAACACATTAGTGTTTCTTATAAAAAAAGAAGTGACGCCGTCAGTCTCTCCTCAATTCTTTGCCAAAAGAGACCAGCAATGCATAGTATTTATATCAGCCCTCTGTCTACCCCCAAGAGTAGACAAAACTAGAGCCTGCAGAACTTGCTTCTTGTAGTGGTGTCAAAAAAGCAGAGCATCTCTTTATTACGGCCAGACCTCTCCCCATCTTTACAACCATTGCATCTATATGTTTTGACCATGACAGTTTACAATCTAAAGTAACAGAAAGTAATTTAGTCTCCTCAACTTGTTCAACAGCCACACCATTCATTACCAGATTCAACTGAGGGCTAGAGCTTAGGGAATGATTTGTACCAAATACTATGTTCTTAATTTTAGAGATGTTCAGGACCAGTTTATTACTGGCCACCCATTCCAAAACAGACTGCAACTCTTTGTTAAGGGTTTCAGTGACTTCATTAGCTGTGGTTGCTGATGCGTATATGGTTGAATCATCAGCATACATGGACACACATGCTTTTTTTATGCCAGTGGCAGGTTATTGGTAAAAATAGAAAAGAGGGCCTAGAGAGCTGCCCTGCGGTACACAACACTTTACATGTTTCCCCATCTCTTTCAACCATACAGTTTTTCAATTCTGCATCAATCCATGGAGCCTTAACAGTTCTAACAGTCAGTTTTTTAATAACTTCTTAGGGCTGCAATCCCATTAACGGGATCGATATGACAACAGCCAGTGAAAGTGCAGGGCGCCAAATTCAAAACAATAGAAATCTCATAATTAAAATTCCTTAAACATACATGTATCTTATACCGTTTTAAAGGTGATCTTGTTAATCCCACCACAGTGTCCAATTTCAAATAGGCTTTACAGCAAAAGCACCACAAACTATTGTTAGGTCACCACCAACTCACAAAGATTCAGCCATTTTTCCAGCCAAAGAGAGGAGTCACAAAAAGCACAAATAGAGAAAATGAATCACTAGCCTTTGATGATCTTCATCAGATGACACTCATAGGACTTAATGTTACACAATACATGTATGTTTTGTTTGATAATATCCATTATTTATGTCCAAGTAGCTAATTTTGTTAGCGCGTTTAGTACACAAATCCAAACGCTTGTGCAGGTCCAGCCGAACGTCGGACGAAAACTTATTATATTATAACTTATATTAATTATTATATTAAGTTATATTACAGGTTGAAGAAACTTGTCAAACTAAGTATAGAATCTATCTTTAGGATGTTGTTATCATAAATCTTCAATAACGTTCCAACCGGAGAATTCCTATGTCTGTAGAAAAGCCATGGAACGCAGGTCGCTATCATGTGAAATGCGCGTGACCAGGACCTGGCTCTCTGCCAGACCACTGACTCAAACAGCTCCCATCCGGCTCCACTTCACAGTAGAAGCCTCATTCAAGTTTCTAAAGACGGTTGACATCTAGTGGAAGCCTTAGGAAGTGCAACATAACCAATATCAATATATTCAATAGGGGCTGGGTTGAAAATTGACCAACCTCAGATTTCCCACTTCCTGTTTGGATTTCTTCTCAGGTTTTTGCCTGCCATATGAGTTATGTTATACTCACAGACATCATTCAAACAATTTTAGAAACTTCTATCGAATACTAATAATAATATGCATATATTAGCAACTGTGACTGAGGAGCAGGCCGTTTACTCTGGGCACCTTTCATCCAAGCTACTCAATACTGCCCCTGCAGCCATAAGAAGTTTAACAGGTGCAATTTCATAAATTCATGAAGTGCAGCGTCTGGATGCTCCTTATTAATCACATCAGACCAACAAATATTTTTTAGGAGTCACAGCAAAATCTATTGTATACCTTTTTAGGCCCAGCTGTTGGAACCTTGGCTTTCCTGGATATAGCCACTACTGTATATTGTTATCACTGCATCCAATGGGTACGAATACAGCTTTAGAACAAAGTCTACAGTATTAGTAAAAATGTGATCAATACATGTGGATGGTCTTGTTCCTGTAGTGTTTGTAAACACTCTGGTAGGTTGATTAATAACCTGAACCAGATAACAGGCACTGGTTACAGTGAGAAGCTTCCTTTTGAGCAGACCGCTTGATGAAAACCGGTTCAAGTCCCCAAGAAAATAGACTTCTCTGTTTACATCACGTATGCTATCAAGCATTTCAATAACACTTCAATAACACTTGACATGTCTTTTCTAAGCATTACAGGGATATGGCTCTGAATATATACAGCAACACCTCCCCATAAGCATTTATGTCTCTTCTATAGATGTTATATCCTTGTATTGCTACTGCTGTATCATCAAATGAATTATCTATGTCAAGAATAGAAAACTGGTTTTCATTCTCTCCTAATCAGGGACTGACTCAGACCTGAGACACCAGGTGGCCTCTGTCAAATCAATCTGTGACATACAGTTGAAGTTGGAAGTTTACATACACTTAGGTTGGAGTCATTAAAACTCGTTTTTCAACCACTCCACACATTTCTTGTTAAAAACTATAGTTTTGGCAAGTCGGTTAGGACATCTACTTTGTGCATGACACAATTCATTTTCCCAACAATTGTTGACAGAGATTATTTCAGTTATAATTCACTATCACAATTCCAGTGGGTCAAAAGTTTACATATACTAAGTTGACTGTGCCTTTAAACAGCTTGGAAAATAACAGAAAATGTCATCATGGCTTTAGAAGCTTCTGATAGGCTAATTGACATTTGAGTCAATTGGAGGTGTACCTGTGGATGTATTTCAAGGCCTACCTTCAAACTTAGTGCCTCTTTGCTTGACATCATGGGAAAATCAAAAGAAATCAGCCAGGACCTCAGAAAAAAAATAATAGACCTCCACAAGTCTGGTTCATCCTTGGGAGCAATTTCCAAACTCCTGAAGGTACCATGTTCATCTGTACAAACAATAGTACGCATGTATAAACACCATGGGACCACGCAGCCGCCATACCGCTCAGGAAGGATACGCGTTCTGTCTCCTAGAGATGAACGTACTTTGGTGCGAAAAGTGCAAATCAGCAACAGCAAAAGACCTTGTGAAGATGCTGGAGGAAACGGGTAGAAAAGTATCTATATCCACATGACCTGAAAGGCCGCTCAGCAAGGAAGAAGCCACTGCTCCAAAACCACCATAAAAAAGCCAGACTACGGTTTGCAACTGCACATGGGGACAAAGATTGTACTTTTTGGAGAAATGTTCTCTGGTCTGATTAAACAAAAATAGAAGTGTTTGGCCATAATGACCATTGTTATGTTTGGAGGAAAAAGGGGAATGCTTGCAAGCTGAAGAACACCATCCCAACCGTGAAGCACGGGGGTGGCAGCATCATGTTGTGGGGTTGCTTTGCTGCAGGAGGGACTGGTGCACTTCACCAAATAGATGTATCATGAGGCAGGAAAATTATGTGAATATATTGAAGCAACATCTCAAGACATCAGTCAGGAAGTTAAAGCTTGGTCGCAAATGGGTCTTCCAAATGGACAATGACCCAAAGCATACTTCCAAAGTTGTGGCAAAATGGCTTAACAACAACAAAGTCAACGTATTGGAGTGGCCATCACAAAGCCCTGACCTCAATCCTATAGAAAATGTGTGGGCAGAACTGAAAAGGCGTGTGCGAGCAAGGAGGCCTACAAACATGACTTAGTTACACCAGCTCTGTCAGGAGGAATGGGCCAAAATTCACTCAACTCATTGTGGGAAGCTTGTGGAAGGCTACCCAAAATTTTGACCCGAGTTAAACAATTTAAAGGCAATGCTACCAAATACTAATTGAGTGTATGTAAACTTCTGACCTACTGGGAATGTGATGAAAGAAATACAAATAAAGCTGAAATAAATAATTCTCTCTACTATTCTGACATTTCACATTCTTAAAATAAAGTGGTGAGCCTAACTGACCTAAGATAGGGAATTTCTTACTAGGATTAAATGTCAGGAATAGTGAAAAACTGAGTTTAAATGTATTTGGCTAAGGTGTATGTAAACTTCCGACTTCAACTGTAAATAAATCATTACTACTACAAGGTAGAAAATAAAACCAGCACTACTTGGGCCCTCCAGTCCTCTGGCCTATGTGATCAAGACTAGTTTCTAGGATGTGCAGAGAGGCGTAACCTGGTTCTGCCTCTACCAATTTAATTTCTCAGACAGACAGGGACCTGACCAGAGGCAATGTTGGCTTACAGTGCACCACTCTCTGCCTTGTGCCCTCATAATATCTGAAGATACAATGCCCCCGTCACACACACACGCGCTCGCCTGCTTCTGGCCGCTGTTCCATCTTAACCTCCAGGGTCAGGTCTCAGCTCACTGTACCACATCACCAGTCTGTGTGTGTGCAGCACTT
The DNA here is from genome assembly GCF_013265735.2 of Oncorhynchus mykiss. Classification (NCBI taxonomy): domain Eukaryota; kingdom Metazoa; phylum Chordata; class Actinopteri; order Salmoniformes; family Salmonidae; genus Oncorhynchus; species Oncorhynchus mykiss. The sequence goes on from NC_048565.1 coordinate 48,280,707, forward strand.
CCCTTTCAATTAGCATTAGTAACGTTGACATTAATGAGGACGTCAACGTTGCCTTGAATTATATCTTCTGTCGATTCCAGGCTCCCCCTTTGGAGCAGGCGCCTGTTTTAGTTTGTAGCACTAGCCTGCTGCAGAAGGATTTGTTTTCATGGCAGATGATAATAGCTCAATAATATGAAATGGTTGTAGTCAATGAATAGGCCCATTAGAGGCGTTTGTCCCGTATGATTTTCTCGGTGCCGTTTCATAAAGCTACTGTTCTTCTTCGCTCTGTATCACATCTCTCTGTTGTAGATGACAACTGTCTCCATTCCAGCTATTATGCCACCACGGATAGATCCTTTTCAGGATGTAAATCAGACAGGAGAGGTGTAAATGTCTGTGGCCCTCTCTTTTCCCCTCTTAGATGCAGCAGGCGGAGCAGGCCCAGATCCGGCAGCGTGAAGCCAACCTCACTGCCCTGGCTGCCATCGGTCCCCGCAAGAAACGCAAGATGGACTCGCCAGGGAGCTCCACATCGGGCACAGAGGTAAGGGTCCCTAAAATGTGGCAGTATGAAGGTGCTTATATTCTAAGTTTGATATCCTAATTTTCCAATGACTTTCACCCTCTGACTCTTCATCACATTATTGGGGGGGGGAAATGTGAACTCGCTTTTGAAGTAATGCCAAAAAAAGAAAGTGGACTTCTCTGCTCACAGTCATACACCTGTGTCATCAATGCACATCCCCCAGCACTCTCCCTATCCAGCAGAGAGCAGAGTGAATGTGACCAGAGTTGAGTGAAGAGGGTCAGCGTGGGCCTCTAGGCTTGTTGTGGGTGTCTGCACCACTCTACCCCCTCCAAGCCCCCTCTCCTCTCACCCCCTGAGAGGAGCCATAGATTTCAGCTCTGCAGAAATGAGCCTGGGGGGGGGGGGGACACACACACACAGCCTGGGGCGGCTGCAGTATGGGTGCCTCGGTCACACCCATCACCCCCTCCCACATCCAGCCCTGAGTTCTCCCCAAAGCGATTCCAGACAAAGGGCTCTGTGCGGGGTGAGAGCCCGGGATTAGGAGAGGGAGGGAATGCAAACTTTAGAGTGAACATTTTAGGGAGGGGAAGGTGTAATAATGAACTTTGCCATGGTGAAGTCATCTGAACGGCTAGCAAGCTTGTTGGTCAGTTGGTAGGTTAGCCAGTTGGTGAGCTAGCCAGGTAGTTCCAACAATACTGGGTGCCTTTTGAGAAGTGTAACTCTGTAAAAACAAATGTCCTAAAGAGCACATGTTCAACTTTATAAAAAACATGTTTTCCCATCTCAAGAGATTAAAAAATAAATAATACTATAGTAAGTGCCTATTAAGTGGCAAATAAAGTAACAGGGTTGACTGTAACAGGGTTGACTGTCATTTTATTCAGACATAACTCCCCTTGTGGCAGGGTGAATGGAAGCTTGTTGTGTGCAACAGGGAGTGAATGCAAGCTTCCCAAAAAAATGAAATTGTTCAAGTGTCTAGCCTGTCTATGCGTATCAAGGTTGACTTGTAATGCTCAAGCCGCTCAGTTTTCCACCACAAAACACTAATGGCCAAAAAGAACCAGTTCACCTGCTGTTACACTATGATTTGACCATTACATGTCCGATTTCAATTAGCAAGTTTCACCATATTAAAATGAAAGTTCAGTTCACATAACAGGGTTGACCTTAAAATGAGGGACAGATGTAAATAAATAATCATCTTCATAAATGACTGTCAAAGCAACACAATAACTAGGGCTTTACGATGGCGAAAACACAGAGGGACATGTCAAAATGGCACTTTAGCAGTTAATTATTCATGTTACATTTTTAAAAATTGAATTCTCCATGTGGTCTATATTAAAGGACACTTCTCTTAATATACAGTGCCTTGCGAAAGTATTCGGCCCCTTTGAACTTTGCGACCTTTTGCCACATTTCAGGCTTCAAACATAAAGATATAAAACTGTATTTTTTTGTGAAGAATCAACAACAAGTGGGACACAATCATGAACGACATTTATTGGATATTTCAAACTTTTTTAACAAATCAAAAACTGAAAAATTGGGCGTGCAAAATTATTCAGCCCCCTTAAGTTAATACTTTGTAGCGCCACCTTTTGCTGCGATTACAGCTGTAAGTCGCTTGGGGTATGTCTCTATCAGTTTTGCACATCGAGAGACTGACATTTTTTCCCATTCCTCCTTGCAAAACAGCTCGAGCTCAGTGAGGTTGGATGGGGAGCATTTGTGAACAGCAGTTTTCAGTTCTTTCCACAGATTCTCGATTGGATTCAGGTCTGGACTTTGACTTGGCCATTCTAACAACTGGATATGTTTGTTTTTGAACCATTCCATTGTAGATTTTGCTTTATGTTTTGGATCATTGTCTTGTTGGAAGACAAATCTCCGTCCCAGTCTCAGGTCTTTTGCAGACTCCATCAGGTTTTCTTCCAGAATGGTCCTGAATATGGCTCCATCCATCTTCCCATCAATTTTAACCATCTTCCCTGTCCCTGCTGAAGAAAAGCAGGCCCAAACCATGATGCTGCCACCACCATGTTTGACAGTGGGGATGGTGTGTTCAGCTGTGTTGCTTTTATGCCAAACATAACGTTTTGCATTGTTGCCAAAAAGTTCAATTTTGGTTTCATCTGACCAGAGCACCTTCTTCCACCTGTCTCCCAGGTGGCTTGTGGCAAACTTTAAACAACACTTTTTATGGATATCTTTAAGAAATGGCTTTCTTGCCACTCTTCCATAAAGGCCAGATTTGTGCAATATGCGACTGATTGTTGTCCTATGGACAGAGTCTCCCACCTCAGCTGTAGATCTCTGCAGTTCATCCAGAGTGATCATCGGCCTCTTGGCTGCATCTCTGATCAGTCTTCTCCTTGTATGAGCTGAAAGTTTAGAGGGACGGCCAGGTCTTGGTAGATTTGCAGTGGTCTGATACTCCTTCCATTTCAATATTATCGCTTGCACAGTGCTCCTTGGGATGTTTAAAGCTTGGGAAATCATTTTGTATCCAAATCCGGCTTTAAACTTCTTCACAACAGTATCTCAGACCTGCCTGGTGTGTTCCTTGTTCTTCATGATGCTCTCTGCGCTTTTAACGGACCTCTGAGACTATCACAGTGCAGGTGCATTTATACGGAGACTTGATTACACACAGGTGGATTGTATTTATCATCATTAGTCATTTAGGTCAACATTGGATCATTCAGAGATCCTCACTGAACTTCTGGAGAGAGTTTGCTGCACTGAAAGTAAAGGGGCTGAATAATTCTGCACGCCCAATATTTCAGTTTTTGAATTGTTAAAAAAGTTTGAAATATCCAATAAATGTCGTTCCACTTCATGATTGTGTCCCACTTGTTGATTCTTCACAAAAAAATACAGTTTAATATCTTTATGTTTGAAGCCTGAAATGTGGCAAAAGGTCGCAAAGTTCAAGGGGGCCGAATACTTTCGCAAGGCACTGTAACAGGTTTTTAAAATTCAATATTGGTGCACATTATTCTACTTAAAATATCAAAGGGACGCAAAAGGCACTCATTTTGTGGAACGACCCAGCTAGTCCCTCATCAGCTACTTTGCTTGCTAGTTTGTAAAATGGATATAAAGTTGCTAGTGGCTGCCTTAAAATGTAGTAAAGAAATTATAGAAAATATTCCTGATTTTAAAATGTGGAGTAGGAAAAAAATACTAATGTTTGATTCAATTTTAAGGCAGCAACATGTGCAAGGGGTGTGTAAACTCACTAGCCACTGTATAGGACTTCAGGCAGTTAGATATACAGGTAACTGCCAAAAATAAAGGAAACGCCAACACAAAGTGTCTTAATAGGGCGTTGGGCCACCACGAGCTGCCAGAACAGCTTCAATGTGCCTTGGCACAGATTATACAAGTGTCTGGAACGCTATTGGAGGGATGCAACACCATTCATCCACAATAAATTCCCATAATTTGGTGTTTTGTTGATGGTGATGGAAAACGCTGTTTCAGGCACCGCTCCAGAATCTCCCATAAGTGTTTTAATTAGGTTGAGATCTGGTGACTGACACACACACACACAAACCCTTTTAAACATCCCATGCTCCTTTTAAGACCTCTCCTTCAAAGTCACTGAGATTTATTTTAGCCATGGTAGCCAAAATAATGGGCAACTGGGGATTTCTATACATGGCCCTAAGCATGATGGGATGTTAATTGCTTAATTAACTAAAGGAACCACACCGGTGTGGAAGCACCTGCTTTCAATATACTTTGTCTCTCATTTACACAAGTGTTTACTTTATTTTGAAAGTCACCTGTATGTTAGTTGGGTAATTAGCAAGTAAACAAGGTAGTCCCCTCTGGGATGTTTATTTTCTACCGTAGGTAATGAGTAGTAATGCACAAAGGTTTCCTGGCTCCTCTGTTAGCATTTCCTCATACACTGTAATTCAGGCCCCTTGACTTTTTCCACATTTAAAAAAAAGTGAAAACAAATGTATTAAAAATAAAAAATAAACTGATTTATACACCATTTATACATAAGTATTCAGACCCTTTGCTATGAGACTCAATTGAGGTGCACCCTGTTTCCATTGATCATACTTGAGATGTTTCGACAACTGGATTGGAGTCCACCTGTGGTAAATTCAATTGATTGGACATGATTTGGAAAGGCACACACCTGTCTATATAAGGTCCCACAGTTGACAGTGCATATCAGAGCAAAAACCAAGCCATGAGGTCGAAGGAATTAGCGCTTCGAGATAGGATTGTGTTGAGGCACAGATCTGGGGAATACCGAAAAATGTCTGCAGCATTGAAGTTCCCCAAGAACACCGTGGCCTCCATCATTCTTAAATGGAAGAAGTTTGGAACCACCAAGACTCTTCCTAGAGCTGGCCGTCCGGCCAAACTGAGCATTTGGGGGAGGACTTTTGTCAGGGAGGTGACCAAGAACACGAGGGTCACTCTGACAGAGTTCCTCTGTGCAGATGAGAGAACCTTCCAGAAGGACAACGACCTAAAGCACACAGCCAAAACAACGCAGGAGTCACTTCGGGACAAGTCTCTGAATGTCCTGAAAATACCTGTGCAGGGACGCTCCCCATCCAGCCTGACAGAGCTTGAGAGGGTCTGCAGAGATGAATGGTAGAAACTCCCTAAATACAAGCGTGCCAAGCTTGTAGTGTCATACCCAAGAAGACTTGAGGCTGTAATCGCTGCCAAGTGCTTCAACAAAGTACTGAGTAAAGGGTCTAAATACTTGTAAATGTGATTTATTTTTAATTTTTAATAAATGTGCTAAAAAAATCTGTTTTTGCTTTGTCATTGTGTGTAGATTGATTCGGGGGAAAAACGATTTAATTCATTTTAGAATAAGGTTGTAACGTAACAAATTGTGGTCAAGGGGTCAGAATACTTTCCGAACGCACGGTACATACCCAAACGTTCTGAGGTGTTCGTGGCAGGCGGATGTGTCTGTCTCACCCTGACCACTCCTGCAGATGGGTGTTAAGGGGCCTGTTGGGGCGTCAACCTCAGGACAGATTAGTAACAAAGCAGGAAGCTTGGAGACGAGATTTCACGCCGGGATTCAATCCGATCACCCCTTTTCAACTATGCACCTTGAAGGCAATTCCTGTATTCACAAAGATTTGCATTTGTCAGCTGTCAGATTTTTTTTGAGATTTTCAGGAGCTCAATCAGAAATATTTGTCATCCTGTTATAAGGCGGATCTGATCGGAATGAATTTGGCCTTTAAGTCAGAAAACTAAATAACATTTGTAATGCGTTCTTCTCAATAGAGAAAAGTTATTTATCCACGGCCAACTTCCATCATACCTAATGTGAACAAGTTTCCTGTGTGATCAGACCGGTCAGAGTTATATCAAAAGAGGATCTTTGACTGATTTGAGTCGGAACGGTGATCTCGTGCAACCCATCACGCTTGATTGGAGTGTCTCCACTGGGTGTGTGATGTTGGGCATTCATTGTGCCAGTATGGAGTACACACCCATGTGTGTGTGTGTGTGTGTGTGTGTGTGGCGCGTGTGTGCAGGAGGTTACCACACCTGCAGGCTGTTAAGCTGTATAATGCTCTGATTGTGTTCCTGTATGAACCTGGAGCCTTATTCCAATCCTCCAGTGTCAGCTCCCTCCTCAGGCTCTCTGCACATAGAAGTAGAATATGGTACTAAACTCATTTTACATAATAGGAACCACCATTGTTTCACAAAATGGCCATTTCATGAAAGACATTTTCTAGTTCCCAAATGTTTTTCCCCTTGAGCCCCGATAATGAAATGTACCCATTGTCAACACCAGGCCCCAGTTAAGGAACCGCTGACTGGCTTGTAGCCTATCCGTTCCTGGATACATTACAGGGCTATTCAGTTGGGCACAATGTCACGGAGTTCACTAAGACATGTACAATTTTGTCACCCCATCAAACAAGCCTCAGGATATTTCAGTAGTGTGCACCACGCAGCATCAACTCAACCCACACTGTGTGATATCACATTGGTAATTGCGGCTCTTTTGAGTTTGTTGGAGTTGTCCCAAAATGGAGAGCATGGCATTTAGTGTGCACGGTAAGGGTGGGACCACTTCCCTCCAGCTGTACACACACCTTGTATGAAACTTAGGTGACACGCACAAGCCTGGGCTGTCAAAGGTTAATAGTGAGTGGGACAGGATAGGTGACAGTGAATTGATATTTCTCTGGTTAGACCACATCGCTTGTTCCCCCTGCCTGCATTACTATTGCTTGAGCCTCGATGTTGGCACACAGGCTGGATATCGCCAACACATATTTTAAGTAAATCGAAACGACCCTAAATCACTTACTAGCCGATCTAACTTTTGTAATGCCGTCCCTTTTTCTCCTCAGGTTGCTTTGGGTTCAGGGGCTGGCTCTTCCACAGCCGCCTCCTCCCGCCAACAGCTCCGTCAGCGGATCACGCGAGTCAATCTCAGGGACTTTATCTTCTGCCTGGAGCAGGAGAGGGTCACATCCCGGTCCTTACTGCTCTATAAGGCTCTCCTGAAGTAGTGGAGTCCCCCAGGGTTCTGGACTTGACCCAATACAAATTTGTGACAAGTTTCCCCTTAACCCCAACTCATATATACATACAAACACACACACACACACACGCATGCACACGTTCCCATACCACACTATCCTTTATCCCCCTAATCTGATACTAAGCAACCCCACGCCACCCCAACGTTGCCCCCTGATCATACAGCCCCTTTGGACAGGTACACTGCTGGCTCTACTCTTTCACTTGGCCACATCATTGTTCTCACATCAAGTCTAGTCTCATTCACTAGCTGTGTGCTTTACAATGCTGAGAGCCTCGAAGCTGGCAGGCGGGCACACACTCATTTTTTACAATGACTCCTGCTATGTACCTGACGAGGTGCCTTTTGAGTCTGTCCCAATCCGTTGCGTAATTCTCAAACAAAACCTACAGTTGTAAGATTTGTGTCAGGATCCTTGCTATTTTAGCCCAATGGCTACTCACTAAGGATGTTACATCACACCACAGATAGTTTTGACTGGATTTTCAAGAGGATTGTTTGGTCACCCTGGTTAGGATCTGTGCTCTCCAGATCAAAACCCACAAACACTTGTGTTATCTACGTTTTTCCAAACATTGAAAAGGAACCATTTCAAATTGAAAGATAATGTTTGCATTTTATGTACCATACAAGTACGGCGTTAAAAACTACAGGTTTTAATTCACCACACCATATAGTGAATGTTAGAGAAATCTATTGTCAGATAAATGTACAGAGTACTGTGATGCCTCATTTTAAAACAACAAATACATACAGTACTTACTAGTTCCAGACCTGGGTCAAATACTTTCAAATGATTGAGCTGTGCTCGATTTAGTTTGTCTGGTACAGTAGAACCAATGGAATAGTCCCATTAAATGCAAACGCCAAGCTAAATCAAGCGCACCTTAATTTGACCCAGGTCTGGCTGGTATACATGGTGGTTTAGGGTTCATATTACGATATTACTGCGCAGCATGCCTGATAGGTATTATGGCAGAATAGTGAAACATAAGATTATTATATATTTTTTTGTGTGTGTAAAGAGCCAACTCGGTTTATATATGGTTCATACGAAGACCCGTCTCTCCTATTGTAGACCGTGAATCTAGATAAATTACCAGTAGCCATTTTAAGATATTATTATTCAGACTCAAGCTCAGCACAGAACAGGGAGCTGGCTCTCTTATACACTCACTCAGGCTAATGAAATAAAGACGTCAACAAACAATGTTGTCATATTGAGCACCATTCCTATCATTTTCTTCTCAAGACCTTAAAATTCCATCCAGGATTTTTTTTTTTCTTTTTTCTCCCCCGCCTGGAAAGTCAGTCTCTTGCAGCACCGCGCAAACAAGATCTATAGTGTGCTTTGCTATGTTAATGCTGATCAACATCAAAATGATCTGTCGTGGCGATCAAGCAAGTATTTTTCTAATGCTAATTGTATACAACTGCTCATTTTTTGGGGGGGGTGAAAGTGTTTTTTTCCCCCCAGTTTGACTTTGGAATGACTGAAGGTTTTTAATGCTTTAAATGTATTTTTTTTACTGTAACAGGCATTTGTTTATATAGTGCATAGTTCTAATTGATCAATGAGATACAGCTGTGGTGTTAAGAGTCTGGGTCTTAGCACCTAGCTACAGTACCATCTGTTGAAGGACACATTTTTGTGACTATTTATATTTCCTACTATCTGTGTATTCAAACCTGACGCATTTCAGGCGATGCAATTTTACTATTGTTTGTACCTTTGCAAAAAAAATGAATAAAGAAAGTGACAAAGTACAAATAGCCGGATTTCTTTGATGGTACAGTACATTCGGAAAGTATTCAGACCCCATGACTTTTTCCACATTGTTACGTTAGTCTTATTCTAAAAATAGTTTATTTTCCTTCTCAATCTTAACAAAATACCCCATAATGACAAAGCGAAAACAGGTTAAAAAAATTACTGCAAATGTATTAAATAAAAACATACCTTATTTACATTAGTATTCAGCCCCTTTGCTATGAGACAACCTGTTTTTATTATTTCATTGTGGGGTATTGTGTGTTGGGGGGGGATTTTATCCATATTAGAATAAGGCTGTAACATAACATTTGGGAAAAGTCCAGGGGTCTGAATACTTTCTGAAGGCACTTTGTGCCAGGTTGAGTTTGGCTTATAAATCTCTGCAGCCCAGAACCAAAATCTCCCAGCTACTTGGCTGTCCACGAGAGATTAGTAAAAAAAAAAAAAACTGCCAAAAACAGTTATCAATACAGCTGCACAAACAAAAATGACTCTGTAAACATACCTTAAATATTAACTGAAATTCCAGTTAAATCTGTGAAATGTGCACCATATTAACACATACAAAATCCCAGTTTTCTGATCATGAACATTTGTCAGGAAAGTTTTACATTAGTACCAGTCAAAAGTTGACACCTACTCATTCAAAAGGTTTTTATTTTGACTTTTCTACATTGTAGAATAGTGAAGACATCAAAACAATGGAATCATGTAGTAACCAAAAAAGTGTTACACAAATATTTTATATTTCCGATTCTTCAAAAGTAGTCACCCTTTGCCAGTTTTGCAAACTCTTGGCATTCTCTCAACCAGCTTCAAGGAGTTCCCACATATGCTGACCACTTGTTGGCTGCTTTTCCTTAACTCTGCGCTCTAAATCATCCCAAACATTTGGGTTGAGGTCGGGTGATTGTGGAGGCCAGGTCATCTGATGCAGCACTCCATCACTCTCCTTGGTCAAATAGCCCTTACACAGCCTGAAGGTGTGTTGGGTCATTGTCCTGTTGAAAAACAAATGATAGTGGGACTAAGTGCAAACCAGATGGGAGGGCATATAGCTGCAGAATGCTGTGGTAACCATGCTGGTTAAGTGTGACTTGAATTAAAAATAAATCACAGACAGTGTCACTAGCAAAGTACCCCTGCACCACCTCAATGCTTCACTTGGGAACTACACATGCAGAGATAATCCGTTCACCTACGGTTGGAACCAGAAATCTCACATTTGCACCCATCTGACCAAAATACAGATTTCTACCAGTCTAATGTCCACTGCGCGTGTTTCTTGGCCCAAACAATTCTCTTCTTATTGGTGTACTTTAGTGGTTTCTTTGCAGCAATTCAACCACGAAGGCCTGATTCATGCAGTCTCTTCTGAACAGCTGATGTTGATGTGTCTGTTACTTGAACTCTGAAGCATTTATTTGGGCTGCAATTTCTGAGGTTGGTAACTAATGAACTTATCATCTGCAGAGAGGTAACTCTGGGTCTTCCCTTTCCTGCGGTGGTCCTCATGAGAGACAGTTTCTTCAAAGCTCTTGATGGTTTTTGCGACTGCACTTCAAAAAACTTTCCAGATTAAGACATGAAGGTCAGTCAAAGTAATGACGTTTCTCTTTGCTTATTTGAGCTGTTCTTGCCATAATATGGACTTGGTCTTTTACCAGATAGGGCCTTTTTCTGTATACACCACCCCCCCCTTGTCATAACACAATGCGCTTGAGCCAATCTGTTAAGACGGAAAAAAGGCACACCTGTTAATTGACACTCATTCCAGGTGACTACCGCATGAAGCTGGTTGGGAGAATGCAAAGAGTGTGCAAAGCTGTCATCAAGGCAAAGGCTGGCTACTTTGAAGAATCTCAAATAAAATATTTTGATTTAACACTTTTTTTTTGTTGGTTACTACATGATTCCATACTTGTTATTTCAGAATGTTGATGTCTTCACTCTTATTCTACAATGTAAAAACAAAAAGTATAAATAAAGAAAAACCCTTGAATGAGTAGGTGTCCAAACTTTTGACTGGTCCTGTATATATACAAATTGGAAACCCCATATTGTCCATTTGACATTTAATTGAACAAATAACTACACGTTACAGTCAGATCTTGGGTAGGAAGTCATCAAGAAATGAAGCAAACACAGACATGTTCTGTCCTTCCTGCGGTAGGGCATGGCCATTTTTGGTTGCATTTATACAGTTTACCAATCATTGGACAAAAGATCAGAATTGGGCTGCCTGTGTAAACGCAGCCATAATGTCTCTCAAGCGGAGGTCATCGGTCATACCAGTAGACCCATCCTGAGGCTTGAACAGGAGTCCCCAGTTAAACCTAAGCTGGAATTGAGCACCATATTACTAGAGCTATTTCCTCCTAGTTGTCAACAGCCCAGAAGTGACAGACCATTTCACTTGGATCCTGATAGATACTGTATCTCTGTTGGAAATGGCAGCAGTAAGAGTTCCATACAAACAGAGCTAATGAGCTCACCTCAGACAGACTCATCTCAGAGGATCCCTTTAGTGTCTTTGAGTCTCCATAGAATCACAACCCTCTCACATCTTGCTAGTCCAGTCTACATTGCCGCTGGCAAATGATATTCCCAAGCATGAAGAGTCCTTGTGTGTTTTTCCACTGTTAAAGTTGTGTAAATAGGACTCGAAAATCAGCACCGGACGTGTTGATCTCTCACGGGTCCCTCTGTTCCTCCCAACCTAGTCCAGAGGCTCTTGTTTGATGTGGATGGTGGTGCCGGTGGGCTGACCCCTGCGGAGCTCGCGACACAGGATGTACTCGCTGAACTGGGAGGAGTCAACTCCGCCGCCACATGACGCCGTCACGCTGAAGCCCTTCTGGAACAACCTCTCCAGAACCTGCAGGGAGCACAGGAGAGTCCGACAGGGTTTTTAGACATTTGACATAAGTTATAGTGCCGAGTACCCTCTTCCTTGTACGCTATACAGTATATACACAAAAGTATGTGGACACCCCTTCAAATGAGTGGATGCTGCTATTTCAGCCACACCCGTTGCTGACGGATAAAAATCGAGCACACAGCACTGCAATCTCCATAGACAAATGTTGGCAGTAGAACGGCCTTACTGAAGAGTTCAGTGACTTTCAACATGGCACCGTCATAGGATTACACCTTTCCAACAAGTAATTGTCAAATTTCTGCCCTGCTAGAGCTTCCCCCGTCAACTGTAAGTGCTGTAATTGTCAAGTGGAAACGTCTAGGAATGGTTCACCCGCGAAGTGGTAGGCCACACAAGCTCAGAACGGGACCGCCGAGTGCGGACTGTCCTCGGTCGCAACACTCACTACGAGTTCCAAACTGCCTCTGGAAGCAACGTCAGCCCAAGAAATGTTCATCGGGAGCTTCATTAAATGTGTTTCTATGGTCGAGCAGCCACACACAAGCCTAAGATCACCATGCGCAATGCCAAGCGTCGGCTGAGTGGTGTAAAACTAGCCACCATTGGACTCTGGAGCAGTGGAAATGTGATGAATCACAGGTCACCATCTGGCAGTCCGACGGACGAATCCGGGTTTGGCGGATGCCAGGAGAACGCTACCTGACCCAATGCATAGCGCCAACTGAAACATGTGGTAGAGGAGGAATAATGGTCAGGCTAGGCGCCTTAGTTCCAGTGAAGGGAAATCTTAACGCTACAGCATTAAGCATACAATGACATTCTAGACAGTTTGGGGAAGGCCCTTTCCTGCTTCAGAATGACAATGCCCCCATGCACATAGCGAGGCCCATACAGAAATGGTTTGTCGAGATCGGTGTGGAAGAACTTGACTGGTCTGCACAGAGACCTGACCTCAACCCCATTGAAAACTTTTTGGATGAATTGGAATGCCGACTGCGAGCCAGGCCTTATTGCCCAACATCCGTGCCAGACCACAGTAATGCTCTTGTGGCTGAATGGAAGCAAGTCCCCGCAGCAATGTTCCAACATCTAGTGGAACGCTTTCCCAGGAGAGCGGAGGCTATTATAGCAGCAAAAGGGGGACGAAGTCCATATTAATGCCCATGATTTTGGAATGAGATGTTCGACGAGCAGGTGACCAAAATTATGTATAATAGAGTTGACCAGGAGCCATAAAAGAACAGAGTTGACCTATAACTACATCACTGCACCTGAACTGAGTTGAGCCTATTAAGAACTTAAACATTTTAAACTGGGTTTGCAAAGTAACTGAAGTAAGTCAGTCGGCCATGTTACAGAGTTGACTTTTAGTCTTCGGCATTGCTGACCCGATCCGCGGTGTACACAAAACATTAAGTCTGACCAGGTGACACCTTGTCGAGTCCATGCCCCGGAGAATTGAGGCTGTTCTTAAGTCAAAAGGGGAGGGTGCAACTCAATATTAGGAAGTTGATCCTAATGTTTGGTACACTCAGCGGCATTTACCTGAATCCACATCAGAACAGAATTGACCTATAGAACTACAACTATATCACCGTCCGTACCTGAACTGAGTTGAGCCTGCAGTAGCCGTTGAGAGGGAATCGGATTACATGCGTGGGGTCGTGGTTCCAGCCGGCATTCACAGAGTTACACATGACGTCTCCAGTCTCGGGGAAGATCTCTTCGATGAGCACCTTCCCTCCGCTGAGGGCAATCCTCTCCCCCAGGTCAGGGGTCACTCGGACCACCAGGCACTCGCAGGGCGGTCTCTTCTGGCCCTCCTGCTCCGTCTGCCAGCGCTCCAGCTCGCGGACCATGGGTGTCAGTTGGTAGTAGCGAGCCTCCTCGTATAGCTGGGGGAAGTCCTGTCATAGTAGAAACACATAAGCAAGGATACATACCCACAAGAAGACAAATGCACGAAAACATACACAAAACACATGAACACACCAGGGTTTCCATTAGCTGGTAATAGCTGGCTTTTGTCTGATAAATAAAATTGGTGCCACCAATTGTCCAGGAGAATAAGAAATATCTATTCATGGAAATACAGTTGACTGGTCATGTTTATCGGTCCATAGGTTAATTAGCATCATTTTGTGGAATTGCGTGTGCGTACAATATATTCGTTATGTACAGTATCTTATCACACGCGTTCAGTGTACAGTTACAGAGCCTGTGAGCAGAAAATCTGTCAGACAGCGCAAGCATTGCTGCTACAGCATCTTGTGCTGCTTTCAAGACAACTGGGAACTCATGACATTAGTGATCTTCAGATCGGGAAGTTGGAGCTCTAGAAATAAATCCTTGTTTCAACAGCATGTTGTTCAACAGCTTATGTCATGCCTTTTTGGTTTCATTGACAATATCTGTTGGTGGAAAGGTTGGATGTTGCCACATACATACTTAACAAAATTATTATTAATAAATATTATCCTGCCAACAACGATATAAAGTTTAAAAAATAAAATAAATAAAAATTCAAACATGCATTCAAATTGTACATTTTGTAATGACCACCCAGAAATGGTGTTGCATCTTTTTTGGCATTGTATTAATGTAAGGAATCTCTGGCAAGACATCAGCAGACTTATAATTGAACACATTTCAGATTGTAGACCATTATGGAGAGATGTACTGCTTGGATTCCTTACCTACGAGTTAAACAAATACATTTACAAACAAAACACAACATTTTCTTACAATTTTTTTGAATACAATTAAATACTCTACCAACAAAAAAAGCTGTTAGAATTCTAAAGTGTGTATATGTCCCTTAAGGTCCTTGTGTAATGTGATATTGTACCCCCTAGCCCAATTGTCCTTTGAACACACACACACATACCAGTTGAAGTTTACATATATCTCAGCCAAGTACATTTAAACTCAGCTTTTCACAATTCCTGACATTTAATCCTAGTAAAATGTCTGTCTTAGGTCAGTTAGGATCACCACTTTATTTTAAGAATGTGAAATGTCAGAATAATTGTAGAGAGATTTATTTAAGCTTTTATTTCTTTCATCACATTCCCAATGGGTCAGAATACACTCAATTAGTATTTGAAAGCATTGCCTTTAAATTGTTTAACCTGGGTCAAACGTTTCAGGTAGCCTTCCACAAGCTTCCCACAATAAGTTAGGTGAATTTTGGCCCCTTCCTCCTGACAGAGCTGGTGCAACTGAGTCAGGTTTGTAGGCCTCCTTGCTCGCACACGCTTTTTCAGTTCTGCCCACAAATCTTCTATTTGATTGAGGTCGGGGCTTTGTAATGGCCACTCCAATACCTTGACTTGGTTGTTCTTAAGCCATTTTGCCACAACTTTGGAAGTATGCTTGGGGTGATTGTCCATCTGGAAGACCCATTTGCGACCATGTCTTGAGATGTTGCTTCAATATATCCACATCATTTTTCTCCCTCATCTATTTTGTGAAGTGCACCAGTCCCTCCTGCAGCAAAGCACCCCCACAACATGATGCTCTCACCGCCATGCTTCACGGTTGGGATGGTATTCTTCAGCTTGCAAGCCTCCCCCTTTTTCCTCCAAACATAACAATGGTCATTATGGCCAAACAGTTCTATTTTTGTTTCATCAGACCAGAGGACATTTCTCCAAAAAGTATGATCTTTGTCCCCATGTGCAGTTGCAAACCGTAGTCTGGCTTTTTTATGACGATTTTGGAGTAGTGGCTTCTTCCTTGCTGAGCGGCCTTTTGTACCCGTTTCCTCCATCTTCACAAGGTCCTTTGCAGTTGTTCTGGGATTGATTTGAACTTTTCGCACCAAAGTACGTTCATCTCTAGGATACAGAACGCATCTCCTTCCTGAGCGGTATGACGGCTGCGTGGTCCCATGGTGTTTATCCTTGCATACTATTGTTTGTACAGATGAACGTGGTACCTTCAGGCATTTGGGAATTGCTCCCAAGAATGAACCAGACTTGTGGAGGTCTACAAATGATGTCAATTAGCCTATCAAAAGCTTCTGAAGCCATGAGATAATTTTCTGGAATTTTCCAAGTTTAGAGGGACGGCCAGGTCTTGGTAGATTTGCAGTGGTCTGATACTCCTTCATTTCAATATTATCGCTTGCACAGTGCTCCTTGGGATGTTTAAAGCTTGGGAAATCTTTTTGTATCCAAATCCGGCTTTAAACTTCTTCACAACAGTATCTCGGACCTGCCTGGTGTGTTCCTTGTTCTTCATGATGCTCTCTGCGCTTTTAACGGACCTCTGAGACTATCACAGTGCAGGTGCATATATACGGAGACTTGATTACACACAGGTGGATTGTATTTATCATCATTAGTCATTTAGGTCAACATTGGATCATTCAGAGATCCTCACTGAACTTCTGGAGAGAGTTTGCTGCACTGAAAGTAAAGGGGCTGAATAATTTTGTACACCCAATTTTTCAGTTTTTGATTTGTTAAAAAAGTTTGAAATATCCAATAAATGTCGTTCCACTTCATGATTGTGTCCCACTTGTTGTTGATTCTTCACAAAAAAATACAGTTTTATATCTTTATGTTTGAAGCCTGAAATGTGGCAAAAGGTCGCAAAGTTCAAGGGGGCCGAATACTTTCGCAAGGCACTGTATATTATTTGGGGTGCAGCAGTATGTGCAACATACTGCACTCTAACTGCAATCTCCTTTTGAAAGGGAAGACATGTCTTTCCATCTCACTCTCCCCTGTATCGTCCCCTTGCATGCCCTATATTATGACAGCACTGCGGCACATAGACATGCACACAAACACAGAAACTTCTGCTGAGAATTACTGCATGTGAAACAGAGGGAGCTGCCTCTATCTGCCTTTGCGCCATACTGCTTCTGACAACAGGCGTACACAGAGCTGCTAACCCCGCAGGCTCCTCTCTGTATCAAAGCCTGCCTCCTTAGCTCCCCCTCCCTTCATAGGCTTGAAGCGAGGGATAGATGTGTTTTATAAAAAAAAAAAAGAGGGCTCTATCTGCAGGGCACTTTAGTCATCCTGTGCAAAGGACAGAATAACACAGCCACACTAACTACAGAGAAGGACACACACAGTCACACATGCACACACACACCCTCCTCACACATCAATTTAGCAGAACACACAATGCCCCTACTTTCAGCCATGCAGAACTGGCCCCTGTAGAAGCCCAAGGCATAATGGATAACTGATTAAAGTGTTTGAATACCTGCAGTTTACACACACAGAGTGCCTATAGTGGCACACTCTGAGAATTAAGCTAACGATGTGTTTCTGGGTACTGCGGGATAATTTGTATGACTTTACGGTCATGTTTGCATAACCATCCTGAAATCACTGTGAGAGACACTATTATTTCATACACAGAACAAAATCACACAAATTTTTACCAAGCCTGCATTTTCATACCAGCTTTTTTTGTATATCTGGAATGGATAGAGAGAAAAAACATGGGGGGAAAAATGAAAAGCCACCTAAAGACCTAGTCATGATTCCTGCATTTTCCCAGACCCTGTAACCAAAATACAGGTATTGGGTCTGTGTGATAATGACAAAGTCATCACAAAGTAAAACATTTTTTTTATTTTTTTATTTTTTAACAAATGTTTGCTAATTTATGAAAAATATTTACATAAGTATTCAGACACTTTTGCTATGAGACTCAAAATTGAGGTCAATTGATTGGATAGAATTTGGAAAGGCACATACCTATATAAATAAGGTCCTACAGTTGACAGTGCATGTCAGAGCAAAAACCAAAGCCATGAGGTCAAAGGAATTGACCTTCCGGAAGCACAACCATCTCTGCAGCACTCCACCAATCAGGCCTTTATGGTTGAGTGGCCAGACGGAAGCCACTCCTCAGTGAAAGGCACATGACATCCCACCTGGAGTTTACCAAAAGGCACCTAAAGGGCTCTCAGACCATGAGAAACAAGATTATCTGGTCTGATGAAACTAAGACTGAACTGCCAAGCGTCATGTCTGGAGGAAACCTGGCACCATCCCTACGGTGAAGCATGGTGGTGACAGCATCAAACTGTGGGAATGTTTTTCAGGGGCAGGTACTGGGAGACTATTCAGAATCGAGGGAAAGATGAATGGAGCAAAGTAGAGGGATCCTTGATGAAAACCTGCTCCAGAGCGCTCAGGACCTCAGACTGGGGTGAAGGTTCACCCTCCAACAGGACAACGACAAGTACACAGCCAAGACAACACGAGAGGCTTCGGGACAAGTCTCTGAATGTCCTTCAGTGGCCCAGCCAGAGCCTGGACTTGAAGTCGATCTAACATCTCTGGAGAGACTTGAAAATAGCTGTGCAGCGAAGCTCCCCATCCAACCTGACAGAGCTTGAGAGGATCTGCATAGAAGAAATTCCTCGTACATAGGTGTGCCAAGCTTGTAGGGTCATACCCAAGAAGACTCAATGCTGTAATCGCTGCCAAAGATGCTTCACCAAAGTACTGAGTAAAGGGTCCGAATACTTATTTAACTGTCCGTTTTTTTTTTATATATACACATTTGCAAAAATGTGAAAACTAATTTTTTTCTTTGTCATTATGGGGTATTGTGTGTAGATTAAAAATAAAAAAAATTCAATCAATTTTAGGATAAGGCTGTAACTTATCAAATTGTGGAAAAAGTCAAGGGGTCTGAATACTTTCCGAATGTACACTGTATTATTAAAAGGGGTATAGCTGCCAATAAGTGGTAAATAGCGAGCTGTTTGAAGGGGGGTCATATAAATATTGCCTTATATTTTTACAGGTAACATACCACATTTGCGGTCTGAAATGGGTATACGTTTGTATGTGTTTGTATGTGTACAAAAAAGTTGGGAAATTAAGTAATACCTGGTTAGACTGTGTTAGCCTAGGCATTAGCTCAGAAATAAAAAAAAGTATTCACGCCTCAGGCAAGTTTATGCATAAGTAACAAAGTTGGTTTGGTTTAACTATGCTCGGGTGATAATAAAGTAATGTATTAGGCCCATTTTACTCTTTTGGTGAGATGTGAGCTATTTTGGACAAGTGTTGTCCCCCTGCATTGTGAACTGTACCTTGAAGTCCTCTGGGAGCAGTAGTTTGCAAGTCCTGAGGAAGCTGAGGATGTATCTGAATATATCTCCATCCCTGTCGATGAAGTAGTGCTGCTTCAAGCTGTCCAGTACAATGGGCTCTGTTCCATTAAACAGACGACTGATTCTGGAGAGAAAGACAATGGTTAAGAGCTCTAGATTAATACTATGAATCAAGTAGTACTTGAAGTATGTTTAGTGAAGCGTAAAACTTGTTTCTAGTGTAGTTGATCATTCCTTGAGAGTGATGTAAGTCATGTAGGCCTACATTTTAGGCAGGAAGTGGGCTACAAAGTTTATTTTAGTACAGAAAATGAATTGGGTCTACTATGACTTCGGAATCACTTACTGGGTTGAATACAACACTCTCTCTCTCTCTCTCTCCCCCTCTAAATCGATGCCAACTGCACAGTACTCATCTTTCTTCTCCCCTATGCCTGAGGTGGTCCTCTCCTCTTCCAGCAGGAGTCTCACCTCACAGCTCCAGACAGCTCAGCCTTCTCCACTCTCTCTTTGTCTTCCAAAAAGCAATTAAAATCTACTCTTTTCCTTTCTCTCTCTGCCCTCTCTCTGTATTTGCTTACTCTCAGACCAATTATCATGGATACCAAGCTGCTTGCGTTTCAACACAATGCTATGTGGATTTCTAGAAGTAATTGAATAACGTATCAGTCATAATGCACAGTCAATAGACCTATTCATGAACCTGACATTTTATTCCATAGGGGGGAAAAAGTTAGTATTGAATCAATAATACATTATTTTCCACAAGGAAATTATTCACATTGCCATGGTGGTGGTGCTATGCTTCATGGCCTTATACTCTTACCTAGACTCTGGGTATTTGGTGAGAGTACCCAGGCTGCTGGTGTACATGTGTCCTCCCACGTCGATGTGGACCGGGGCGTTGGCTTTAGTCAGCTGGGCCGGTGATGGGATGCCCTGGGCATTCATTGGAGAAACTGGAGAACGACTCATAGACATCCTGGACATGCTTCTTCCCTCCTACAGGAACACATGGAAATACACTGCTCAAAAAAATAAAGGGAACACTTAAACAACACAATGTAACTCCAAGTCAATCACACTTCTGTGAAATCAAACTGTCCACTTAGGAAGCAACACTGATTGACAATACATTTCACATCCTGTTGTGCAAATGGAATAGACAACAGGTGGAAATGATAGGCAATTAGCAAGACACCCCCAATAAAGGAGTGGTTCTGCAGGTGGGGACCCACAGACCACTTCTCAGTTCCTATGCTTCCTGGCTGAGGTTTTGGTCACTTTTGAATGCTGACGGTGCTTTCACTCTAGTGGTAGCATGAGACGGAGTCTACAACCCACACAAGTGGCTCAGGTAGTGCATCCAGGATTGCACACCAATGCGAGCTGTGGCAAGAAGGTTTGCTCTGTCTGTCAGCGTAGTGTCCAGAGCATGGAGGCGCTACCAGGAGACAGGCCAGTACATCAGGATACGTGGAGGAGGCCGTAGGAGGGCAACAACCCAGCAGCAGGACCGCTACCTCCGCCTTTGTCCAAGGAGGAGCACTGCCAGAGCCCTGCAAAATGACCTCCAGCAGGCCACAAATGTGCATGTGTCTGCTCAAACGGTCATAAACAGACTCCATGAGGGTGGTATGAGGGCCCGACGTCCACAGGTGGGGGTTGTGCTTACAGCCCAACACCGTGGAGGACGTTTTTCATTTACCAGAGAACACCAAGATTGGCAAATTCGCCACTGGCGCCCTGGGCTCTTCACAGATGAAAGCAGGATCCCAATGAGCACATGTGACAGACGTGACAGTCTGGAGACGCTGTGGAGAACGTTCTGCTGCCTGCAACATCCTCCAGCATGACCGGTTTGGCGGTGGGTCAGTCATGGTGTGGGGTGGCATTTCTTTAGGGGGCCGCACAGCCCTCCATGTGCTCGCCAGAGGTAGCCTGACTGCCATTAGGTATCGAGATGAGATCCTCAGACCCCTTGTGAGACCATATCCTGGTGCGGTTGGCCCTGGGTTCCTCCTAATGCAAGACAATGCTAGACCTCATGTGGCTGGAGTGTGTCAGCAGTTCCTGCAAGAGGAAGGCATTGATGCTATGGACTGGCCCGCCCGTTCCCCAGACCTGAATCCAATTGAGCACATCTGGGACATCATGTCTCGCTCCATCCACCAACGCCACGTTGCACCACAGACTGTCCAGGAGTTGGCGGATGCTTTAGTCCAGGTCTGGGAGGAGATCCCTCGAGACCATCCGCCACCTCATCAGGAGCATGCCAGGAGCATGCCCAGGCGTTGTAGGGAGGTCATACAGGCACGTGGAGGCCACACACACACTAGACTCATTTTGACTTGTTTTAAGGACATTACATCAAAGTTGGATCAGCCTGTAGTGTGGTTTTCCACTTTAATTTTGAGTGTGACTCCAAATCCAGACCTCCGTGGGTTGATAAATTTGATTTCCATTGATCATGTTTGTGTGGTTTTGTTGTCAGCACATTCAACTATGTAAAGAAAAAAGTATTTAATAAGAATATTTCATTCATTCAGATCTAGGATGTGTTATTTTAGTGTTCCCTTTATTTTTTGAGCAGTGTAGATAGTATTTGTTATAGAAGTGTGTACTGCATCTGCCCTGAGCTGAGTAAAGTGAAAAGTAGTGAAGTAGAGAAGTCTACTTTTTTATTCAAGTTAGGCTACTGATTGTGTAATGACGTGAAGCAATAGCAAATGAGGTGTATGACTGTACAGTGGTTTAGACTCTGGCTCGCAGCCAATCAAATTATTTGAGAGATACATAAACCTCAGCGTTCCCCAATTAACATGAATACAATATTCATAAGCTGCAGACAGTTGTTGAAGTTGCCCACAGTGGGTGAACAGAGGGTGTTCATGACCACAGGGCACTGGGCAAGTGCAGCTTCTGGATTAATTAAACCATCCATCCCCCACCAAGTCTCTCCATTGTAAAGAGGTTCTTTGAACCATAAAAAGGTGAACAGGAGGTGAACTTCATTCAATGTTTTGCCAGGGGCAAGATGCCCGGGGCTGCTGAGCAGAGCACACAGAGTTCTCACTATATTTCCTGGGCGTTGTCTCCTCTGCATAGTCAGAAACCAGTATTTTATTAAATCCAATTATTAATGTATTTTTTAAACACATTTCTGGCCATAAAACCAAGTGGGAGAAAAAAAATATTGCAGAGATTCTACTTAACACTTGCATACTTTCCCCCCATATTTTGAAATGGAACATTCTTTAGCATATTATTTCAGACATTCATTCAAACAAGGTGCAGTAGAGAGGTCAATAACCAAACAATGGAATTGCCATGAGGGGGGCGAATCTCCTCATTGCCCCCTAGCAATTGCCAAATGTTCATATGTGTATTTCATAATATGTTGAAGTGAAAATCGGAGTATAATGTTTGTAATATGGATGTCAACCCCAACACAACTGCATTACAGTTAAAGGTGCTACACGTAGGATTTATATTTTTAAAAATTGCATTGTAATTTCAGAAAATGTCAGTGTAGAATTTTAGCAACCAGGAAATAAATCAGAACCGTTTTCCCAGTTTGACAACTAGGTGCCGCTCCAACTGGAGAAATCAATAGGCGAATATCACAGCCAATCACAACACTGGCGGGTAAGTAATACTATAAAACAGTATTATTCCACTATTAGAGGCAGATATATTATGGACATTTTCTGAAATTACAATGCACATTTTAATTATATGTGTAGCACCTTTAAAAACGAGGACTACATCCACGAATGCTAGCTATGCTAACCAGATTATACGAACGGGAGTTAGCATTTAGCTTCTAACCCAGAAAAGGTACTAAGTTACTTCTAAATGTTATGCAGCGAAAACAGCCAAATCTATCCAAATTGGATTTAAGTAACCCCATTGTGGGTCTGTTACAATACATAAATCATGACGGATGACAATTATCCACTTTGCTAGATCCGATCTGTTGAATGTGCACCAATCTGGTCAATGGAACGTCTTGAGTTCCCATCGACCTCTTTACCGCATCTAGAATAGAAACTACAGTATCTCAATAAATTGAATCCACCGTTTCAAGCATTTTTTAGATCAGATGCGTTTCGGTGATGATTCTATCAGGTCACTAAAGCTTCCGTTCCACTAGAATATTACAAATACATTTGACACAATCCAATAGTATCCAAATACTGGCGGCTAGTTTTTCTTGGCGTTTGGAGTCCAAATGTTTGAAAACTTTGGGGATAGTCCCTGGAAATCTACACCAACGCAAGGATTTTAGAGCGTCCCGGTCTTTAAGATTCAATTTGTCAAGCAGACTAGCCTACCCCCCAAAAACTACAAATAAAACAAATTGCGTCCTTACCTGGGAGGACACGGATAGAGAAGACATAGTAATCTCTTCTCCCTTCCAATTGTATCGCTGTTTTATGCCAGTTTGGTCGTCGTTTGCTGTATATCTGTCTTTATCCGGGTCTTTCCTTTTCTGATATGATGAAACCGTCGAGTTTTATGAGAAGAAAGCCAGTCGGTCCCTAAATAAGAAGCGGGCTAGAAGAATTCTTGCTCTGGGCTATTCAAACGCCTGCAGGGCAAGGATTATGTTATAATAGAGCAGCCTTTTCTCTCGCCACATCTCAGTTCAAGATGAAAATGAGATCCACTGTTTCTTATTTCACACGTAAATTTGATTTGACCAAAAAACATCGCAGTTTTATTCCAACGGAGAGCAGTCTGGTCTGCTGCATGGGTAGCAGTGTTCGGTTTAATCTTGCTCCCAATTGTCATAACTCACTCATCGGATTTAGGAGTGTGAAAATTGGCTACGTTCGTCCTAAAAAAAACATACATGTAACGTTTTGATAAAATGTCTAATAAAAGGGATACTGTGAATGTCCATAAAACTATTAAATGATAGGCTCTTAAATAAAACTGTCGCATATTCAGGGCGCCCGCAGATCCTCTCAGTTCGGTAGTGTTCTCGTCTTTCTCCCCAATAGTTTTATATTTAAACATCTCCCTGGCATTAAAGCCAAATTACGTCTATCGTCATGCATTATGCCATTGCAAAAAACCGCCTTAGGCAAAATGTGCCATTTCAGTTATTGCGCGCTAGTAGATGGAGATGCTTGCCCCGAGCGCTTGCAGGCAGATACGTTTTACTCCTCAAACACTAGCTCAGTTTGGTAGTCTATTGGTATCAAAATATATGCCTGTTGCAATCCATCAAAATTGGTCACTGCAGTGCATGTTCTATCCGTATGGTCACCAATTTGCGTTCCATTGCTCAGAAAGATTTAAAAAACTGTTATGTCCATTTTTGCACCAGTGCTCTAGACATTAATTGCCAGGGTTGGGGAGTAACTGATTACATCCGTTACATGTAATCTGATTACTAACGGTCATCTCTGTTGTAATCAGATTACAGATACTTTTTGAAAAACTAAATTACTTCTTGGATTACTTTTAAATTCAGATTTTTGGGTAAAAAATACATTGACACCTTTCTGTTTTCTCAATGACATTCAATTCAGAATTGAAAAAAGGTGCACGTTTTAGTTTTTCTCTTGAGCAAGTCTGACCACAAGTCAGAGACCACTAATGATGACACACCAGATGTGTTTTAATGGATCCCTTTTGTCTTCTAATAATAATCCAACAGTAACATAGTAAAAAGATTACTTTACTGAGTTTGGGTAATCCAAAAGTTAAATGACTGATTACAATTTTGAACAGGTAACTGTAATGGATTTCATTTAGAAAGTTGCCTACCCAACTCTGTCATTTGCCCATATGTTTAGATTGATTGTCAACAAGTCGCCCCCCCCCCTACCATATTGAGAACACACAACAAAATATTGTCCGTTACAAAAATGTACCTTAAGAGATATACATAGGCTAGCCTAACTATGGACCATTTCAAGCATTACCCAATGCTTTCCCTCTCGTATGAAGCTACAGTATGGGTGAGGAGGATGGGATGGACATAAAAGACGTTGCTTTGATCATTTCCTTGTTAATTTTTACATGAAAGTCATTCTCTTCATCGGTTGTAGAGCAATACACACAATGTCTGTTTGACACTAAGACTCCAGTGTTAAATCCTCCTCTTCCATTTGTTTTTGCCCCAGGGTGATGCTGTGCATGTGGTTTCCTCTGCTGTAGTGAAAACCAACACAAGGACTTGATTCTGCCTCTGTTCCAAATGGCACCCTATTCCCTAGATAGTGAACTACTTTTGACCAGTGCCTATAGGGTCGTAGTCAAAAGTGGTGCACTATAGGAATAGGGTGCCATTTGGGACAAATTACTATATTTTTTTCTTATTAAAGCAACCCTGCAGTTAGTTCAATTAGATTAAGTATGGGGAAGATGTTGTGAATTTGTAGATTTAAATAGCTGGCAAAGTCACCTCAGGCAATGGCAGTTCATTTTCTTAATTTATGAATGTTATGCTGAGTGTCTGATGTGGAAAGAGAAGAAGCAGCTCAGTTGTCTTTATGTCCAAAGAGCTCATCTTCAAATAAAGAAAATTAACCGTCTCGTTTTTGAAGTCATAAATGCAACATGTAAAGTGTTGGTCCCATGTTTCATGAGCTGAAATAAAAGATCCCGGAAATGTTACATTGACACAAGAAGCTTATTTCTCTCAATATTTTGGCAGAAATTTGTTTACATCCCTGTTAGTGAGCATTTTATCCTTTGTCAAGATAACCTGTACACCTGACAGGTGTGGCATATCAATAAGATAATTAAACAGCATGGTCATTACACAGATGCACCTTGTGCTTGGAACAACATTTCTGTCTGTAATAAAGTCCTTTTGTAGGGAAAACTCATTTTGATTGGCTGGGCCTGGCCCCACAGTGGGTAGGCATGGCTTTCGAGTGGGCGGTCCTATGCACTCCCAGGACCACCCATAAATCAATCAAATGTATTTATAAAGCCCTTTCTACATCAGCCAATGTCACAAAGTGCTGTACAGAAACCCAGCCTAAAACCCCAAACAGCAAGCAATGCAGATGTAGAAGCACAGTGGCTAGGAAAAACTCCCTAGAATGGCCAGAACCTAGGAAGAAACCTAGAGAGGAACCAGGCTCTGAGCGGTGGCCAGTCCTCTTCTGGCTGTGCCAGGTGGAGATTATAACAGAACATGGCCAAGATGTTCAAACGTTCATAGATGACCAGCAGAGTCAGATAATAATAATCACAATGGTTGTAGAGGGTGCAACAGGTCAGCACCTCAGGAGTAAATGTCAGTTGGGTTTTCATAGCCGATCATTCAGAGTTAGAAACAGCAGGTGCGGTAGAGAGAGAGTCCAAAACAGCAGGTCCGGGACAAGGTAGCATGCCCAGTGAACGGGTCAGGATTCAATAGCCGTAGGCAGAACAGTTGAAACTGGAGCAGCAGCATGACCAGGTGGACTGGGGACAGCAAGGAGTCATCAGGCCAGGTAGTCCTGGGGCATGGTCCTAGGGCTCAGGTCCTTCGAGAGAAGAGAGAGAGAGAGAGAGAGAGAGAGAGAATTAGAGGGAGAATACTTACATTCACACAGCACACCAGATAAGACATGAGAAATACTCCACATATAACAGACTGACACTAGCCTCCCGACACAAACTATTGCAGCATAAATACTGGAGGCTGAGACAGGAGGGGTCGGGAGTAGAGGTCAACCGATTATGATTTTTCAACACCGATACTGATACCGATTATTGGAGGACCAAAAAAAGCTGATACCTACACATTTTTATATATATATTTGTAATAATGACAATTACAACAATACTGAATGAACACTTATTTTAACTTAATATATAATACATCAATAAAATCAATTTAGTCTCAAATAAATAATTAAATGTTCAATTTGGTTTAAATAATGCAAAAACAACGTGTTGGAGAAGAAAGTAAAAGTGCAATATGTGCCATGTAAAAAAGCTAATGTTTAAGTTCCTTGCTCAGAACATGAGAACATATGAAAGCTGGTGGTTCCTTTTAACATGAGTCTTCAATATTCCTAGGTAAGAAGTTTTAGGTTGTAGTTGTTATAGGACTATTTCTCTCTATACCATTTGTATTTCATATACCTTTGACTATTGGATGTTCTAATAGGTACTTTAGTATTGCCAGCCTAATCTCGGGAGTTGATAGGCTTGAAGTCATAAACAGCGCAATGCTTGAAGCACAGCGAAGAGCTGCTGGCAAATGCACGAAAGTGCTGTTTGAATGAATGCTTACGAGCCTGCTGCTGCCTACCACCGCTTAGTCAGACTGCTCTATCAAATCATAGACTTAATTATAATATAATCAGAAATATGAGCCTTAGGTCATTAATATGGTCAAATCCGGAAACTATCATTTTGAAAACAAAACGTTTATTCTTTCAGTGAAATACGGAACCGTTCCGTATTTTATCTAAAGGGTGGCATCCATAAGTCTAAATATTCCTATTAAATTGACAACCTTCAATGACTCTGCTTGCAATGAACACAAGAGAAGTGACACAATTTCCCTAGTTTAATATTGCCTGCTAACCTGGATTTGTTTTAACTAAATATGCAGGTTTAAAAAAATATACTTCTGTGTATTGATTTTAAGAAAGGCATTGATGTTTATGGTTAGGTACATTCGTGCAACGATTGTGCTTTTTTCGCAAATGCGCTTTTATTAAATCATCCCCCGTTTGGCGAAGTTGGCTGTCTTTGTTAGGAAGAAATAGTCTTCACAGTTCGCAACGAGCCAGGTGGCCCAAACTGCTGCATATACCCTGACTCTGTTGCACAGAACGCAAGAGAAGTGACACAATTTCCCTAGTTAAAATAAATTAATGTTAGCAGGCAATATTAACTAAATATGCAGGTTTAAAAATACACTGCTCAAAAAAATGAAGGGAACACTAAAATAACACATCCTAGATCTGAATGAATGAAATATTCTTATTAAATACTTTTTTCTTTACATAGTTGAATGTGCAGACAACAAAATCGCACAAAAATTATCAATGGAAATCAAATTTATCAACCCATGGAGGTCTGGATTTGGAGTCACACTCAAAATTAAAGTGGAAAACCACACTACAGGCTGATCCAACTTTGATGTAATGTCCTTAAAACAAGTCAAAATTAGGCTCAGTTGTGTGTGTGGCCTCCACGTGCCTGTATGACCTCCCTACAACGCCTGGCCATGCTCCTGATGAGGTGGCGGATGGTCTCCTGAGGGATCTCCGCCCAGACCTGGACTAAAGCATCCGCCAACTCCTGGACAGTCTGTGGTGCAACGTGGCGTTGGTGGATGGAGCGAGACATGATGTCCCAGATGTGCTCAATTGGATTCAGGTCTGGGGAACGGGCGTGCCAGTCCATAGCATCAACGCCTTCCTCTTGCAGGAACTGCTGACACACTCCAGCCACATGAGGTCTAGCATTGTCTTGCATTAGGAGGAACCCAGGGCCAACCGCACCAGCATATGGTCTCACAAGGGGTCTGAGGATCTCATCTCGGCAGTCAGGCTACCTCTGGTGAGCACATGGAGGGCTGTGCGGCCCCCCAAAGAAATGCCACCCCACACCATGACTGACCCACCGCCAAACCAGTCATGATGGAGGATGTTGCAGGCAGCAGAACGTTCTCCACAGCGTCTCCAGTCTGTCACATGTGCTCAGTGTGAACCTGCTTTCATCTGTGAAGAGCACAGGGCGCCAGTGGCGAATTTGCCAATCTTGGTGTTCTCTGGCAAATGCCAAACGTCCTGCACAGTGTTGGGCTGTAAGCACAACCCCCACCTGTGGACGTCGGGCCCTCATACCACCCTCATGGAGTCTGTTTCTGACCGTTTGAGCAGACACATGCACATTTGTGGCCCGCTGGAGGTCATTTTGCAGGGCTCTGGCAGTGCTCCTCTTGCTCCTTCTTGCACAAAGGCAGAGGTAGCGGTCCTGCTGCTGGGTTGTTGCCCTCCTACGGCCTCCTCCATGTCTCCTGATGTACTGGCCTGTCTCCTGGTAGCACCTCCATGCTCTGGACACTACGCTGACAGACACAACAAACCTTCTTGCCACAGCTCGCATTGGTGTGCCATCCTGGATGAGCTGCACTACCTGAGCCACTTGTGTGGGTTGTAGACTCCGTCTCATGCTACCACTAGAGTGAAAGCACCACCAGCATTCAAAAGTGACCAAAACATCAGCCAGGAAGCATAGGAACTGAGAAGTGGTCTGGTCACCACCTGCAGAACCACTCCTTTATTGGGGGTGTCTTGCTAATTGCCTATAATTTCCACCTGTTGTCTATTCCATTTGCACAACAGCATGTGACATTTATTGTCAATCAGTGTTGCTTCCTAAGTGGACAGTTTGATTTCACAGAAGTGTGATTGACTTGGAGTTACATTGTGTTGTTTAAGTGTTCCCTTTATTTTTTTGAGCAGTGTATATACTTGTGTATTGATTTTAAGAAAGGCATTGATGTTGATCGCTAGGTGCATTGGTGCAACGACTGTGCTTTTTTTGCGAATGCGCTTGTTAAATCACCTGTTTGGCGAAGTAGGCTATGATTCTATGATAAATTAACAGGCACCGCATCGATTATATGCAACACAGGACAAGCTAGATAAACTAGTAATATCATCAACCATGTGTAGTTAACTAGATATTATGTTAAGATTCATTGTTTTTTATAAGATACATTTAATTCTAGCTCGCACCTTACCTCGGCTCCTTGCTGCACTCGCATAACAGGTAGTCGGTCTGCCACGCAGTCTCCTCATGGAGTGCAATGTAATAGGCCATGATCGGTGTCCATTACTGATTGTTACCGATTGTTATGAAAACTTGAAATCTGCCCTAATTAATCTGCCATCCCGATTAATCGGTCGACCTCTAGTCGGGAGACACTGTGGCCCTGTCCGACAGATACCCACGGACAGGGCCAAATAGCAGGATATAACCCCACCCACTTTGCCAAAGCACAGCCCCCACACCACTAGAGGGAAATCTTCAACCACCAACCTACTCCCCTGAGACAAGGCTGAGTATAGCCCACGAAGACCCCCCCCCCCCCCCAATCCACTCAAGTGACGCACCCCTCCTAGGGACGGCATGGAAGAGCGCCAGTGACTCAGCCCCAATAATAGGGTTAGAGGCAGAGAATCCCAGTGGAGAGAGGAGAACCGGCCAGGCGGAGACAGCAAGGGCGGTTTGTTGCTCCAATGCCTTCCTGTTCACCTCCACACCCCTGGGCCAGACTACACTCAATCATAGGACCTACTGAAGAGATGAGTCATCAATAAAGACTTAAAGGTCGAGACCGAGTCTGTGTCTCTCACATGGGTAGGCAGACCATTCCATAAAAACAGAGTTCTATAGCAGAAAGCCTTGCCTCCAGCTGTTTGCTTAGAATTTCTAGGGACAATAAGGAGGCCTGCGTCTTGTGACGTGTAGGTATGTACGGCAGAACCAAATCGGAAAGATAAGTAGGAGCAAGCCCATATAATGCTTTGTAGGTTAGCAGTAAAACCTTGAAAGCAGCCCTTGCCTTAACAGGAAGCCAGTGTAGAGAGGCTAGCACTGAAGTAATATGATCAAATCTTTTGATTCTAGTCAAGATTCTAGCAGTTGGGTTTAGCACTAGCTGAAGTTTATTTTGTGCTTTATCCGGGTAACCGGAAAGTAGAGCATTGCAGTAGTCTAACATAGAAGTGACAAAAGCATGGATTCATTTTTCTGCATAATTTTTGGACAGAAAGTTTCTGGTTTTTGCAATGTTACTTAGATGGAAAAAAGCTGTCCTTGAAACAGTCTTGATATGTTCGTCAAAAGAGAGATCAGGGTCTAGAGTAACTTCGAGGTCCTTCACAGTATTATTTGAGACGACTATACAACCATCAAGATTAATTGTCAGATTCAACAGAAGATCTCTTTATTTCTTGGGACCTAGAACAAGCATCTCTGTTTGTCCAAGTTTAAAAGTTGAAAATTTGCCTCCATCCACTTCCTTATGTCTGAAACACAGGCTTCCAGGGAGGGCAATTTTGGGGCTTCACCATGTTTCATTGAAATGAACAGCTGTGTGTTATCCACATAGCAGTGAAAGTTAACCGAATAACATCGCCAAGAGGTAAAATATATAGTGAAAACAATAGTGGTCCTAAAACAGAACCTTGAGGAACACCGAAATTGACAGTGGATTTGTCAGAGGACAAACCATCCACAGAGACAAACTGATATCTTTCGACAGAACCAGGCCAGAACTTGTCGGTTTAGACCAATTTGGGTTTCCAATCTCTCCAAAAGAATGTGGTGATCGATGGTATCAAAAGCAGCACTAAGGTCTAGGAGCACGAGGACAGATGCAGAGCCTCAGTCTGACGCCATTAAAAGGTAATTTACCACCTTCACAAGTGCAGTCTCAGTGCTATGATGAGGTCTAAAACCAGACTTAAGCATTTTGTATCCATTGTTTGTCTTCAGGAAGGCAGTGAGTTGTTGTGCAACAGATTTTTCAAAACATTTTGAGAGGAATGGGAGATTCAATAAAGGCAGATCATTTTTTACATTTTTTTGGTCAAGGTTTGGCTTTTTCAAGAGAGGCTTTATTACTGCCACTTTTAGTGAATTTGGTACACATCCGGTGGATAGGAAGCCATTTATTATAATCAACATAGGAGGGCCAAGCACAGAAAGCAGCTCTTTCAGTAGTTTAGTTGGAGCAGGGTCCACTATGCAGCTTGAAGGTTTAGAGTTCAAGACTATTTTCATCAATGTGTCAAGAGAGTCATGTGAAATCCATAGATTATTGGGGCCTAATTCATTTATTTCAATTCATTGATTTCCTTTATATGAACTGTAACTCAGCAAAATCTTTGAAATTATTGCTTGTTGCGTTCATATTTTTGTTCAGTATAAATATCTAACCTAATTTCCTATGTGCCGACCTAAGGCAGATTCGCAACATACAACCAACAGTTTTAGTGATACCTAAGTTAAATTATAGCCCTGAACCTTATCTTAGTTGATGAACTTACACTGACTCAGACAAGGAATATTGAAAAACCTTCGATATGGTACATACTGTAGATCTATTACTGCTCAGAAGAGTGAAACCAATTAATTTGCATCCATGTGCCTGTGTCGTAATGTTTATCTCAATTGGCCAAACTGTGTCCATCTATGGTTCTGATGAGTCCTCTGAGCACCATGTCTTTCCTGACCCTGCGCCTGGGGGCCCCGGCCTGATGAGAGACAAAGAAAGAGGGGGAGTGAGGCTAAGAGTGACCCACAGGCCAGGGGAATGAGACACGACACTCAGATTAGATAAATAAAGTGTCCAATTTGTAATTTGAAGTGGGGGAAATGTTAACATTTGTCACTTTTCCTAAAACCAGATATGGAAAAACAATAGATACATGTTTTTTTTTTAATTACTTAACATTTATTCATAGTAAAGGCGCTTGAAAACCCAAACAAATGAAAATTGGCAGTGTTAAGGCTAGGGGATTGAAATCACGTTTGTAGATGGAACACTTCTGCACAGACATGTAGAACAATTGTACATTCTCTTTTACAGTGTAATCATTTGTATTGTAACATTAGACCCATATACAATACCAGTCAAAAATGTGGACGCACCTACTCATTCAAGGGTTTTTCTTAATTTTTGTACTATTTTCTACATTGTAGAATAATAGTGAAGACATCAAAACAATGAAATATGGAATCATGTAGTAACCAAAAAGGTGTTAAACAAATCAAAATATATTTTATATTAGAAATTCTTCAAAGTAGCCACCCTTTGCCTTGATGACAGCTATGCACATGCTTGGCATTCTCTCAACTAGCTTCATGAGGTAGTCACCTGGAATGCATTTCAATTAACAGGTGTGCCTTGTTAAAAGTTAATTTGTGGAATTTCTTTCGTTTTTAATGCGTTTGAGCCATTCAGTTGTGTTGTGACAAGGTAGGGGTGGTATACAGAAGATAGCCCTATTTGGTAAAAGACCAAGTCCATATTATGGCAAGAACAGCTCAAATAGAAACGACAGTCCATCATTACTTTAAGGTCAGTCAATCTGGATAATTTCAAGAACTTTGAAAGTTTCTTCAAGTGCAGTCGCAAAAACCATCAGCGCATGAGGACCGCCACAAGAAAGGAGGAATCTAAAATATATTTGAATGAGTAGGTGTCCAAATGTTTGACTGGTACTGTAATTATCCAAAAACAAAATCATATGTTTCAATATAAATTGCCAACAGATTCAAAGATAATTTAACCTCCGATACATCTGGAAAGCTATATGCAATGAACCAACATACTATATAGTAATGCCACTATTTCCTCCTCTATTCACAGATTCTTAAACATTTTCAGCTCGAGACCCAAATTATAAATTGACTGTCCTCCCGTGACCCAAATTAAGAAGAAATAGTGTGTGATTTATAGATGTATTCTCTCAACTCGCGACCCATATCTCACATTCCCAAGGCCCACCTTGGGTCCCGACCCATAGTTTAAGAAACCTGCGTTGATATATATACTTGCCTAGGTAAATAAAAATGAAATAAAAGCAAGGGTGGTTTTGAAATCAAATTGAATTATATTCAATTTGATTTCTCATCAGTAAGCAGTAGCTATGAAATCCGTTACAGTATCTGCAAACACTAGCCTTTGCTCTGGGAGAGTATATCTAGCCTCTCTCTTTCCCTTCTTTTCAACTTAGGCTGCAGAATAAGAATACACATTATTGAAGAGGACCAAAAAGTATACCTTCACGTAACAAGGCTGAAAAACAATAACAATAACAGATCACTCATTCTTTACACAAAGTACAGGTCACTTCATAGAAGTCACTGGTCTGCCAATCAATGCAAATGCATTTGACACACTATACAAAGCTTTATGACAAAAAAGCTGTAGGCCTACAACCTATGTCCAAAGTAATTACATTAAATCATTGTTTTAGCCATTTCTAAATTAGACCTGTAAAAATAATATTTAACATGAATGTGCCTGTAGTGCTTATTCAAGTCCCACAGGATAATAATCTCTTCCGTAGTGTTCATATTAATAACCTCACCCGGGCAATCCAGCCAGTACCTCAGTACAGGTCTTTAAAGGGCTTGGGGTAGTTAAACATCAGATAATCCATGTAATAAAAGTCATAGGCCCTCTGTCTTTCTGTGGAGTTCAATTGTTCAAAGTATCTCTGGGTGATGGAGGAGGAAGTCCTTTCTGCCTTTGGGTTCCTGTCTTTAAAGTCAGGGAAAGTCAGGTTTCTAGGTGCCCCGATGCTCCGTAGCAGGAAGTTGGCCTCCTCCTTCAGGTTCTCGAACTTCCCGATGAAGTCATTGCGTAGCAGGCAGGGGCTGCAAAGCTGGCTGACCGGCTCCCAGTGGATGTCCATGCCCACGGGCCGCCTCACATCCAACAGGTACTGGACAAACTCTCTGAAGGTGACCCCGGCGCCGGTCCTCAGGGCGGAGCGTGAGGCGTTGGCCCGGTACCGGGAGATGATGGGCCGGCCGAACACCGGGTGGTAGTACGAGTTGGGGCTCTCAAACTTGTCGCGGAAGGCCGAAACCAGCCTCTCGAAGGGCTCCCGTACGAAGAGGACCTTGGTGTAGGAACGGAGGCGCTCGGCAACGCCCGCCTGGTCGAAGGCATCCAGTCGGCGGAGCTGGTTGGCGTAGTGGGCGTCGTCGTGGGCGATGATGTGCGTGGAGGTGGCGCTGCCGCCCAGGACCATCAGCACCCGTTTCCAGTTGGAGCAGCCGGCTTTGGGCACCTCACAGTACAGCAGGCCTGACCTATTATTTATTAAACAGTACAAAACAAATATATTCATAGTTATCTGGGGCTGTGTCCTGTATGTATCTAGGAATCCTGATTTCAGATCAGTTCTGCCTTTTTAGATCACAATGAATTCAATTCAAGAACCTCAAGATCAGCCGGGAACATGAATTGCAAAGAAATACAATTATACATATAAGTTATGTACTGTAAATAATATCTGTAAATAATTCTCAATGAAATTAACCACTAAAGTTACAACACCTGTCCTCCACGTAGACGCGGGACACCTGCCGGCGGGACACAGGGCGCTCCGTGACACCCGGCTGGTATTTGGCACAGACCTCCCTGAGCAGGCGGCGACGGGACGCCTGGGTTTGCGCCAGGCCCTGTAGCCGACTGTCCTCTTCACCAGAGCGGGCACCACTAGGGGTTACAGGCCCGCTCTTTAACAGCAGCTTCCTGTGGCGTTTGGTGAGGGGTTGCCCGGTGCTCTCGGCCTGCTGGTCCCCAGAGATTGGGGTGGCTGGGTGGGGCAGCCACTGGAAGGCTGGAGGTTGTCTGGGGCTAGGAGTAGGGAGGCTGGGGTTAGAGGACATCTCTACCCCTGGTGCTCCATGGAAACCTCCACCCAGGTTGATGCCTATAACGACTGCACTGTCAAAGGACTGCTCCTGTGGCACACAGGAGCACATGGAACAATTGTTAACAGAAGCTCATATAGTGCTTGTTTCTCAAGAATCCACAAGATGGTGCCATTACATTATTTTGAGTGAGGGGACAACAGTGATCTGATCTGATCCAATAATCGTACCTTTGGAATTGGCCACCTTGGCGCAACCATCAACTTTGCACCTAGAGAGAGACAAGGGGGGGGGGGTTGAGTTTGAGAGAGATTGATAGAATCCTACATTACGTATTACAAAAAGTCCTTTGCTGGTAACAAGTTTCTCCAGCTGAGCTGAAAGAGTTATCAAGAGAGAGCCTGGAGGAGAGATGGTGTCTATTACCGATGGTGCTATAGGAGGAGGGTCCATTTTATCACAAGATTAGGTTTTTGATAGAGAGGCAAGACGTGTCTGTGTTTGTGTGTGTGTGCCTTGCCAAGTGATATTCTTTAGACTGGGAAAAGTGACTATGCATAATAGGACAGGAATTGTTACAGGACTGGTGAGTAGGGATGCCAAAAACTGCTTTGTCATCAAAATATACAGTGCCTTTCCCGAAAGTATTCAGACCCCTTGACTTTTTCCACATTTCGTTACGTTACAGCCTTATTCTAAAATGGATTAAATAAATATAAATCTGAAATCTACACACAATACTCCATAATCTCAAAGTGAAGAAGTTTTTAGACATTTTTGAAAATGTGTTAAAAATAAAAAGATGGCTTATTTACATAAGTATTCAGACCCTTTGCTATGAGACTAGAAATTGAGCTCAGGTGCATCCTGTTTCCATTGATCATCCATGAGATGTTTCTACGCAAAAATGCTCAAAAACCAAGCCATGAGGTCGAAGGAATTGTCCGTAGAGCTCCGAGACAGGATTGTGTCAAAGCACAGATCTGGGGAACTCCATCATTCTTAAATGGAAGAGGTTTGGAACCACCAAGAATCTTCCTAGAGCTGGCTGCCCGGCCAAACTGAGCAATCAGGGGAGAAGGGCCTTGGTCAGGGAGGTGACCAAGAACCCGATGGTCACTCTGACAGAGCTCTAGAGTTCCTCTGTGGGGATGGGAGAACCTTACAGAAGGACAACCATTTCTGCAGCACACCACAAATCAGGCCTTGGTGGTAGAGTGGCCAGACAGAAGCCACTCCTCAGTAAAAGGCACATGACAGCCCGCTTGGAGTTTGCCGAAAGGCACATAAAGACACTCAGACAATAAGAAACAAGATTCTCTGGTCTGATGAGACCAAGATTGAACTCTTTGGCCTGAATGCCAAGCGTCACGTCTGGAGGAAACCTGGCACCATGAAGCATGGTGGTGGCAGCATCATGCTGTGGGGGTGTTTTTCAGAGTCAGGGACTGGGAGACTAGGCAGGATCGAGGTAAAGATGAATGGAGCAAAGTACAGAGAGATCCTTTATGAAAACCTGTTCCAGAGCGCTCAGAACTTCAGACTGGGGGCGAAGGTTCACCTTCCAACAGGACAACGACCCTAAGCACATAGCCAAGACAATGCAGGAGTGGCTTCGGGACAAGTCTCTGAATGT
Source organism: Oncorhynchus mykiss (assembly GCF_013265735.2). Taxonomy (NCBI): domain Eukaryota; kingdom Metazoa; phylum Chordata; class Actinopteri; order Salmoniformes; family Salmonidae; genus Oncorhynchus; species Oncorhynchus mykiss. The sequence goes on from NC_048565.1 coordinate 48,317,562, forward strand.
CCTTCAGTGGCCCAGCCAGAGCCCGGACTTGAACCCTATTGAACATCCCTGGAGAGACCTGAAAATAACTGTGCAGCAACGCTCCCCATCCAACCTGACAGAGCTTGACAGGATCTGCAGAGAAGAATGGGAGAAACTCCCCAAATACAGGTGTGCCAAGCTTGTAGCGTCACACCCAAGAAGACTCAAGGCTGTAATTGCTTCCAAAGGTGCTTAAACAAAGTACTGAGTAAAGGGTCTGAATACTTATGTGATCAGTTTTTTTTTTACAGTTTTTGCTTTGTCATTATGGGGTATTGTGTGTAGATTGATGAAGAAAAACAACTATTTAATCAATTTTAGAATAAGGCTGTAATGTAACCAAATTTGGAAAAAGTCAAGGGTTCTGAATACTTTCTGAAGACACTGTATGTCTTTGTTACCCTCATTCATCTGCAATACGTTATTTTATAATGCTCAAAATATATCCCTTCATACAGTTGCTTGTTTTTTTGCTTTTCCTTTATCGTGCCAAACTCAGTCTCTTAGAAGTCAGGTTAAGACGTGGTTGACCTTTTGAGAGGAGGAGAGATTCTTCATGGCTCTTCTGACACTGCAGCCGTCAGAAAGCAGGAACCTTCAGTGTTAAGATGATCCCAGGTCAACTGCTATAAAGCCACCTGGATCCCCCATTACCCTTGGTACACTGTTTGTGTGTTCTAGTAAAGAGTGGCAAAGTTGTCATTGTTATGTAAAGTATCAGTCACCCACCCCCTTGTGGAGCAGCCCAATAGCCCTGAATTTATTTATTTAGTTTTCTTGCAGCTGCCTGGTGCTATAGAGAAGTAACACAATATTGAGTACTTGTTTTTGAAATAGTTCATGAGAAATTTAGCACAGTGTCGTTATACATTCTAGATGCAACATTATATGTATCATTATATGACTGTATATGACTGTATTTAAAAGGTAGCCTGCGCTGTAGTTGCTGTAGTTCTCACCAGCAACATCTCTAATGTCCACGTGATGTCTTGAACATCTGCTATGGTGACTAATGATGTTTTCTGTTGTATTCCTCCATCTCTTGGGTGTCTACTTCCCTCACGAAAAAATATTATTTTTATGATGGATTATAACACAATGTGAAAGACATTGACTGTTGTCAAAATGTCTAGTGACTCAGTCCCCAGTATTGAATCATGCTTTCTGTTTGACTGGTTTTCAGTTCTGCTCAAATACATACAGTGCCTTCGGGAAGTAGTCAGACCCCTTGACTTGTTCCGTATTTTGTTAGGTTACAGCCTTATCCTAAAATTGATTGACAATTTTTTCCCCCTCATCAATCTACACACAATACCCCATATTGACAAGGCAAAAACTGGAGAAAAACCCCCAGAAATATAACATAAGTATTCAGACCCTTTACTCAGTACTTTGTTTAAGCACCTTTGGCAGCAATTATAGCCTTGAGTCTTCTTGGGTGTGACACTACAAGCTTGGCACACCTGTATTTGGGGGGTTTCTCCCATTCTTCTCTGCAGATCCTCTCAATCTCTGTCAGGTTGGATGGGGAGCGTTGCTTCACAGTTATTTTCAGGTCTCTCCAGGGATGTTCGATAGGGTTCAAGTCCGGGCTCTGGCTGGACCACTGAAGGACATTCAGAGACTTGTCCCGAAGCCACTCCTGCATTGTCTTGGCTATGTGCTGAGGGTCGTTGTCCAGTTAGACTGGGGGCGAAGGTTCACCTTCCGAGGTCCTGAGAGCTCTGGAGCAGGTTTTCATCAAGGATCTCTCTGTACTTTCCTCCTTTCATCTTTGCCTCGATCCTGACTAGTCTCCTAGTCTTTGCCGCTGAAAAACACCCCCACAGCATGATGCTGCCACCACCATGCTTCACCGTAGGGATGGTGCCAGGTTTCCTTCAGTAGTGACGCTTGGGATTTAGGCCAAATAGTTCAATCTAGGTTTTATCACATCAGAGAATCTTGTTTATCATGGTCTGAGAGTCTTTATGTGCCTTTTGGCAAACTCTAAGCAGGCTGTCATGTGCCTTTTACTGAGGAGTGGCTTCCATCTGGCCACTCTACCATAAAAGCCTGATTGGTGGAGTGCTGTGGAGATGGTTGTCCTTCTGGAAGGTTCTCCCATCTCCACAGAGGAACTCTAGAGCTCTGTCAGAGTGACCATCGGGTTCTTGATAACCTCCCTGACCAAGGCCTTTCTCCCCTGATTGCTCAGTTTGGCCAGGTGGCCTGCTCTAGGAAGATTCTTGGTGGTTCCACACTTCTTCCATTCAATAATGATGGAGGCCACTATGTTCTTGGGACCTTCAATGCTGCAGACATTTTTTGGTAGCCTTCCCGAGATCTGTGCCTCGACACAATCCTGTTTCGGAGCTCTACGGACAATTCCTTTGACCTCATGGCTTGGTTTTTTTTTAGGCTGCCTGCCTAAAAACCACCCCCTACCCACACATACCACCACACACAACCATCAGTCCCCTTCCTTAATTTCAGGCATGACTCCCATGACTCTCTAGCAATCATAGACTCACAGCCGCAACTGTAAACCTAAACTTCACTTTTCCGTCTGGAGCTTAGCTCCACGTACGCACACACTCTCAAACAGACAGACAGACAGACACTGACCTAACGACCCAGGTCTGCCTACGATGGAGATTACGAGAGGGGAGCGACCTGACTAGGGTGGAGTGTTTTTACCATCCAGAGAATAAATCACGTTTCTCCGGGTAACCAGGTATTTCTCACCAAAACCGTGAGTGTCATTCAAAAACATTATAAAGCATATAAATAGGCCTATGTCCGGAATTTGACTAGAGCTTTGATCGAAAATTCAAGCCTGATGCTACCTGAGCCTGATGAGTCATACATTAAATAGATTTTATGAGCCCTACATTAATGACATTTAATGAGCACAAGCCCCAAAAATACCAAATGATTGTGCCGTTATCCAATACATATAAAAGATACACACATCCAGATACACATAAAAGCCCAAAGATGTAGCTAGCTATATGCTCTCTTGGGTAAATAAATGAAACTAGCTCCAGTAGGCTAATCTTTTTGAGTGTGAACCGTATTACTGTACTTTATTGTTATATGGACTGGAATTACGCACATCGTTCAAACTATGATTAAACAGGGAGAGAACACGCGATTCTGGTGCAGCACATGCAGCCTACAAAGTTACAAGTATATGCTAGAAAATTCGATTTTCATTTTGAAATATAATAGGGCCTATTTTATAATTAGTAGGCTGACGCATTTATACCTTTCATAATATTTCCCGTAATATTAGCCAACCTCCTATTTCTATTTGTTGTTGCTTCATTCTTTCCTCGCTTTCAACAGTTAAATGAAATACGTTTTGTTTACCTTCCCTTCACCATTCTAATGACATTCTTGAATAAGATAGGACTAGAATTCAATGATGAAGACTTTCACTTCTCTTGAGGAACTTTGAACGGTTACGGTTCTGAATAAATAACTGCTTTAGCCTACCGCCATCGTGCGTTCGCTCTTCTTTCAAACGACCCGATCAATTGGCTGCTGTATTTAACATTCAGAAAACAAGAGCTTGCATTCTTTTCGAAGTCTATTGGCATAAGAAATGCTAAAAAAAACATGTCAATCAGGATATTTTAGTCTAGCGTTTCCTGCCTGGGACTCCCAATAGCTAAGGGGCGTTTTTTTTAGAAGGAAAGGCCAGCGGAGCACAGGTGCGTGCGTATTGCGCAAGACACAGAGCTTAAACATTAGAAGCTTATTATGCATAACTCATCATTCAATGGCGACTTATAAGTCTAGTACTGCATTGAATTAATTTTGTTAGATTATAGACTTATCCTAAAATAAATTACAATTGAGTTTCCCTCATCAATCTACACACAATACCCCATAATTACAAATCAAAAACATGTTTTTAGAAATGTTTGCTAATTTATAAAAAATAAATGTAAAAAAAAACGCCATGATCACATTTACATAAGTATTCAGACCCTTTACTTAGTACTTTGTTGAAGCACCTTTGACAATGATTACAGCCTCGACTCTTCTTGGGTATGACACTATAAGCTTGGCACACCTGTATTTGTGGAGTTTCTCCCATTCTTCTCTGCAGATCCTCTCAAGCTTTGTCAGGTTGGATGGGGAGCGTTGCTGCACAGCTATTTTCATGTCTCTCCAGAAATGCTCGATCAGGTTCAAGTCCGGGCTCTGGCTGAGCCACTCAAGGACATTCCAAGACTTGTCCCGAAGCCACTCCTGCGTTGTCTTTGCTGTGTTCTTAAGGTCGTTGTCCTGTTGGAAGGTGAATCTTTGCCCCCAGTCTTGAGGTCATGAGAGCTCTGGAACAGGTTTTCATTAAGGATCTCTCTGTACTTTGCTCCGTTCATTTTCGCCTTGATCCTTACTAGTCTCACAGCCGCTGCCACTTTCTCATGGTCTGAGAGTCCATTATGTGCCTTTCGGCAAACTCTAAGCAGGCTGTCATGTGCCTTTTACTGAGGAGTGGCTTCCGTCTGGTAACTCTACCATAAAGGCCAGATTATTGGAGTGCTGCAGAGATGGTTGTCCTTCTGGAAGGTTCTCCCATCTCCACAGAGGAACTCTTGAGCTCTGTCAGATTGACCATCGGGTTCTCGGTCACCTCCCTGACCAAGACCCTTCTCCCCCGATTTCTCAGTTTGGCCGGGTGGCCAGCTCTAGGAAGAGTCTTGGTGGTTCCAAACTTCTTCCATTTAAGAATGATGGAGGCCACTGTGTTCGTGGGGACCTTCAATGCTGCAGACATTTTCTGGTTCTCTTCCCCAGATCTGTGCCTCGACACAATCCTGTCTCGGAGCTATACGAACAAGTCCTTTGACCTCATGGCTTGGTTTTTGCTCTGACATGCACTGTCAACTGTGGGAACTTATATAGACAGGTGTGTGCCTTTTCAAATCATTCCAATCAATTGAATTTACCTGTCACGCCCTGACCTTAGAGAGACGTTTTATTTCTCTATTTGGTGAGGTCAGGGTGTGATGTGATGTGGGGTGGGCATTCTATGTTTTGTATTTCTTTGGTTTTGGCCGAGTGTGGTTCCCAATCAGAGGCAGCTGTCTATCGTTGTCTCTGATTGGGAATCATACTTAGGTAGCCTGTTTTCCCACCTATGTTGTGGGATCTTGTTTTTTTGTGCGCTCTGTGAAGCCTTTTGTTGTTTTTGTTTGGTGTTAAAGATCATGAACACTTACCAGGCTGCACCTTGGTCGACTTCTTCCGACGATCGTCACATTACCACAGGTGGACTCAAATCAAATTGTAGAAACATCTTAAGGATGATCAATGGAAACAGGATGCACCTGAGGTCAATTTCGAGTCTCATAGCATAGGGTCTGAAGGCATCTGTTTTTATGTTTAATACGTTTTTAAAAAATGTCTAAGAACCTCTTATCACTTTGTCATTATGGGGTATTGTGTGTAGATTGCTGAGGATTTAGATTTATTTAACACATTTTAGAAAAAGTCAAGGGCTATATGTCAATCTAGAACAGGATGATCTATTTTGGATGCAATTTTAATGGAGTTAATGGAGAGATCGAAAGACTGCAAAAAAGTGCTCGCGCCGTGCCCGTATTTAAAGCGATGATATTCCAGTGATAAGGCTGTTTTTTAAAACTTTGCAGCTGGAGTATATAAATAGAAATCTTTACAATTAAAAAAAATAAGGTGACCCCCAAAAGCCAGATGTAGATGAGTAAATTAGATGCGCATTCAGTCTTTTATATTACTGTGGCATAGACTATGCTACAGCAAATGCAGGCTTACCTGTCACAAGAAAAAAAGTTACTGTGATGAGATGAAGTATTTGTGAACTGCGTGCCATACTGAGATGGGCTGTCTGTCCCCACCATGAGCGTTGATGATTCATCATGCAGAGGCCGTAGAGAAGACAGATTTAGACACTGCATATAATTTAACAGTTCCATTTCACGCCATGCTGTTCATATGAATCATTTACCAGTTTCTTGCAGTTAGTTATCCTGGGAAAAGGGAGTGGTTTTGGGCGGTAAATCTTGGTAACCAGGCCATTCAATCCTAGAACTGACTGACAGAACGTGTCAACAGGGAGGACAGGAAGGTTGTGTCAATGCCATCACACTGACCTACACAGGGTCATCACAGGATCGATTATATGCCAGACCTGTGGAGGCCTGCTACTGGTTGACAGACTGAAAGAGAGGGGTGTTTGTGTACTGTGTGTGTGTGTGTGTGTGTGTGTGTGTGTGTGGGTGTGCTCGTACTCTGGCTCAGTGTAGAGCATGGAGCTTGCAACGCCAGGATTGTGGGTTAGATTGGGGCGGCTAGAGTTGGGCCATTGACCACGGTGGGTTGCTAGATCGAATCCCCGAGCTGACAAGGTAAAAAATATTTAGTTCTTCCCCAGTGTTCCTAGGCTGTCATTGTAAATAAGTCAAATGTATGCACGCATGTCTGTAAGTCGCTTTGGATAAAAGCATCTGCTAAATGTCACATGTTATATTATGTTTACTGTGTGTGTGTGTGTGTGTGTCGTGGGGAGCTGAGCTGAGCTGAGCTGAAGGGCCAATTACTTACTTCCTAGGCAAGAACCAGATTTAAACCACCTGTCTAAGGTCTCTCCACTGTCAGTCTACAGACAGACTCTATGAGTAGCATCCATAACTCTGCACTCTGCTCTTTCTATTCCTCACCATACTAACTACTCTCTCGATTAAAATCTACTGTAAAACAGTGTCATTGTTTCAACTTGAAAAACATCAGTTACCCAGTTTTCCTAACAAATGTAATTCCATCAACTTTGTTGAGTTGACTAACTGCATTCACGCTGCATTCATCTTCTCTCTCACCCCTGAGCAAGAAAGGACAGCACAACTCCATAGACTCAAACTCTGAGTGTATGGGGAAGGGGGGGGGGGGGGGGTGTCTGTACAAGAGTAGTCACTTGTATAGACACACAAAGACACTCGTGCAGATCAGTGGCGGCTGGTGCTGTTTAAGATGAGGGATGAGGATTTTTTATATGAGCATGGCCTTATTTCTATTACAGCATATTGGATGACTCTCGTTCATAGTCCATTCACCCAGTTCAATATAACAGCGATAGGTTTAGGCTACTGATACTCAAATGTCCCCTATACCCATCATGACGTTGCTACAACCTAGTCTATGAATGAAAGTTTACAACGCAGGTGCACACAGGTCGGGAGACAAATTTCAGGTGATGGACAGTGACACATTCAATAGCGCCTTGCACACTCTTGCCTGCATCTAGCTGATCTTGGGTGTACTCATTAGTCCAACAGTTGAAAACAAGAGTTTTCATTGGACAAATTCAGGTATGTTTATCCCCGTTTTGTTCTGTTTGTTTCTGTTTAAGAAATGTTTTTCAACAGAATCGGCAGAATGAATGAATACACCCCTGAACATGTGAAAACAGTTAACTGTCATAGCCATATACAAACAGCCTGTTGTATTCCTTTTCACATCTACACGTGACATTTTGAATATATTTTGTATAATTTGATCTAAAAAGGCTGATATTATTTTATATATATATATATATATATATATATATATATATATATATATATATATATATATATATATTTTTTTTTTTAATGAAATTCACTGAGGATGGTCCTCCTCTTCTTCCTCTGAGGAGCCTCCACTGGTGTACACACACACACACACACACACACACATACGTGTATACAAACAGATTCTCACAAACATGTATAAAAACGCATGTAATATGCATAAAGGAAGGTACACACACATGCTCAGAAATGCATGCAGTACATTGTAAATGTATCTGTATATCCTATCAATACAGATTACACAGGCCTGTAGACTCTTTACATCACAATCAAACATGTTGTCACGACTTCCACCGAAGTCGGTCCCTCTCCTTGTTGGGGCGGTGTTCGGCAGTCGATGTCACCGATCTTCTAGCCATCACCGATCCATTTGTCATTTTCCATTGGTTTTGTCTTGTCTTCCTTCACACCTGGTTCCAATCCCATCAATTAAATGTTGTGTATTTAACCCTCTGTTTCCCCTCATGTCCTTGTCGGAGATTGTTTGTTTGTATGTTTGTGTATTGGGGCGCGACGGGTTCTTGTCCCCACTTTTATTTATGTTGTATTTTGGTTTTGGAGTTTTTGTTAAGTTTACTAAACGACTCCATTTATACCAAGTTCGATTCTCCTGCGCCTGACTTCCCTGCCACCAACACACACATTGTTACACATGTCATCTTCTAGAGGGATTACCAGTAGTTTATTCCAGCACTTCTTCACTGGTGTGTGATGTATGACTAGGGCTGGTGTGGTGCCAATATTACCACCACACCTGCAGCCATGAGCCATGAACGCAGTAAAATTCTACGTGACTGCTGAGTCATGGTAATCTCCTTTTATGCACTCTGGACATGCATTTGTAGTACCCAATTTACTAACGATCATCAGGTGTCTAATTGCCTGGTACTCAGGGCTCTATTGTCCCTCTAACCACTCTGTCATCAATGCAAATGCTATGGAAAATCACATCAAACACTTATCATCAAAACAGTATGAGCTTTTAAAGCTCACCTCACTGCGATTGATCAATTTGAAGAAAGAAGTTAAACAATAGGATGAAACTGAGTGAAAAAACTTGGTCATTGTGGATGTTGTTTCAATGCCTAACACAAAGAAAAGGACAGCACTTTATAGGCCTAAATATAAGCACCCCCCTCAAAATGATTGTGCCGTTATACAAGAAATAGCCTCCCGCCTATTACACATGGCAGAATTTTTTTTTAAATAATACTGATTTAAGATATCTTTGGTGTATAATTGGTCTAGCCTAAAATTAAACAAATTCAGATTTAGCCTACAATTATAGTGAATTTGTTTTTGATTTTGAATAGCCTAGTAATAGGGCATTTTTTATTTAAAAAATAAATAATAGACTGACACATTACCTTTTAACTACAGAATATCTCACCACTGAGTTTAAATCTGCTCCTCTCTCACGTTCATTCCTTTCGCCACCGTGCAGAGAGGGGCTGTCAACAGTTTAAGAAATATATTTCATTGTGAAAACATGTTACCATTCATATTCCCGAACAGATTTCACTTGTTTTCCCAAATGAAGCACTGGGTAGCTACAGGGACGGGGTTGGAGAACCCATGGCATATAGAATGGCGCAGGTAAATTACCGCAGTAGCCATGAGTGAAAAACATTAAATTGAGAATAGTCTGATGGGTTAAAATATGATCACTTGATGAGAGAGCAGCGGCAAGAAACAGAGCGCAAGCTTTTTTTGCCGACTTTTCAAATCCTCAATAGCCAATAGTCACATCATGCAGCCCATATATCTTTTGATTTCTAAGGTTTGTATCATTTACAGCTAAAGTTTCCAAATAACTATAAATCTATCATATAGGTCCTGTTTCAAAATGTAAACGTTCCTTGTTGCGGCTTTATGTGAGGAGCCTGGAGATGCTAAATGTGTTTGTTGTTTGACGGTCAATTACTGCCAGTTTTTTTGCATGACAATAACCCGCTGACAATTTTATGACTGCCACAGCCCTACGTATGACTCACGGATGCAAAGACAAAAGATCTAGAGACAAAATGAAAACCAACAAAACATAAAAAGATGACAAAGCACAAAGGCAGATACAGAGATGTTTAATCTCGATGTGACAAGCACACCAACTCACTGCTGTACGAAATATGCATTCGGTGGATATTGTTTCTTGTACTAAGGATGTACAGTGTCTTCGGGAAGTATTCAGACCCCTTGACTTTTTCCAATTTTATTAGGTTACAGCCTTATTCTAAAATAGCTTAAATAGTTTTCCCCCCCTCATCAATCTACACACAATACCCCATAATGACAAAGCAAAAACTGTTTTTTAGAAAATGTTGCAATTTATAAAAAAATTCTAAACAGAAATATCACATTTACATAAGTATTCAGACCCTTTACTCAGTACTACTCAGTACTGCAGAGATGGTTGTCCTTCTGGATGGTTCTCCCATCTCCACAGAGGAACTCTGAAAAACACCCCCACAGCATGATGCTGCCACCACCATGCTTCATGGTGCCAGGTTTCCTCCAGACGTGACACTTGGCATTCAGGCCAAAGAGTTCAATCTTGGTCTCATCAGACCAGAGAATCTTGTTTCTTATTGTCTGAGTGTCTTTATGTGCCTTTTGGCAAACTACAAGCGGGCTGTCATGTGCCTTTTACGGAGGAGTGGCTTCCGTCTGGCCACTCTAATGTAAAGACCTGATTGGTGGAATGCTGCAGAAATGGTTGTCCTTCTGTAAGGTTCTCCCATCCCCACAGAGGAACTCTAGAGCTCTGTCAGAGTCACCATCGGGTTCTTGATCACCTCCCTGACCAAGGCCCTTCTCCACCGATTGCTCAGTTTGGCCGGGCGGCCAGCTCTAGGAAGAGTCTTGGTGGTTCCAAACTTCTTCTATTTAAGAATGTTGGAGTTCCCCAGATCTGTGTTTTGACACAATCCTGTCTCGGAGCTCTACGGACAATTCCTTCGACCTCATGGCTTGGTTTATGCTCTGACTTGCGCTGTCAACTGTGGGACCTTATATAGACAATTCATGTCCAATCAATTGAATTTACCACAGGTGGACTCCAATAAAGTTGTAGAAACAGCTCAAGGATGATCAATGGAAACAGGATGAACCTGAGCTCAATTTCGAGTCTCATAGCAAAGGGTCTGAATACTTATGTAAATGTGATATTTACATTTTTTAATTTTTAATCAGTAGCAAAAATGTCAACAATTATTTTTTTTTTCCTTTGTCATTATCGGGTATTGTATGTAGATTGATGATGTTTTATTTATTTCATCAATTTTAGAATAAGGCTGTAATGTAACAAAATGTGGAAAAAGTCAAGCAGTCTGAATACTTTACGAATGCACTGTATATAGCTACTTTCTGCATGAAAACATGGAGTAATCAAAGAGAATCGACAATATATTAATGCATAATCTTCTATTTTATTAATGCGTCAGCCAGAGCGGAGCAGTGGTCGATTGAATTTAGTACTTTGCATAATTGCTGTCATCCCACATTGGCCCACATAACCTTGATACGACTTAAAGTAGAGCTGCATCTCCAGCTCACCTGTTCTCAGTCAACTGTTGTGTGCACAGAAGAACAGCCATGTTAATGTCAGTCATGTGACCATTCATCAGTTAAGAGAACAATGTATGAACAACAATTTAGGCTACTATACGCTACTGGTGTTTTTTTGCTAGTGTGCCATAGTGTTCCCATTTTCTCCTCTACAATGGCAAATAACTTAAGAATGTGTATGTATGCATACTGTATCCACTGCATGCATACTGTATGTCAATGTGTTTAAGTGCACTTATGCAATGAAACCATTTCCATTTGGTTTCAAAATTCTACCCAGCCAGTCACACCACGTCAGGAAGATATTCTGATCTTCCAAAGCAAAGTGTCCTGCAATCACAGAGTAAAGCATGTTAACTTATGGTAACGCGTCGATGTCAAATTACCAGGAAAGCCTTGCAGAGCTGCTTACTCTAATTTCACAGGGATTTATTTACCTGACTCGCTAACGACCTAAACTGAGATCTTTAATGTTCCCAGTATTAATCCCACCAAACATAAATTCTGTACATGCTTGCCAGATCTTTTTAAGATATGAGTTATCCCTGTCTCCATTAGACACTGTTACCCTGGCTAATAAGAACTGAGACTGAAATCTACACCAACAAACATTGACTCACTTTTTAATGTGCTCAACTTTGGTCCATTGGGTGCAATATTCCTGAAGTATGTCTTATTGCTCAGATGCCTTTGCTTCACCAACAACAAATAGTAAAGAAAACCTAAGGGCATGAGTTGGTCTTTTATTCAGATTTCTCACACAGCACTGCTTGTATTACACTATCTTCTGACCAGTAGACGCTCCTCGGAAGAGGAAGTGGAGGACCATCCTCCTCAGTGAATTTCATACAAATGTAAAACTTTAAAAAAGTTATCATTTTTAGATAAAACTATACTAAATATGGGCTTATCGAGTGACGCAGCGGTCTAAGGCACTGCAACACAGTGCTTGAGGCGTCACTACAGACCCGTGATAAGGAGTCCCATAGGGCGGCGCACAATTGGCCCAGCGTCGTCCGGGTTAGGGGAGGGTTTGGCCGGGGGGGCTTTACTTGGCTCATCGCGCTCTAGCGACTCCTTGGGGTGGGCCGGGCGCTTGCAGGCTGACTTCGGTTGTCAGTTGAGCGGTGTTTCCGCCGACACTGGTGCAGCTGGCTTCGGGGTTCAGTGGGTGGGTGTTAAGAGGCACGGTTTGACGGGTCATGTTTCGCAGGACGCATGACTCGACCTTCCACTCTCCCAAGCCTGTTGGGGAGTTGCAGCGCTAAGAAAAGATCGTAATTGGATCTCAATTGAATATCAGGAAATTGGGGAGAAAAAGGGGGTAAAATACAATACAAAATACAATAAAAATAAAACTATACTAAATATAATCAAATGTCACCAAATAACTGATTAAAACACAATGAACAATAAACCTGGAGGAAATCTGTCCTTTGGTCTGATGAGTCCAAATTTGAGATTTTTGGTTCCAACCGCCGTGTCTTTGTGAGACGCAGGTGAATGGATTATCTCCCCATGTGTGGTTCCCACCGTGAAGCATGGAGGAGAAGGTGTGATGGCGTGGGGGTGTTTTGCTGGTGAGACTGTCAGTGATTTATTTAGAATTCAAGGAACACTTAACCAGCATGGCTACCACAGCATTCTGCCTCGATACGCCATCCCATCTGGTTTACGTTTAGTGGGACAATCATTTGTTTTTCAACAGGACAATGACCCAACACACCTCCAGGCTGTGTAAGGGCTATTTGACCAATAAGGAGATTGATGGAGTGCTGCATCAGATGACCTAGCCTCCACAATCACCCGACAACAACCCGATTGAGATGGTTTGGGATGAGTTGGACCACAAAGTGAAGGAAAAACAGCCAACAAATGCTCAGCATATGTGGGAACTCTTTCAAGACTGTTGGAAAAGCATTCCAGGTGAAGCTGGTTGAGAGAATGCCAAGAGTGTGCAAAGCTGTCATCATGGCAAAGGGTGGCTACTTTGAAGAATCTAAAATATAATATATATTTTGATTTGTTTAAACGTGATTCCATAAGTGTTATTTCATAGTGTTGATGTCATCACTATTATTCTACAATGTAGAACATTTGTAAAAAATAAAGAAAAACCCTTGAATGAGTAGGTGTGTCCGAGCTTTTGACTGGTACTGTATACAGTTGGTTTCTGTCCCTAAAAGTGCACATGCTCATATGACTAGTCAGATCCCGCTATCCTCTGTCTGTGGACATTGAAGCTTCCATAGATATCTAGTAATTCTAATTTATGAAAGCTCCTCAGGTGCTCTATTCCAACTCAGTGCCTCGACTCATTACCTCTGCACTGAGCAGGAGATACTGTGACAGAGATGGCTCTTTCAACAAACAGCACACAGTGCTGTGGTCCGGAAGCCTTTCAAGTCACGCTGAAATGCACTCAAATATTTATAACCTTTCCATCAATAAAAGATACCCCTTCAACAGAGAGAGAGAGAGAGGGAGACCCGAGGAGCTGGAGGTGGAAACTGAGCTGCTCTTCCTAACCTCCTGCTAAATGTATGACCATATTAGAGACACATATTTCCCTCATATTACACAGACCCACATATCCAATTTTGATAAACTCCCATATCTATTGGGTGAAATACCACAGTGTGCAATCACAGCAGCAAGATTTGTGACCTGTTGCCACAAGAAAAGGGCAACCAGTGAAGTGCGAACACCATTGTAAATACAACCTAATATTTATGTTTATTTATTTTCCCTTTTGTACTTTAAATAGTTGCACATCATTACAACACTGTATATAGACATATGACATTTGAAATGTCTTTATTATTTTGAGAGTGTAATGTTTACTGTACATTTGATTGTTTATTATCTAAACTCCACAGCATGATGCTGCCACCACCATGCTTCACCGTAGGGTTTCCTCCAGGTGTGACACTTGGCATTTAGGTCAAAGTGTTCAATCTTTGTTTCATCAGACCAGAGAATCTTGTTTCTCATGGTCTGAGAGTCTTTAGTTGCCTTTCGTCAAATTCCAAGTGGGCTGTCATGTGCCTTTTACTGAGGAGTGGCTTTCATAAAGGCCTGATTGGTGGAGTGCTGCAGAGATGGTTGTCCTTCTGGATGGTTCTCCCATCTCCACAGAGGTACTCTGGCGCTCTGTCAGAGTGACTATCGGGTTCTGGGTCACTTCCCTGACCAAGGCCCTTCTCCCCTGATTGCTCAGCTCTAGGAAGAGTCTTGGTGGTTTCAAACTTCATCCATTTAGGAATGATGGAGGCCACTGTGTTCTTGGGGACCTTCAATTTTTTTTGTACCCTTCCCCAGATCTGTGCTTTGGCGCAATCTTGTCCCTGAGCTTTTTGGACAATTCCCTCGACCTCATGGCTTGGTTTTTGCTCTGACATGCACTGTCAACTGTGGGACCTTTTATATAGACAGGTGTGTGCCTTTCCAAATCATGTCCAATCAATTTAATTTACCACAGGTGGACTCCAATCAAGTTGTAGAAACATCTGAAGGATGATCAATGGAAACAGGATGCACCTGAGCTGAATTTCAAGTCTCACAGCAAAGGGTCTGAACACTTAAATAAGGTATTTATGTTTTTCATGTTTAATAAATGTGCAAACTTTTCTAAAAACCTGTTTTCGCTTTGTCATTATGGGGTATTGAGTGTAGATTGATGAGGAATTGTTTTTATTTGATCCATTTTAGAATAAGGCTGTAACGTAACAAAATGTGGAAAAAGTCAATGGGTTTGAATACTTTCTGAATGCACTGTATAGTCTAGACTGTCCTTCCAGTGCAGCCATCTGTTCAGACAGAGTGTCTGTGTCACGACACTGTGTGGACAGGTCACAGTGCTGGAGGGTGTCCAGTCTACTGTGTCTCTGCCAGGTCTTTATAGAATTAATCAACACTTTGGACTCTCTTCCACATCGCAACACCCTGCCAAACTTACCCCCTCCATTTCTCCTTCCCTCCCTCGCCCCGTCTATCCTATAAAATGGGACTGGAGTGAGTTTCTGATCGCACAGAGCTGTTGGTGTGTTTAGTACTCAGATGTGTTTTGTGTTTGTCTCACTATCGTAGCTGAAACCCCCACAGCCCTTGCAAGGAGGGAGGGCCCACGAGCTCTGGAGACCCATGCGCCCACCATCATCTCACACTTATGTCTACATTTGATTAATTTCTTTAATAAATCATTTTGATGGTGGAATGATTGGATTATTTGGCATTAAAGGGGAACTGCCTTCTCGAACCAACTGCACTGGTTAAAAAAGGCCTATGTGGCATCGATATGAGTCAGAAACATGAATTCTAGTGTCAAAATTGACTACAAAGTGTAAATAGGATAATCCAATTGCCCAGAGCTGCCATGTGTTGTGGACATGTTGTCAAGTCAGAAATGCACACACACTTGCCCAGCATAGGAGTGAAAATTTGCTTAAAATAAAGTTGGTGCAAACTTCAAATGGCAAGGAATGGATTATATACATCAAACATATGACATGATGGCTGTGACTGGTGTGTCGTGAGTATAGTTAGCTAATGCTATTTTTTTACATCACGCTGTAACGTACAATTGACCTTATTTTAGCGCCCCAAAAATGTAATACTTCCAGGTCAACTGTAATATGAATACCATTGTAAAGCACAATTTCTCCCCTTTCTAGTAAAATCAATAACGAGACCTTCATGCTGCCCATCTTTGGGGTGGCAGGTAGCCCAGTTGGGCCAGTAACCGAAAGGTTGCTGGATCGAATTCCGGAGCTGACAAAGTAAAAATCTGTCGTTCCGCCCCTGAACAAGGCAGATAACCCACTGATCCCCGGTAGGCCGTCATTGTAAATACGATTTAGTTCTTAACTGACTTGCCTAGTTAAATAAAGGTTGAAAAAATGCAATAAAAATCTCTGCATGATTGAAGAAGCTCTGTTGAGTCTTTTTTTAAATGTTGGGTGGGGAAGCGAAACCTACTGCGTGATGGGGAACTGCTTTTTTCACCGATCTGTCCAACTTATCACCTCTCAAATGTAAATAAAACACTATAAAGAGTTTATATAATGTGTCATTGCATGCTTATTTGAAGATTTGTGTCAAATTTGAATCGGGTTTTTAGGGCGGCTGTTACGTTCCCCAGTTTCTGTGTTGTGGGTTTGTGTGTGTTTTTCAGGAAATGGCTTCCTGGATTCTAAGCAGCTGATTGGTCGGCCCCATCGATGATTGGAGCTCTGAACCCTCCCTCTCGTCAGGGGAAACAGCTGTTTTCAATTACCAACTCCTTCTCCAGCTGGATAAAAGCCTGTGTTCCTTTGTCAGGAAGAGAGAGCTTCTTTGATGTCCTGTGTTGGTTGTTGCCTAGTAACAGTTTTGTTGAAAGTCTTTTGTAGCCTCTACTTCTGAGGTGTCTGTATGCCAAAAGGACTCAGTGTTTTTGATTATTGAAATTGTTGACTTTGTTAGTAATTATTCTGTTTTTGTTCCCAGGGGGGAAAGGGATGGCACCTTGGGAGTGCTTAGGCAAGAGGCCTGCGGGCATACATAACCCATAGTATTTACTGTCTATGCACACTAGTTAAGACCTGGGCGGACCACCCCCTGTATTTTGGTTAGTGCGCTAGGAGGTGGTAAACGGTGGGTAGGCAGGTAAGGTAGGAGAGGGGACTCTTAACTTTTACTTTCTTTGGCTTGGTTCCGTCCAGCCCCTTTTCCCCACATTACCGTATTGGGGAAATTAAATTCCCCGTAAATGGTAACATTCTCTGTCATCCTTACCCACACCTACAATCACATAACTGAGGTGAGTTGTAGCAGGGTGTTGCGTTCCCTCCAAGAGGCGTTTGTCACAGCTGCGCTAAAGTTGTCTTCAGAAGTAAACAGCAGCTGTCGTGGCTTTTGAGAGGCATGATGGCTTGCAGTGAAGACGCAAAAAATGAATGCATTCAGTTGTACAATTGACTAGGTATCCCCCCTTACCCTGTCCCTTTCTTGTTTTTAATATGCAAGAGGAGTGCTACACCTGGTGGAGAGAGGCTGTACAACACAGAATGAGTTGCGTTATGCATGCTGTACGTTATGTCATGACATGTCACAATTTAGCATACAGCGTCAGAGGGGTCTTTTTTTATTTTTTAACTTTCCTCCAATACTATTGGGTCATTACCATGTACAGTTGAAGTCGGAAGTTTACATTCACCTTAGCCAAATACATTTAAACTCAGTTTTTCACAATTCCTGACATTTAATCTTAGTAAAAATCCCTGTCTTAGGTCAGTTAGGATCACCACTTTATTTTAAGAATGTGAAATGTCAGAATAATAGTAGAGAATATCATTTATTTCCGCTTTTGTTTCTTTCATCACATTCCCAGTGGGTCAGAAGTTTACATACACTCAATTAGTATTTGGTAGCATTGCCTTTAAATTGTTTAACTTGGTTCAAAATTTTGGGTAGCCTTCCACAAGCTTCCCACAATAAGTTGGGTGAATTTTGGCCCATTCCTCCTGACAGAGCTGGTGCAACTGAGTCAGGTTTGTAGGCCTCCTTGCTCGCACACGCTTTTTCAGTTCTGCCCACACATTTTCTATAGGATTGAGGTCAGGGCTTTGGGATGGCCACTCCAATACCTTGACTTTGTTGTCCTTAAGCCATTTTGCCACAATTTGGGTTAACTGTATCTGGTTTCTGTGTTTTAACCTATAGAAAAGGGTGTGTGAACCTTTATAAAGCAAGCTCATGGTGTGTGTGGCTCTTTTCCACTCAGCCACACCCACACAGTTATCTATACTGTATTATTCATTGGGCTTTTTGTTATTCATTTGACTGTGGTTGAGCGGATGTCTATTCAAAGCAACAACAAGCGATACGATTGGACGTGCTCTGAGATAAAACACCTTCTGAATAAAACAGCAGGGAGGAGGTCAAATGTTTAGGTAAACGACTGGATGATTGCTGCGAGAAATGCATTACACTGTATTTAAAGCTGGACACTTTACAAGCCTGCAGCTTGTTCCTGAAATGCATTGGCAATACATATGATTGAAAGGAATAAAGCTGCCATGCTGACCCTTCCTTTATGATTTTAGTACAGTGACAAATCATTGAGTTAGTTTCTAAAAAAACTACACCAGAAACATTTGATCATGATCCACAAAGTGAGGAAGAGAGTCAGTATTTTCGTACAGGCAGTCGAGTTGCTAACTTGTTGACAACGCAGTGCGGATTACTTTCAAGAGGATTCTCTATGGACTATTTGAGAACAAAGGTATTATTTATGGCAGAGGACCCAAACAGGCACTCTCTGTACAATATAAATCCAAACGCTTGCGTAGTGTAGTACTTCTCTACTGTATATCAATCAACTAGCCTGCTGCATAGATACTTTTAGTGATGTTCAACGAGCAGGTGTCCACATACACTACATCTCATTCCAAAATCATGGGCATTAATATGGAGTTGGTCCCACCCTTTGCTTCTATAACAGCCTCAACTCTTCTGGGAAGGGTTTCCACTAGATGTTGGAAGATTACTGCGGGGAATTGCTTCCATTCAGCCACAAGAGCATTAGTGAGGTCGGGCACTGATGTTGTGTGATTAGACCTGGCTTGCAGTCGGCGTTCCAATTCATCTCAAAGGTGTTCGATGGGATTGAGGTCAGGGCTCTGTGCAGTCCAGTTAAGTTCTTCCACACCATTCTCGACAAACCATTTCTGTATGGACCTCGCTTTGTGCACAGGGGCATTGTCATGCTGAAACAGGGAAAGGCCGTCCCCAAACAGTTGCCACAGATTTGGAAGCACAGTCATCTAGAATGTCATCGTATGCTGTAGCGTTAAGATTTCCCTTCACTGGAACTATAGGGCCTCGCCCAAACCATGAAAAACAGCTCCAGATCATTATTCCTCCTCCACCAAACATTACAGTTGGAACTATGCATTTGGGCTGGTAGCGTTCTCCTGGCCTCCGCCAAGCCCAGAATTGTCTGCCAGATGGTGAAGCGTGATTCATCACTCCAAAGAACGTGTTTCTACTGCTCCAGAGTCCAATGGTGGTGAGCTTTACACAACTCCAGCTGACGCTTGGAATTGCGCATGGTGATCTTAGGCTTGTGTGCGGCTGCTCGGCCATGGAAACCCATTTCATGATGCTCCCGTCGAACAGTTTTTGTGCTAACTTTGCTTCCAGAGGCAGTTTGGAACTCGGTAGTGAGTGTTGCAAGCGAGGACAGAGGATTTTTACAGGCTATGTGCTTCAGCACTCGGCAGTCCCGTTAGTTGCGCTTGTGTGGCCCAGCACTTCGCAGGGGTGAGCCCTTGTTGCTCTTAGATGTTTCCACTTCACAATAACAGCACTTACAGCTGACCGGGGCAGTTCTAGCAGCGCTGAAATTTGACCAACTGATTTGTTGGAAAGGTGGCATCCTATGACGGTGCCACGTTGAAATTCACTGAGCTTTTCAGTAAGGCCATTCTACTGCAAATGTGTGTCTATGGAGATTGCGTGGCTGTCAACAACAGGTGTGGCTGAAATAGCTGAATCCACTCATTTGAAGGGTGTCCACATACTTTTGTATATATTGTGTAGCACTTCACATCAACCCTGTCAGTCACATCTTCTATTCTAATCATCAGGGACTCACAACACAAGGGAGTCTATTTATTTAGAGAAATTACACTAAAGACGATTAATATAGCTTGAGTAAGCTTCACAGTCAAATACTTCAAAGAACTGATCTACTGTATGTTGGGTCAATGTTGTAAAAATACAGCTAGTTAGAAATACATGTCGTCGTTAGCAGTCATAGAAGATGACTCTTAGAAGACAACAAAGGTAATTGTCCCCATAGAGGAACCCTTTTTGGTGCTAGGTAGAACACTAGGTAGAACCCTTGCAAAGTGATGTGTAATTCCTATTATACCATAGCATTGTTGAATACTCCTTTCTGATTTTCTTGAAGGGCATTCTAGAGCGTGCATTACTTCCCTATAACGCATGGAATATTTGCAGGTTAGAATTCAATGGCTATAGTTAATTTGTACATGATTTGTTTGAGCTGCTTTTGAAAGGAAAAGTTGAAAACAGTATTGGTATTGTTGAATTCGATTTTCATAATAGCAAATTAGGACAGATGGTTTGGTTAGCTGTTTGTTTGATTACCACGGTAACTACTGTAGCTATCTAGTAAACTTGCTAGCTACTTCAGTGGTTGTTGAGCACATTTCTATGGTCAAATGTGTTAAATTATAGCCTTGGTATAAAAGGGATAATTAACTCGGACGCAATGCGTTCTCTGGAAAATAATGCAACTACGTGGAAGGTCAGTTCCACTCTGCTAGGCTTCGTGGAACACACCTTTCATGTTGTTCATTATTTTCCAAAGAACGCATAGCCCCTCCTTGATTATCCCTTACTTGGAATCCAGACCGAGTGAAAATATCCAACAATTGGAACCCATAATCAACCGCATTCAGAGTGACTGCCAGGGTAGGGAATATTCATTAATGAGACTACCTAAATCATCTAAACTGGATCAACCATCTCAGTAATGCGTGCAATGAGTCCAACTACTAACACTTTGGATTAGTTTAGAAAAATGTATGTTATTGTAATGAAACGACGAGCCCCCAATGTAATGAAACAGCAGGAAGCAGATCTCGAACCCTCGACCTTTGAGCCCGAGGTCCGGAGCGCTATCGACTGTGCCGCAAAACCATGCTCGTGCGACAGAGTCGATTTCCGCGCTTATAAACCCAGGCTCATTACACTATTTATCTTTGCGTAGCATTAGATTTAATAGACTAATCTATGTATGTATGCAAAAACACAGATATTGAAACAAACAATTCTGAAAATCAACCTGCAATTTAACATACTGGGAAATATGATAATCATGGTCAAAATGAACACACTCAACTCTGGTTATGAGTCCCACTGTATCACTGGCACTTTTTGGACTTCTAACCCCTTTTAAACATTGTGTGCTTGAGATACAGACTGAAACCAACCATTAGTCTGTGTGATAAACGGGGGCTGAGCTATAGGGGGTTTTGTGAGACAAGGGTGGATCCCGAAGTGTTCCAGGGTCGGGTCTTCTCACAAAAACATCTGTAGAATCCGAATACAAATAATCACTAAACAAAAATATAAATGCAACTTGCAACAATTACAAATATTTTACAGTTACAGTTCATATGTGGAAATGAGTCAATAGAAATAAATGAATTAGACCCTAATCTATAGATTTCACATGACTGGGCAGGGGTGCAGCCATGGGTGGGCCTGGGAGAGCATTGGCCTCCCCACTGGGGAGCCAGGGCCCAGCCAATAAGAATAAGAGTTTTTCCTCACAAAAGGAAAAACAGATGTATACAGACAGATATAGTCCCATCTATGAAAAGGTGAGACTCACTCAAACACGTACATCTGTAATCTATTTTTCTCTACGACGGTTGTTTGTCGTATATTAATTTCCCACTTAGGAGGGGGGGGGGGCTTGTCTGGCCTTTTTTTTCATTGACATTTGTCAATAAAACTCATGAATGCGACTGTTTGTCTATTTGTTTGTGTGTTATACTTGTAGCCTTGGTTGTCCTAAAAATAAAATGTTGAACTTCATTGTGATGCTTAATATATGGGTTGGACATATAGATTTGAACCTTTTTATTTAACTAGGCAAGTCAGCTAAGAGCAAATTCTCATTTACAATGACGGCCAAACCCGGACAACACTGGGCCAGTTGTGTGCCGCTCTATGGGACTCCTGTCTGGTTGTGATACAGCCTGGATTCGAACCAGGGTGTCTGTAGTGATGCCTCTAGCACTGTGATGCAGGGCGCCCACTCGGGAGCCCTAAATGAAAGTAGTGAGAAAAAACACTGATTTTTGCTGTGGTCCTGGGCCTGTTAAGGATCAAACCAACAGTGGGGTTCTAGTACACACCTGAGTGTTAAGTTAATTTAAATCCTGCATCAACACTTTTATTTTATTTTTATTTCACCTTTATTTAACCAGGTAGGCTAGTTGAGAACAAGTTCTCATTTACAACTGCGACCTGGCCAAGATAAAGCATAGCAGTGTGAACAGACAACACAGAGTTACACATGGAGTAAACAATTAACAAGTCAATAACACAGTAGAAAAAAAGGAGAGTCTATATACATTGTGTGCAAAAGGCATGAGGAGGTAGGCGAATAATTACAATTTTGCAGATTAACACTGGAGTGATAAATGATCAGATGGTCATGTACAGGTAGAGATATTGGTGTGCAAAAGAGCAGAAAAGTAAATAAATAAAAACAGTATTGGGATGAGGTAGGTAAAAATGGGTGGGCTATTTACCGATAGACTATGTACAGCTGCAGCGATTGGTTAGCTGCTCAGATAGCAGATGTTTGAAGTTGGTGAGGGAGATAAAAGTCTCCAACTTCAGCGATTTTTGCAATTCACAGGCAGTCACAGGCAGCAGAGAACTGGAACGAAAGGCGGCCAAATGAGGTGTTGGCTTTAGGGATGATCAGTGAGATACACCTGCTGGAGCGTGTGTTACGGGTGGGTGTTGCCATCGTGACCAGTGAACTGAGATAAGGCGGAGCTTTACCTAGCATGTTCTTGTAGATGAACTGGAGCCAGTGGGTCTGGCGACGAATATTCAGCGAGGGCCAGCCGACTAGAGCATACAGGTCGCAGTGGTGGGTGGTATAAGGTGCTTTAGTGACAAAACGGATGGCACTGTGATAAACTGCATCCAGTTTGCTGAGTAGAGTGTTGGAAGCAATTTTGTAGATGACATCGCCGAAGTCGAGGATCGGTAGGATAGTCAGTTTTACTAGGGTAAGTTTGGCGGCGTGAGTGAAGGAGGCTTTGTTGTGGAATAGAAAGCCGACTCTAGATTTGATTTTCGATTGGAGATGTTTGATATGAGTCTGGAAGGAGAGTTTACAGTCTAGCCAGACACCTAGGTACTTATAGATGTCCACATATTCAAGGTCGGAACCATCCAGGGTGGTGATGCTAGTCAGGCGTGCGGGTGCAGGCAGCGAATGGTTGAAAAGCATGCATTTCGTTTTACTAGCGTTTAAGAGCAGTTGGAGGCCACGGAAGGAGTGTTGTATGGCATTGAAGCACTAGAAATGTTACACTGAAAAATCAACACTAGGTAAAACTGGCCAATTTGCTGCGTACCATACAATAAACTGCGGGTTCACTCATACTCACTTCTATTCTTCTACTCTCTGCTCAATAGAATCACTGAAAATACTAATTTGAAAGACAGAAATCATGGCAAAGATATCAACTATGTCAGTATTGTATATGTCAAATGATTAAGGGAATACCAGATATACAGTTACTTCAGAAAGTATTCATAACTCTTGACTCATTACATATTTTGTTGTGTTACAGCCTGAATTCAAAATGTATTAAATTCATTTTTTCTCACCCATCTACACACAATACCCCATATTGACAAATTGAAAACAGGTTTTTAGAAATGTTTGCAAATGTATTGAAAAATGAAATACAGAAATATCTAATTTACATAAGTATTCACATCCCTGGGTCAACACAATCAACTTTGGCAGCGGTTACAGCTGAGAGTCTTTCTGGGGAAGTCTATAAGAGCTTTGCACACCTGGATTGAAACTTTTTTTATTTTATTATTCAAGCTCTGTCAAGTAGGCGGTTTTCAAGTCTTACCATATATTTTGAAGGCGATTTAACTAGGCCATTCAATGTCATCTTGGTAAGCAACTCCAGTGTATATTTGGCCTTGTGTTTTAGGTTATTGTCCTGCTGAAAAATGAATGTCTCCCAGTGTCTTGGAAAGCAGTCTGAACCAGGTTTCCCTATAGGATTTTGCCTGTGCTTAGCTTTATTTGGTTACTTTTTATTCTAAAAAACTCCCTAGTCCTTGCTGATGACAAGCATACCCATAACAAGATGCAGCCACCACAATGCTTGAAAATATGGAAAGTGGTACTCAGTGATGGGTTGTGTTGGATTGCCCCAAACATAATGCTTTGTGTTCAGGACACAGAGTTAATTTATTTTCCACATTCTTTGCTGTTTTACTTTAGTGTCTTATTGCAAACAGGATGCATGTTTTGGAATATTTGTATTCTGTATAGGCTTCCTTTTTTTCACTACAATATTGTTGATCCATCCTCAGCTTTCTCCTATCATAGCTATTATTCTGTAACTGTTTTAAAGTCACCATTGGCCTCATGGTGAAATCCCTGAGTGGTTTCCTTCCTCTCCAACAACTGAGTTAGGAAGGACGCCTATATTGTTGTAGTGACTGGGTGTATTGATATACCATCCAAAGTGTAATTAATAACAACATCACCATGCTCAAATACATATTCAATGGCTGTTTTTTAAAAAGTACCCATCTAGCAATATGTGCACCTCTTTGTGAGGCATTTGAAAACCTCCCTAGTCTTTGTGGTTGAATCTGTGTTTGAAATTCACTGCTTGACTGAGGGACCTTACAATGTACTTCCGGCGCCGACAGTGATGGCCGCCTCGCTTCGCGTTCCTAGAAAACTGTGCAGTATTTTGTTTTTTTTACGTGTTATTTCTTACATTGGTACCCCAGGTAATCATAGGTTTTATTACATACAGTTGGGAGGAACTACTGGATATAAGAGCAACGTCAACTCACCATCATTACATCCTTCTGTTCACCTGACTTAGAATTCCTCACAATCAAATGTCGACCTCATTATCCACCAAGAGAATTCTCTTCGATTATAATCACAGCCGCATATATTCCCCCCCAAGCAGACATATCGATGGCCCTGAACAAACTTTATTTGACTCTGCAAACTGGAAACCACATATCCTGAGGCTGCATTCATTGTAGCTGGGGATTTTAACAAGGCTAATCTGAAAACAAGACTCCCTAAATTCTATCAGCACATCGATTGTGCTACCAGGGCTGGTAAAACCCTGGATCATTGTTATTCTAACTTCCACAACGCATATGAGGCCCTCCCACGCCCTCCTTTTGGAAATGCTCCATTTTGTTGCTCCCTGCCTGTAGACAGAGACTAAAACAGGAAGCTTCCGCGCTCAGGTCTGTTCAACGCTGGTCCGACTCCACACTTCAAGATTGCTTTGATCACGTGGACTGGAAAGAGGCAAAGTAGAGTCGCAATTCAACGGCTCAGACACGAGAGGTATGTGGCAGGGTCTACAGTCAATCACAGATTACAAAAAGAAAACCAGCCCCCTCGCGGACCAGGATGTCTTGCTCCCAGACAGACTAAACAACTTCTGTGTTCGCTTTGAGGACAATACAGTGCCACTGACACAGTACCAAAACCTGCGGACTCTCCTTCACTGCAGCAGACGTGAGTAAAACATTTCAACTTGCTAACCCTCGCAAGGCTGCAGGACCAGACGACATCCCCAGCCGCGTCCTCAAAGCATGCGCAGACCAGCTGGCTGGTGTGTTTACAGACATATTCAATCAATCCTTATCCCAGTCTGCTGTTCCCACATGCTTCAAGAGAGCCACTATTGTTCCTGTTCCCAAGAAAGCTAAGGTAACTTGAGCTAAACGACTACCGCCCCGTAGCACTCACTTCCGTCATCATGAAGTGCTTTGAGAGACTAGTCAAGGACCATATCACCTCCACCCTACCTGACACCCTAGACCCACTCCAACTTGCTTACCGCCCCAACAGGTCCACAGATGACGCAATCGCAACCACACTGCCCTAACCCATCTGGACAAGAGGAATACCTATGTGAGAATGCTGTTCATCGACTACAGCTCAGCATTTAACACCATAGTACCCTCCAAACTCATCATCAAGCTTGAGACCCTGGGTCTTGACCCCGCCCTGTGCAACTGGGTACTGGACTTCCTGACGGGCCGTCCCCAGGTGGTGAGGGTATGGTAACATCTCCACCCCGCTGATCCTCAACACTGGGGCCCCACAAGGCTGCATTCTGAGCCCTCTCCTGTACTCCCTGTTCACCCAAGACTGCATGGCCATGCACGCCTCCAACTCAATCATCAAGTTTTCAGACAACACTTCAGTGGTAGGCTTGATTACCAACAACTACGAGACGGCCTACAGGGAGGAGGTGAGGGCCCTCTGAGTGTGATGTCAGGAAAATAAACTCACACTCAACGTCAACAAAACAAAGGAGATGATCGTTGACTTCAGGAAACAGCAGACGGAGCACCCCCCTATCCACATCGACAGGACAGTAGTGGAGAGGGTAGTAAGTTTTAAGTTCCTCGGCGTACACATCACGGACAAACTTAATTGGTCCACCCACACAGACAGCGTGGTGAAAAAGGCGCAGCAGCGCCTCTTCAACCTCAGGAGGCTGAAGAATTTCGGCTTGTCACCGAAAGCACTCACAAACCTTTACAGATGCACAATCGAGAGCATCCTGTCAGGCTGTATCACCGCCTGGTACGGCAACTGCTCCGCCCACAACCGTAAGGCTCTCCAGAGGGTAGTGAGGTCTGCACAACGCATCAGGGGGCAAACTACCTGCCCTCCAGGACACCTACACCACCCGATGTCACAGGAAGGCCATAAAGATCATCAAGGACAACAACCACC
Source organism: Oncorhynchus mykiss (assembly GCF_013265735.2). Lineage (NCBI taxonomy): Eukaryota > Metazoa > Chordata > Actinopteri > Salmoniformes > Salmonidae > Oncorhynchus > Oncorhynchus mykiss. Next base: position 48,344,331 of record NC_048565.1, read on the forward strand.
CGAGCCACTGCCTGTTCACCCCGCTATCATCCAGAAGGCGAGGTCAGAAACAGGTGCATCAAAGCAGGGACCGAGAGACTGAAAAACAGCTTCTATCTCAAGGCCATCAGACTGTTAAACAGCCACCACTAACATTGAGTGACTGCTGCCAACATACTGACTCAACTCCAGCCATTTTAATAATGGAAAAATGGATGTAATAAATGTATCACTAGCCACTTTAAACAATGCCACTTAATATAATGTTTACATTACCCTACATTTCTCATCTCATATGTTTATACTGTACTCTATACCATCTACTGCATCTTGCCATCTTTATGTAATACATGTATCACTAGCCACTTTAAACAATACCACTTTTATATGTTTACATACCCTACATTACTCATCTCATATGTACAGTATATACTGTACTCGATACCATCTACTGCATCTTGCCTATGCCGTTCTGTACCATCACTCATTCATATATCTTTATGTACATATTCTTCATCCCTTTACACTTGTGTGTATAAGGTAGTTGTTGTGAAATTGTTATTATTGTTGTTATTTCTTTTTGGCGCTCTCTTTTGCCTGACCTTGGCTAGCGAGGTGCCTGAGAGCTGTGACTGTGCCAAGGGCTAAAATATTGTGTGTTTCCTCTTCGTGTGCAGGGCAAATAAAAATAATCCAACCAGCAGACCTCAAGTTGTGGCAGTGTCCTAATTAAAAGTACACAACGCAGAACGAACCATGATACATGTACTTTGTGCATTGAGTTGGTTGGAACCTCTCCAGCGCGCTTATAATAAACAATGATTAATTTAAGATTGACTTTGTGTCCCTGTTTAGAATTTCCACAACAATTTGGTATCAATGAGCAGGATGATTGATTCTGCCTGCAGAGCTTTCCAGTGGGGGTCTGAGAGAAAAACCGGTGGCGTATTTTATGAAGCGTGAGGGAAATTCCCATCTGACCAAAAGACCACGAGACCCGCCCAGACCAGACCCTTACGGTGACCTGCCCAGGAGGAGACACATCATCCACAAACAACTGAAGGACGTGGCGACTGAATCTCAGTAAGTCAATTTAAATGAATTTGTAGAAAAATAGAATAATAATAATAAAACCAATATAACTAAACATAAAAATGGAGGAGGGTACCACTAGTCCTAAGTCAAGTAATAGCACAATGTGGATGGGAGTTGTGTGAGTGTAGTGAATATGGATGTGAGTTGTGTCGTGTGGAAAGTATTAAGCTGAAATAGAGATAATAACAGGATTGAAATTTGGCTATTAAGCTGATTGAAATTTGGTTAATACAATATTTGACATTTGGATATTAAGAAATGTTAATTAAGTTATTGAAATTTGGATAATAAGTACTGAGTGAATGTGTGAAAGTGTGTGTGTTATTCTATATGTATGCGGCAAGACTATAGAATCTATAGGGACCATAGAATTTATGACTACATAAACTTCTGAGACTATAGACACTGAGACACTATAGATACGCGAGACTATAGATACTATAACGAGTATAGATACTGTAGAGACTATAGAGGAACCACGGCAGTGAAACATATGACAGAAGAAGGCTATAGTGAGGGCAAGTAACGGTACCATGCCCCGCTGACAGCTGTCTGTATGCATTTATAATGCATTTATATCTACATGGTCTGCAACTACTGATAATAGCACAAGGTGCTATTCTATATGTATAGAAATATACATATAGTGCATAGGAATTAAAGACAGGAGATTCGTTGAAGATGCACCTGGTGTAATAATAGAGATTACCGAGTGTGTTTGGGAATAGTACTAAGTGAATGTGGATATGAGTGTGTGAAAGAGGTGTGTATCTGAATGGATACCCCAACCAGTTCTGTGAGCTGAGTTTTTTGATCTATAGCATTATCTAGGGTTATTATATATGTATAGGAAGTAGCGGCAAGCTAGTCTTAGAGACTGCTAGAGTGCGGACAGAGAGGCACCACTGACAAATGTCTGTAGGCATTTATAAGAGAAGTGTTTACATATGAATCTTAAAAATATACACATTTAATAAGCAGAAAGGGAATATCCAACAGACTGGTAATAAAAAATATATAGTGTAACATTGTTAGGGTTGACTAAAATTAAAACAATGCCGTCCAATATGGAGAAAGATATTTGTTTTGTTTTAAACCTTGCAATAGGGTGAAAAACAGAAAGATGTTTGAAAGTGATCCGTATGTATTAGTCAGTGGTGGGCCGTCAGGGCCAGCAAGGTCTTCTCTGCTGGCCTAAACATCATCAGAATATAATTTTAAATATATTTTCCCATAAATATGTATTAAATTATTCCCCAGAGTAAGAGTTATACTCTTGATTTCATAGCTTTCCTCTTGGTTGCACTGCATCCAGCCCCAGGTTGAGATTTGGAGGGCTGGTCTTTATGTTAGATCTTTTATCCAATCATATTCAGCCATCATGTGTTGCCAGTGGTCTAAAATCTGCCCTCAGGACTTCAGAATCAACAGTGCGGGCGCTTGTAGCTTAAAGTGAATGGAAATTAAAATTTAGTGTCAACCAATCAGCTTTAGAGTTGGCTATTGTACGCCTGCTGGCTCCAGTGTTACACAGGAGCCAGCTAGCAGGCGTAGTGCGTGCACGTCTTTTGATTTGATTACCAATATTGAGAGGCATGTCCTATGGGCAGGTCTATGCAGAACCTCAGAACTAGGAAACTGAATTTGATAAACAAATTAATTTGCGTACTACTAAGCTGTTTTTTCAACCCACAATGGCGGAAGGAGGAGAAGATATCGATTTGGTCGAGGATATAATTATAACGCCATTCTCAAGACAAGTTAGACATTGTAAGGAGAGGTCGCCCGACGCCGACGCTACAAAGCCTGTCACAGGCGGGAAAGGGGTTCGTTCGCCACTTTCAAAGTTCCAACTACGAGCGCTATCAATGGCTCACAGGCTCCGAGAAGCACTGCAAACTGTATGTCGATAGAAAAGGACTTATTGGTGGAACTAAAACGCACAGATAGACTGTACAACAGAGTCATTGAAGTCTTCTTGAGGAAAGAAAGGAGGATGGATTTTCTGTTCAAATAATCAGTCTTTGGTGAGTAGGCATACAATGCATTAGATTTTTTATTAAATATGTATGTTTCACATTTTATTTCGTTAATATTAAATAGCCTATATATTAACAAAATAAAATGGCAAATAGCCTATGTTGCAAATTATTTGTTTTCTTTTACTTATTTGTTTTCTTTTTGCTTTCTTTTATTTTCAGTGAATAGTTATGTGTCTTTATCATCATGGTGAAACTGCTTTGGGTGCGACGCAACGCCTGGTTATACTGCGTTTCTGTCTAAATGTATAGTGTCCAGAGCCATGGCATCATAATGATGGTAATAAGAGGTGGATTAATTCGGGTGGGACTGTGTAGGGCCTCACTGAAGGCCCAGGTCCCAGGCCCACGGCACGCCACTGGTATTAGTAGTAGATTGAGGTCTTCCTATTGGGAAGAAGGGAGGCCTAGTTGAAGGATATAGATATGGAGACTAGTGAAAGTAACAAAGTGAATGGTAATTGGCTTTGAGATAGCACTCTAATAATGGAATATTTTTGTAATTTGAAGAAGTAAATGTTTCAATACAAAGTCACATGACAAACAGATGTTAAAATGATATTAAGATGTTGAAATGGCAGCAGTTTTATGGGCGCCCAACCAATTGTGTTATTATGTGGGGTTTTTTGCGTTATTTTTAACTTATTTTGTACATAATGTTTCTGCAACCGTATCTTATGGCCAAAAAAAGCTTCTGGATATCAGGACAGCGACCACTCACCTTGGATTAGACAAAGATTTTTTCTTCAACAAGCAAGATGCACAGGACATTCTCCAAACACCCGACAGGGCCAACATCCCTGTTATTTGCAAGACGCAGGTACAGAGAAGGTACAGAGAACAAAGAGCCGGATGCTTGGTCAGGACCCGGAAAAGGTGAGTGGGAAAGCTGCCGTTACCGTCAATAGTACTCGCCAATGTGCAATCATTGGACAATAAACTAGACGAGGCACGATCACGAATATCCTACCAACGGGACATCAAAAACTGTAATATCCTATGTTTCACGAAATCGTGGAAGAATGACGACATGGATATTCAGCTAGCGGGATATACGCTGCACCGGCAAGAGAGAACAGCACACTCCGGTAAGATGAGGGGGGGGGGGGGGGCAGTCTGTGCATATTTGTAAACAACAGCTGGTGCATGAAATCTAAGGAAGTATCTAGATTTTGCTCGCCTGAAGTAGAGTATATTGTGATAAATTGCAGGCCACACTACTTGCCTAGAGAGTTTTCAACCTGCCTAAAAGACTACAGAGCCGTAGCACTCACGTCCGTAGCCATGAAGTGCTTTGAAAGGTTGGTAATGGCTCACATCAACACCATTATCCCAGAAACTCTAGACCCACTCCAATTTGCATAACACCCAAACAGATCCACAGATGATGCAATCTCTATTGCACTCCACACTGCTCTTTCCCACCTGGACAAAAATAACACTTATGTGAGAATGCTATTTATTGACTACAGCTCAGCATTCAACACCATAGTACCCTCAAAGCTCATCACTAAGCTAAGGTTCCTGGGACTAAACACCTCCATCTGCAACTAGATCCTGGACTACCTGACGGGCCGCCCCCAGGTGGTGAGGGTAGGTAGCAACACATCTGCCACGCTGATCTTCAACACTGGAGCTCCCCAGGGGTGCGTGCTCAGTCCCCTCCTGTACTCCCTGTTCACCCATGACTGCATGGCCAGGCACGACTCCAACATCATCATTAAGTTTGCAGACGACACAGTGGTAGGCCTGATCACCGACAACGACGAGACAGCCTATAGGGAGGGGGTCACAGACCTGGCCGGGTGGTGCCAGAATAACAACCTATCCCTCAACATAACCAAGACTAAGGAGATGATTGTAGACTACAGGAAAAGGAGGACCGAGCACGCCCCCATTCTCATCGATGGGGCTGTGTGGAGCAGGTTGAGAGTTCCTTGGTGTCCACATCAACAACAAACTAGAATGGTCCAAACACACCAAGACAGTCGTGAAGAGGGCATGACAAAGCCTATTCCCCCTCAGGAAACTAAAAAGATTTGGCATGGGTCCTGAGATCCTCAAAAAGTTCTACAGCTGCAACATCGAGAGCATCCTGAACTGGTTGCATCACTGCCTGGTACGGCAATTGCTCGGCCTTTGACCGCAAGGCACTACAGAGGATAGTGCGTACGGCCCAGTACATCACTGGGGCTAAGCTGCCTGCCATCCAGGACCTCTACACCAGGCGGTGTCAGAGGAAGACCCTTAAAAATGGTCAAATACCCCAGCCACCCCAGTCATACACTGTTCTCTCTACTACCGCATGGCAAGCGCTACCGCTTGTCTAGGACAAAAAGGCTTCTCAACAGTTTTTACCCCCAAGCCATAAGACTCCTGAACAGGTAATCAAATGGCTACCCGGACTATTCACATTGTGTGCCCCCCCACCCCCCCTATTTTTATGCTGCTGCTACTCTCTGTTTATCATATATGCATAGTCACTTTAACTATACATTCATGTACATACTACCTCAATTGATCCGACCACCCAGTGCTCCCGCACATTGGCTAACCTGGCTGTCTGCATTGTGTCCCACCCACCACCCGCCAACCCCTCTTTTACGCTACTGCTACTCTCTGTTCATCATCTATGCATAGTCCCTTTAGCCATATCTACATGTACATACCACCCCAATCAGCCTGACTAACCGGTGTCTGTATGTAGCCTCGCTACTTTTGTAGCCTCGCTACTGTATATAGCCTGTCTTTTTACTGTTGTTTTATTTCTTTACCTACCTATTGTTCACCTAATATCTTTTTGCACTATTGGTTAGAGCCTGTAAGTAAGCATTTCACTGTAAGGTCCACCTACACCTGTTGTATTCGGCACACGTGACAAATAAACTTTGATTTGATTTATGAGGCCGCCATCTGGTGTAAGCTTCCTGTTGAACAATAGATAGCTACCAGTACACACTGAACTAAAAAAAACAGGCTGTGGGGGTAAGGGACACAGTGGGGAAATTTGGGACAGAGGTATGAAAATGATATGTTTTTTTTACTATTTCTCAATTCTATAGTTTGGGTAGCACTAAAACAATCATCTGTTTCAATTATGTGCAACTGTTTCCAGAATGAAGTAGATCCATGTAAATGTTTTTAGTCCCGAATATTGAGCTGATAAGCCAGCACCAACTTTATGAAGGTCTTAGCTGATTTGTTAAACAACATGTTTCATATTTTGAATACTTTATGTCCCAGGGACAGCTTGTACAGAACTGTATGTCAATGCAACAGGTCAAAATAACAATGATTACAAGAGAGGGGCTCTGGGATTGTTTACTTTAGAAGGTGCCTAATTCAGCTTGACGGGACACTATCATCTGATGTTTCTGAAGTATAATTCTGTATATGCATGGGTTTATCAAGGCTTCCCGCCGAAGATGCAGAAAACCTGATTAAGACAAATAATTTTTTAGGACTGATCAAGATGTTCATTTTCTTTCTTACAGGCCTGATGGAATGTCTGCTAAGTTTTTTTATATATGTTTGCCAATGGTTATTTGTCTTTCCCTTTGAGGGGCTTCCTGCGGCAGGTGCAGACTGTGCAGTGTAAAGCTGCCTGGATCCAGCTGTTGAGGGAGCTCCCAAATGAGGTATGGCCTGGCCATTTGGTTTGTTTTTACCACACAAACGCCAGCACGCACACATAACCCACCTTGATAAGAAATGTACTGAAACACCCAATGTAAACCTGATACAAAAAATGCTTGAAATATCTTTAAATAATGCCTGAGGTACAGGGAAACAAACAGACTTAATGGGGTTGAATGACCTCTGACCACTGTTCTGACTTCCTGGAAAAGGCCTGATCACCCTCATTTGAAAGACTAGAAACATTGGGTGAGATTTAAATGGGCTATGTAAAAACGAGATAATTAGGAAGAAGTTTATAATTTATCAACAGTCCTATGTATGATTCAGAACAAGAGAAGGAGCAAGAGAGTGCGCTGCCCCTGAACGTTGTTCTTTTTTTGGGACCTATGACTCACGATGTGAGTCATGTGCCCAAAGGGGGAATTACTGGTCCCCTGGGGCCCTTTGGTAAATATGCAAATTGTTTTTCTTCACATTCCTGTGAAAAGAAAAATATAAGTTGGTAATGTTTGACAGTTACTCCAAATGGATTGAAGTTTTCCCCACCTCTAGTTTATTATAAAAAATTGTATTGCTGTTGTGTTGTTTGTTTTTTGTCTTTATTTTATTTATTTTTTTTAACCTTTTTATTTTTTTTAGGGGGTAGATCAGCTTTAATATTGCACATAGATTGTAGCTTCCTTCAATGTAATTGTCTGCATCACTTCCAATCCCCCATATATTATTTTGCAAATATATATACATATAAAGTTGAAGTTGGAAGTTTACATACACTTAGGTTGGAGTCATTAAAACTAGTTTTTCAACCACTCCACACATTTCTTGTTAACAAACTATAGTTTTGGCAAGTCGGTTAGAACATCTACTTTCTGCATGACACAAGTCATTTTTCCAACAATTGTTTACAGACAGATTATTTCACTTAGAATTCACTGTATCACAATTCCAGTGTGTCAGAAGTTTATATACACTAAGTTGACTGTGCCTTTAAACAGCTTGGAAAATTCCAGAAAATTATATCATGGCTTTAGAAGATTCTGATAGGCTAATTGATATCATTTGAGTCAATTGGAGGTGTACCTATGGATGCACTTCAAGGTGTACCTTCAAACTTAGTGCCTCTTTGTTTGACATCATGGGAATATCAAAAGAAATCAGCCAAGACCTCAGAAAAAAAATTGTAGACCTCCACAAGTCTGGTTCATCCTTGGGAGCAATTTCCAAATGCCAAAAGCTACCACGTTCATCTGTACAAACAATAGTAAGCAAGTATAAACACTATGGGACCACACAGCCGTCATATCGCTCAGCAAGGAAGAAGCCACTGCTCCAAACCCGCCATAAAGCCAGACTACGGTTTGCAACTGCACATGGGGACAAAGATCATACTTTTTGGAGTAATGTCCTCTGGTTTAATGAAACAAAAATAGAACTGTTTGGCCATAATGACCATCGTTATGTTTGGAAGAAAAATGGGGAGGATTGCAAGCCGAAGAACACCATCCCAACCTTGACGCACGGGGGTGGCAGCATCATGTTGTGGGGGTGCTTTGCTGCAGGAGGGACTGGTGCACTTCACAAAATAGATGGCATCATGAGACAGGAAAATTATGTGGATATATTGAAGCAACTTCTCAAGACATCAGTCAGGAAGTTAAAGCTTGGTCGCAAATGGGTCTTCCAAATGGAGAATGACCTCAAGCATACTTCCAAAGTTGTGGCAAAATGGCTTAAGGACAACAAAGTCAAGGTATTGGAGTGCCATCACAAAGCCCTGACGTCAATCCCATCGAAAAGTTGTGGGCAGAACTGAAAAAGCGTGTGCGAGCAAACCTGACTCAGTTACACCAGGTCTGTCAGGAGGAATGGGCCAACATTCAACCAACTTATTGTGGGAAGCTTGTGGAAGGCTACCCTAAAAGTTTGACCCAAGTTAAACCATTTAAAGGCAATGCTACCTAATTGAGTGTATGTAAACTTCTGACCCACTGGGAATGTGATGAAAGAAATAAAAGCTGAAATAAATAATTCTCTATACTATTATTCTGACATTTAACATTCTTAAAATAAAGTGGTGATTCTAACTGGCCTAAGACAGGGAATTTTAACTAGGATTAAATGTTAGGAATTGTGAAAAACTGAGCTTAAATGTATTTGGATAAGGTGTATGTAAACTTCCGACTTCAACTGTACATACATACATACATTCTTACATACACACACACACACACACACACACACACACACACACACGCGCATGCATGCATACATACATACATACATACATACATACATACAACCGTTCAAAAGTTTGGGGTCACTTAGAAATGTCCTTGTTGAAAGAAAAGCAAAAAAAAGTCATTTTAAAATAACATATAATTTATCATAAATACAGTGTAGACATTGTTAATGTTGTAAATGACTATTGTAGCTGGAAACGGCAGATTTTTTATGGAATATCTACATAGGTGTACGGAGGCCCATTATCAGCAGTCGTCACTCCTGTGTTCCAAATGCACGCTGTGTTAGCTAATCTAAGTTTATCATTTTAAAATCTAGGTACTTAAAACAGCATTATAATCTTCCACCATAATAATAGAGTATTGTATTGCTTTCAGTGTTGATAATTTATTATATGTATTTTCAAAGAAGCGTGGATCATCATTATTTGGTCCAATGACATATTTAAAATTATCCATCTACTTTGTGGATCTCTTTGGACAATTTGCACATTCAGATCAAAATTACTGTTAATATCATCACCCCTTTTGAGTTTCTTTGCCCATGGGAGAAGTATATATTTCATCCCCTCCAGACCATTTTCCACTCACCTTTTCATTCATTGTTGAATGAGTTTCCTGTAAACAATAAGGAATATAATATCTATCTTTGAACCAGGTAAATATTGTTATTTTTTCTTTCTTTTCTCTTTTTATGTGTTATTTCTTACATTGTTACCCCATGAAATATTATGTTTTATTACATACAGTCGGGAGAAACTATTGGATATAAGAGGAACGTCAACTCACTAACATTACGACCAGGAATACGACTTTCCCGAAGCGGATCCTCTGTTTGGTCCAACACCCAGGACAATGGATCAGATCCCAGCCGGCGACCCAAAACAACGGCGCCGCAGAAGGGCGAAACTGAAAGCTTGAACCACTGCTTTTAATCAGGGCAAGGTGTCCGGAAACATGACCGAATACAAACAGTGTAGCTATTCCCTCCGCAAGGCAATCAAACAAGCTAAGCGTCAGTATAGAGACAAAGTAGAATCGCAATTCAACGGCTCAGACACGAGAGGTATGTGGCAGGGTCTACAGTCAATCACGGACTACAAAAGGAAAACCAGCCCCGTCACGGACCAGGATGTCTTGCTCCCAGACAAACTAAACAACTTCTTTGCTCGCTTTGAGGACAACACAGTGCCACTGACATGGCCCGCTTCCAAAACCTGCGGGCTCTCCTTCACTGCAGCCAACGTGAGTAAAACATTTAAACATGTTAACCCTCGCAAGGCTGCCGGCCCAGACGGCATCCCCAGCCTCGTCCTCAGAGCATGCGCAGACCAGCTGGCTGGTGTGTTTACGGACATATTCAATCAATACTTATCCCAGTCTGCTGTTCCCACATGCTTCAAGAGGGCCACCATTGTTCCTGTTCCCAAGAAAGCGAAGGTAACTGAGCTAAATTACTAGCACTCACTTCCTAAATTACTAGCACTCACTTCCGTCATCATGAAGTGCTTTGAGAGACTAGTCAAGGACCATATCACCTCCATCCTACCTGACACCCTAGACCCACTCCAATTTGCTTACCGCCCCAATAGGTCCACAGATGACGCAATCGCAATCACACTGCCCTAACCCATCTGGACAAGAGGAATACCTATTTAAGAATGCTGTTCATCGACTACAGCTCAACATTTAACACCATAGTACCCTCCAAACTCGTCATTAAGCTCGAGACCCTGGGTCTCGACCCCGCCCTGTGCAACTGGGTACTGGACTTACTGACGGGCCACCCCCAGGTGGTGAGGGTAGGTAACAACATCTCCACCCCGCTGATACTCAACACTGGGGCCCCACAATGGTGCGTTCTCAGCCCTCTTCTGTACTCCCTGTACACCCATGACTGCGTGGCCATGCACGCCTCCAACTCAATCATCAAGTTTGCAGACGACACTACAGTGGTAGGCTTGATTACCAACAACAATGAGACGGCCTACATTGAGGAAGTGAGGGCCCTCTGAGTGTGGTGTCAGGAAAATAACCTCACACTCAATGTCAACTAAACACAGGAGATGATTGTGGACTTCAGGAAACAGCATAGGGAGCAGCCCCCTATCCACATCGACGGGACAGTAGTGGAGAAGGTGGAACGTTTTAAGTTCCTCGGCATACACATCACGGACAAACTGAAATGGTCTACCCACACAGACAGCGTGGTGAAGAAGGCGCAGCAGCGCCTCTTAAACCTCAGGAGGCTGAATAAATTTGGCTTGTCACCAAAACCACTCACAAACTTTTACAGATGCACAATCGAGAGCATCCTGTCGGGCTGTATCACCGCCTGGTATGGCCACAACCGTATGGCTCTCCAGAGGGTAGTGAGGTCTGCACAACGCATCACAGGGGGCAAACTACCTACCCTCCAGGACACCTACACCACCCAATGTCACAGGAAGGCTAAAAAGATCATCAAGAACAACAACCACCCAAGCCACTGCCTGTTCACCCCGCTATCATCCAGAAGGCGAGGTCGGTACAGGTGCATCAAAGCGGGGACCGAGAGACTGAAAAACAGCTTCTATCTCAAGGCCATCAGACTGTTAAACAGCCATCACTAACATTGAGTGGCTGCTGCCAACATACTGACTCATCTCTAGCCACTCTCTAGCCATGTAATAAATGTATCACTAGCCACTTTAAACAATGCCACTTTATATAATGTTTACATACCCTACATTACTCATCTCATATGTATATACTGTACTCTATACCATCTACTGCATCTTGCTATCTTGATGTAATAAATGTATCACTAGCCACTTTAAACAATGCCACTTTATATAATGTTTACATATCCAATATTACTCATCTCATATGTATATACTGTACTCTATACCATCTACTGCATCTTGTCTATGCCGTTCAGCCATCGCTCATTCATATATTTTTATGTACATATTCTTATTCATTCCTTTACACTTGTGTGTATAAGGTAGTTGTTGTGAAATTGTTTGATTAATTGTTAGATATTACTGCATGGTCGGAACTAGAAGCACAAGCATTTCGCTACACTCTCATTAACATTTGATTTGATGATTTATCTGCTAAGCCATTACCATTATAACTGGCTATACTTATCACACTATTTACCATAATGAGATACAAGTTTCAAATCTATTCATCATGATATATGTTTGTACATTTACCATTTAAAAAGTACCATAGTGATTGAGTGTCCATACCATGATATTTGCATTGCTACTAAGTAACCCTCCAATTGTTCTCCACTACTCCACCCACCAAAGCCCCTCCCAAATTGGGTTGTCATCCCAGTGACCGGCAGACCACCCCCATGTCCCTATGCCCCCCGAAAGGCCAAGACTCATCCTTCGAAAAGAGCACACAGTGCCACCCACAAAACAGAAGTAGATAAACCGCTAAAAGTTTTTCCAATGCTCTCACCTCAATTTGCTTTATAATATATTGCTATAAAAAAAAATATATATATATATATATATATATATATATATATATATATCTTGCGTATCTTAATTTCCATCATGAACAATTAATATGCGTAATAATGTTGGCAGTTTGTGCAGTGGATTGTTACCTATAACCAGGACTGCCATTGCAATGAATTACATTTTTGTCAAGCAATTATTATTTTAACAAACCATTATTGTGATTATTCCTTTATTGTCCCTAACATCCAAACTGCCTTGCAACAGATGTGGGATACACACACACACACACACACACACACACACACACACACACACACACACACACACACACACACACACACACTCAATCCCTTTATCCGACACTCAACCATGAGCTCAGATGCTCAACGGTTGTTACTTTCCACGGCCCAACACAAGAAAGAGATTTATGAATGCATATACAGTTGTGTCATGCACAAAGTAGATGTCCTAACCGACTTCCCAAAACTATAGTTTAACAAGAAATGTGTGGAGTGGTTGAAAAACTAGTTTTAATGACTCCAACCTAAGTGTATGTAAACTTCCGATTTCAACTGTATATCCCTCATCTGCACAAAATTGAAAGCGCTCTCTCTCTCTCAACCCCTGCTCACAGATACAGATTGATTCTGGGATATGCAACCATTTCCTTTCTCATTCACTTAACACCAGAGTTTTCCAAACACCAAAAACACACACCACACCTTCCATCACAATACATCCACACATACCCACATACTGTGCCTTCTATGTCTTCTGTTTGCTGTGTTTTTTATCTCCACCATGTTGAATTAGTACTTTTGTGTTTCAATTAGTTATATTTCAAGATCATTTTGCTAGTTATCCTTTCTTCTAATGCTATCTTGTCCATTTGTAAAATACTATAAAAGGACAATTGAATACTAATTACTCTACAACATTCCCTATCTTGAAAGGTACAGTGTAGTTGTACTTTATTTATTTAAAAATAATTTTATTGCTTTTCTATGATTTTTTAAAATTATTATTACAAATCCTACCCTGGCTAGTATTGGATGTTCCATTATTTGACTCCTCTATGAGAAGTTGTCATTTTTAGAATAGCCATGGAGCAGTCTTTGTGTCTCAGAACATTTGGTTGTCAATACACAGTTTATCGACTACGAGAGCTACACGCCTCCCTTTTAATCTATTCTCCTTGAAGATCGGATACAGAACTTTGTGCCGTTCTGCAATCTCCCTCGGGAACTGATCATTCATGCCTATTTTCGTGCCAGCGAGTATTTTACTCAGGCTTTTAACCATTACTTTATCTTTAACAAATCCAAATTCACAAGGCGTGAGCACTAGGTCCAGACAAAAATTCAAAAAAGTTATATTACAGTTCGTAGAAACATGTCAAACGATGTATAGAATCAATCTTTAGGATATTTTATCATAAATCTTCAATAATATTCCAACTGGACAATTCCTTTGGCTTTAGAAATGAAAGGGAACGGAGCTCGCTCTCACAGCCGCACACATGACTTAGCTCATGGCATTCTGCCAGACCCCTGAGTCAAACAGCTCTTATTCGCTCCCCCTTCATAGTAGAAGCCTGAAACAAGGTTCTAAAGACTGTTGACATCTAATGGAAGTGTATATTGGATAGGCAATCACTTGGAAAAACTACAAACCTCAGATTTCCCACTTCCTGGTTGGATTTTTCTCAGGTTTTCGCCTGCCATATCTCAAAATATTCTGTTATACTCACAGACATCATTCAAACAGTTTTATAAACTTCAGAGTGTTTTCTATCCAAATCTACTAATGCATATCTTAGCTTCTGGGCCTGAGTAGCAGGCAGTTTACTCTGGGCACCTTATTCATCCAAGCTACTCAATACTGCCCCCCAGCCCAAAGAAGTTAACATGCCACTCGCGACAAAAGCTCCAGCTGAAATGTCATTCCCAGAATCCATAAATGAAATTGTGTAACGAAGCATATGTGTAACTGTATGAAGCAAAGGTCTTACTTAAGCCATGGTTTTACAAGAAGGATTGTACAACCCAGAATGAAGTATTTGAAATTAAGTGTCTGGTTTTATGTGTTGATTTCCCTTACTTTTAATAGAAGTATAGAACCTTTTGATAGAAGCTATAACCTAAATGTAACGATAATTATCACAGATTGGGTGATAAGATGAGGGAATGTGATTAAAATGTTATGTTTGTGCTTTTCTATTAACCAATTTCTGTGTTCTATGTCGTTGCTTTTCTAATAAGCAATTTCTGTGTTCATGCAAATAACTGATTGAACGAATCCTCACTATCAGTATCTGCAATTTGGCAGTACGCCCAGACCCTTGTTTTGAGAACGAAATATATCTGTTTTCAGGTCTCAGCTTAGAGAGAAGAAGCCTAATGAGGTATTGGTATGTCACATGCATGAACCGGTATTGGTCGGTCACATGAATGAAGCAAATGTGAATGATGAATAAGCTAAATCATGCAAATATTACTTTCTGTCTAAGCAGTATATAAGATAACTAATGGGTCTGCCCCGACAGAGCTCCTATTTGACATGTATACTTTGTGCATTGAGTTGGTTGGAACCTCTCCAGTGCGCTGATAATAAAAACCTTTTTTTATTTAAGATTGACTTCGTAGAATTTCCACAACAACACTATTATTGCACACAGAGTGAGTCCATGCAACTTATTATGTGACTTAAGCAAATGTTTGCCGTAACTAAGGGGTGAAATACTTATTGACACAAGACATTTCAGCTTTTAATTTTTAATTAATTTGTAAAAATGTCTAAAAATATTATTCCACTTTGACATTATGAGGTATCGTGTGTTAGGCTATTGACACAAAATCTGAATTGTAATATATTTAAAATTCAGGCTATAACACAACAACATGTGGAAAAAGTCAAGGGGTGTGAATACTTTCTGAAGGCACTGCAGGTATAGTTTAAAACCTTCTCAAACCTATCTTTTTAAACTTATCAGATTACTCCTGATGTCAAAGTTTAAACTAATGCTCAGGGGAGTATTTTTCTCCACTCATACAGGAGTAATAAAGGCGTAGTTCACAAATTTCATTGATTTCTAATTTTTTAATAAAAAAACCTTTTTTTAAATGTCGATTTATCAGGTGGTGCTGCAGCACCTCAGTATCCCTACTTCCTAAGGCTATGGCTAGAAGTCACATGAGTGAGTGCTAGCTAGGTACCGACCGGAACATTAAGCTAGCCAAGACCAACAACACAATCAAACAGACTATACAGCTACAAGTATTGAATGGAGTAACAAACGGACTATTCTAAAGAAATTAATGTCTTACCTGTGATGAAATGTTTTCCACACACATAGCTAGCTACATGTAGAGCACTTGGACACCTTGTCCCCACATTTCCCACTCTCCCACAACAAAAAGCCTGAAGCCATAGGGCTCTTCTTGCAGGCTCCATTTCCCTACGTGGTAGCATTGTGAAATGTAAGTCAGGATTTTTTGATCTGGTTACATGTAAATTGAACAACCCAGTAGCTTTCCAGCATGTTTTGTTTTCTCCCATGTGTGGGCGTGGTCGAGGGGAATTCCTTCTTATGAGGTGAATATCTACTCGGAGTATGTTAAAGGGTCTAGAACCCTTTCCCTTAGAAAGAACCCTCCTCTTCCAAAAAGGGTTCTTCAGATGAAAAGGGTTCATGGTAGAACCCTATCCTTCCGCAAATAACCCTTTGGAACAGTTTTTTGTAAGTGTAGTCTTTTTAAGCAATGCGGCCAGAGGAGGTGTGGTATATGGCCAATATACCACGGCTAAGGGTTGTTCTTAAGCACGACACAACGCGGAATGCCTGGACACAGACCTTAGCCGTGGTATATTGGCCATATGCCACAAACCCTGAGGTGCCTTATTGCTATTATAAACTGTCTACCAACGTAATTAGGTGCAGTAAAAATAAAGGTTTTGTCATACCCGTGGTATACGGTCTAATATACCACGGCTGTCAGCCAATCAGCATTCAGGGCTCGAACCACCCAATTTATAATAGTCATTATAGTAGGCCTACAGTCAGCACTCGGATTTAGATGCACAAATGTCTCAGAAATAATGACTAAATCAAATTGTACACCACTACCAAAATGCAGACGTCTTCACTTCTTCACTCATAAGGAAATGGCCATAAATTGAATTGGAGTCCAGTGTCAGAAAAGTGAAAAAGACAATTAAGACAGCATGGCAGGAAGTCGTTTTATTGAGATTCGCTAACAGCATGATATAATGTGTTGTGGTCCAGACTCAGCTAAAAGCCAGACTAATGCATTTCACCCAATCAATCACTGTGTGACTGTATGATTCTATGAAGACTTCAGACTGCGCTCATCAATTTGATTACTGCCTCTGCATTCCAAATGGCACCCTATTCCCAAGTTAGTGCAATACTTTTAACCAGGGTCCATATGGCTCCGGTTAACAGTTGTACACAATATAGGGAATAGGGTGGCATTTGGGACGAAACCAATGATGTGTCTAGACGCTAGATTGAAACGAAAATTCCATTCACACTCTTTGTTCATGTCCGTCATTTTGTCCTCTTTGTTCGAAACCATCTTAGTGACTCGACTGCAGGTACGTGAAAAAATCGTGTTAATTTGTATTTCGAGGAAACTACGGAAACCCGCAGATGACTTCAGTGATGACTAACCGAAAGATGACTACAGTGCTCTAGTTGTTCAGGGCCGAGCACCACAGATACATCTTTATGAGCTGGTGCAATGTGGTCGATTTGGAGAGGAGACGCCATAAATGAAAAAGCACTTAGGGAGGCCCCTGTCATAAACGTCCTGCTCCAGAGGTGAACTAGAGGATGGAGGAAAGGCCAGGTCACACTGGAGATTTGTCCGCTTACATAGGACCTTTAGTGGGCTAATGCAGTTTATCCACAATAGTGTGTCATGACAAACTTATTTTAGGGGAGGTGTCAAGTCTACACAATCTTATTGAGGAGTCCAGATGACATATAAAAAAAATACATATATTTGATGACAACGAGGGAGAGAAATAGATGCTTTAGTCGACGCTAATCGTTTCCTCGCTGATGGTAGTATGGAGGAAAGAACGCCCTGCCTGGACGGGGAAGCAATTCCTTTGATTGCACCGCTGCCGTGGCTCAGCAGTCAGACTATGAGGGGAGAACTCTTTATTTGTAGTTCAGTAGAGGGGCACGCTTCGGGGGAGATGAGCGCCCTGACCATCCTAACCTCCTGAATTGTGGCTGAACTTGTCATTTGGAGCTGAGGAGGGCTTGAGAAATGCTCTCTGGAGAGATGGAAATGAGGAGCCTGGCTCTGGCTGGCTTTCCTCCATGACCCTGAACCGATCTAAGCCAATACAGGTTACCACAGGTTACCACAGTCCAATACCCCTCCATTCACACTCTATCCAGTCAGCTTGGTCTGTACTCTATTCACTTCCATTTTAGTCAACATTTCCTTTAGTCTCCCATTGGTTATTAGGCCTGTAAGTTTACCTTCATTTGCTTCCTCTGTAAATGCAGTCGGGGCTGTATGGTTGTCGCTGAGGATCATCAGTAACAGTTGATCATATTATATATTTTTTTAAATGACATGCAGGCTAATTAAATCGTTATGGAGCGGAGTGCAGACCAAGCCATAACAGTTTGTGGCCGATGCTTAATGCAGGCAAGTGCAGGCAATAGACAAGGGTATACTGATTCATCCTGAAAGTTGCCGTATTCAGTTCTTCAACACATGGTAATGTTGGAAGATTAGCATACATACAATTATAATAGGGAGAATAAACATGTGTAAAGGCTCTCCAAACGTTGTGTTGTTTCCTAAGCCTAAATCATTTACAAGATCAGAGGATTTTTAAATCTACCAATTGGTGCTGAAACGGAGACGAATATGCATGTATTTATATGGCCCACTGGGCACACACTGGTTGAATCCACATTGTTTCCACGTCATTTCAATGAAATTACACTGAACCAACCTGGAATAGATGTTGAATTGATGTCTGTGCCCAGTGGTGGCTTCTTTCATTGATCCCTAATATTCTGAACCTGACTATAGTGAGTCTGTCAACAAAATTGTAACTAAAAGGTACATGTACTGAAAATCCTATTGAATGAAAACGGCACAAGAAAATCTGTTCACCAGCAAGTGGGGGGGGGTTATCAGTGGTTTAAATAAATATATTCCGAGCGCGCAAGGTAGCCACATCTGCAGCGCGCAAGGTAGACGAGCAGTGTAGTATTACAATCTCACACACACCTATACAAACTGAGCTAATAATTATGTACATGCAGCATAACAGTTATCGCAAACAATTATCATAGGTTGGTTGAATGGAAATTTTGACTAGGAGGCAAATCCAACTGATTTGTTTGCGCTCAGTGTAGTGGAGGTGGTGGGGGCTGCCTGCTGTCAGAGCTACCTTCCAGAACTCAGCCAGTGAACTGGAGTGGGCAGGAGGGGCGAGGGGAGTGGAGATGAGAGGAGAGAGAAGGGGAGAGGAGAGGGCAGGGGAGGGGATGGGAGACTCTTGTGCTCAGACTGTGTTTGCATGCTGGCATCCTGATGTTCTATTCTCTCACTGTGGGTGGCTTGTCCCAGACATCGCTGGTAACACTATGTGGCTAATAATAAGTCAGATCAGATGTTATGATCAAACTTGTCTCAAGGAGAGGCAGCATAAAGCATGTAGCCGGTGCATCTTTCTGTAAGCTACATTAAAAATGCTACATTCCTAGTGACAGGGTGAAAGACGACATATTTAGCAATTCCTGCACAGCACTTTAGAAACAATAATTATACTAGACAGGACACTTTTCTACTAGAGCATGTCAACAGAGCCATCAAACTGGCATCTTGACGTAACCATGCCAACTATTCCTGTTTGGCCTGGAGATTTTCTGACTGTCTAAATTATGAAATTAAGAACTGAGATATGAAAAATGTTGAAGGACTTTTATAATCTCCCGGAGTGAGTTGGCAACACAACCCTGACCTTGTATCTATTTGAAACTAGTGATAAAAAAATAAATAATCTCAAGTTCATGATTACCCATGAGCTATTTTGATAGGACATACATATATATGAGACGTAAGGGAATCACTCTTGTCTCTTGAGGACCAATACCTTGAAGCTTTGACCTTCCTAGAAGTATGCGCTGACTCACTCAATACCCAGGGGTAGGAATATGTGTATGTCTCCTCTATCTGTCTCCTGTCAGCGTATTCAACACAAGTCTAGGTGTGTGAAGTCGTATACCAGTGTATATGTGTACGTGACCTGGGATCTAAAAAAAATTGAGATCCATCCTATGGCCTTAAAAGCCCAGCGCAGTCAAAAATGTGATTTTTCTGTGTTTTATATACATTTCCAGGTTGGAATAATACTGTGACATTGTGAAAATGAGGACAGTGCCATTTAAGAGCTGTTTGAACAGACCGCCTGAAATTAGTTTGTTTTAGTGGGATAGAGTTTTGGCCTGCCTGTTGACATCACCAGGCAGAAAATGTAACATTTTAGATATGCATTAAACCTTCCGTAGTTTGCGTTGTTTTAATAGTATGTGCCCACAGGTAAGAATGATGGTGCCTGTAAGTGTATTTAGACACAGACTATTTAAAACTAGTTGTTGCTTTGGTTTTGTTTAAGAATTTTATTCAAATTATTCATTCTCTTTTTAGGCCTTTTCAAAAAGTTAGCCTAGCCCCTATATCATAGCCAATGTTATGTATATATTTTAACATCGAAGCCATGCAATTACATAGAATAATGTGGACTGCAAACAGGTTCAAGTTAACATATTTAGCAAAGACAGGATAGGTCTACATTTTTGTTATTTTGTTTCTGTAAGCAATATCACTAACTATAACGGACTAACCTTGGAATTGGAGTTGATTCCAAGGCAGTACAGAAAAGCAACCAAATATTTAGAAATGAATGACGTTCTGATTGGCCGGTGGGGGGCAAAACCTCGACACTCCCACAACTTGTTTATTCATCAAAAACCCAGCTCTTTGTTGCCAACCACAGCAACTGCTCCATTAATTGTGCCTGTGAAAATAGCTCAAATATTTCTGACACACCCCCCCGAACCTATAGCACTACCGCCCAGCCCTTAAATTGACCGTTAGGTTTGTTAAAGTAGAGCCCTAGGGGTGAAATGAATGGTGTTGCATGGTTACTGCCAAGCAACCGTTAGCCTCAGTCTTGAACTGTGTGGATTGAAAAGACTTCCGCCTTTGTGTGGGCTCACAAATCCCTAGATTGAGGTGGGCTGCAGTTCTAAACATCACTGAGTTTATTCTCAATGGATTGTTACAGAGACATTTTCTATCATACTCACTAACACAGGTATTCCCAAACTGGGGTACGGGCAATGCCATCGGGGGTACGCCAAATAAAAATGTGATTCACATTTTTTTTTAAATGTTATTTCTTTTTAACGTTTTTTTTTTTTTTTTTCACATTTTCAAACAGTCCATTTATATTTTCCAGCGAGGCTATACATTTGGGTGAGGTTTTTTTCTCGCCTGAGTAGCCTCGTTTCACTGCCAAAAATAAATGTAAACCATCTAGTGTTCAGCGAAATAACAACACAATGTCAAATACAGGTAGCCTAGTCAAATAGTTAACATCCAATCACATTAATCATTACTCTCTAACGCGAATTCCCCTAACAGTTCGTATGTAGCCAAATGTAGGTGCTGCTCATGTTGGTATCTGTACTGATGGCGCAAAAGCCATGACAGGGAGACATAGTGGAGTGGTAACGCACGTGAAAGCAGTTGCTCCCGACGCCATTTAGGTACACTCCAGCATCCACCGAGAGGCTCTTGCTGCCAAGGGAATGCCTGATGGCTTGAAAGACGTTTTGGACACTAGAGTGAAAATGGTTAACTTTGTTAAAGCAAGGCCCCTGAACATTTGTGTATTTTCTGCACTGCAATGATATGGGCAGCGACCATGTAACGCTTTCACAACATACTGTGCTGATTATCAAGGTGGCAAAGTATTGACACATTTTTTCTAAATTGAGAGGCGAGTTTAAAGTTTTCTTTACTGACCATAATTTTCACTTGTCTGATCGCTTGCACGATGACAAGTTTCTCACACAACTGGCCTATCTGGGTGATGTTTTTTCGTGCCTGAATGATCTAAATCTAGAATTACAGGGACTCTCTGCAACTATATTCAATGTGCGGGACAGAATTGAGGCTATGATTAAGAAGTTGGAGCTCTTCTCTGTCTGCATTAACAAGAACAACATACAGGCCTTTCATCATTGTATGATTTTTTTGTGTGCAAATGAACTCAAGCTTACGGACAATGTCAAATGTGATATAGCAAAGCACCTGAGTGAGTTGGGTGCGGAATAACACAGGTACTTTCCCGAAACGGACGACACAAACAACTGGATTCATTATCCCTTTCATGCCCTGCCTCCAGTCCACTTACCAATATCTGAACAAGAGAGCCTCATCGAAATTGCAATAAGTGGTTCTGTGAAAATTGAATTTAATCAGAAGCCACTGACAGATTTCTGGATTGGGCTGCGCTCAGAGTATCCTGCCTTGGCAAATCGCGCTGTTACAGTTTTTGACAATTGCTTCCACATGATTTCTGAAACTATGGCTCCTTTTCTCTAGACTCTACACACAAAACCCCAAAACACACACAACATGCAAAACGTCACACCTCTCTTGCAAAACCAAACACTTCATTATAAACTATTTGAACTCTTCTTGAAATTGTGTTTATTGCATAAAAACTCTACACACAAACCCTCAAATGATTAACTCTTATACACACCAACTACACACGGATGTGACAAATGTAAAACACTACTATCTTGTGTCTTTTGCATGTTCCGTGTGCAGTGGAGTCCACGGCAGTTTGTCATAGCACTCACACGTACATGTATGTGCACAAATATATATACAGTATGTATGTATATTTAGTATATATTTACACTATACACAGAAATTCAAGGGGGAAATAATCAAATGTATTTCTTTCTCAAAACATTGTATTTTCATCCAGATTTCGGGATGAACAGTAACAGACAAAACAAATACAGTAGAAGATAAACAAATAGGCTTGTCTTCGTCCTCCTTGTCCTCTTCCTCCTCCTCGTCGTCCTTGTCCTCGTCCCCCTCTTACTCTCACTCCTCTTCCTCTAACTCTCTCTCCAAAATTGGCCTCCATTGTTGTCCAAACCAAGAAAGCCAACCTGAAGCCTATTTCTAGTCTAGAAATTAGCTATAAGTGTTTTCACATGTGAGCACTGGGTGTAGCTAATCGGTAAATTAGTGTTTTCCAAACGAAACACAAGACCTGCTAGTTTTGAATGATGTGTCTAATGTAGAGAACTGTGTTTTAGTGTTTTGCAAAAAGTGTGTTTTACAATTGCAAACTGAGTGTAAAGCAGATAATGTGCTTGCCGTTTTGCAGACTTGGTCTGAAGATGAGGTAGATGAGTTAATGGTTTCACTGAGTGTGCCTCAAGTACCACTTTTAGTGTGTAAGAGATTGTAAGACACTGTTGCCCTTTGCAACCACGTACCTATGTGAGTGTGGATTCTTGGCCCTCACTAGCATGAAAACAACTAAATACAGGCACAGACTGTGTGTGGGAAATGATTTAAGACGGAGACTTTCTCCAATACAACCCAACATTGCAGAGTTATGTGCATCCTTTCAAGCACACCCTTCTCATTAACCTGTGGTGAGTTATTCACATTTTTCGATGAACAAATCAAATCAAATTTTATTTGTCACATACACATGGTTAGCAGATGTTAATGCGAGTGTAGCGAAATGCTTGTGCTTCTAGTTCCGACAATGCAGTAATAACAAGTAATCTAACTAACAATTCCAAAACTACTGTCTTGTACACAGTGTAAGGGGATAAAGAATATGTACATAAGGATATATGAATGAGTGATGGTACAGAGCAGCATAGGCAAGATACAGTAGATGGTATCGAGTACAGTATGTACAAATGAGATGAGTATGTAAACAAAGTGGCATAGTTTAAAGTGGCTAGTGATACATGTATTACATAAGGTTTTATATGTAAGGTTTTATATGTAAGATGGTTAAATTATTGATTATTATTATGTTATTATTTGTGCCCTGGTCCTATAAGAGCTCTATGTCACTTCCCACGAGCCGGGTTGTGACAAACTCACACTCAATCTTATGTTTAATTAATGTATCGTATAGTGTGTGTGGCAGGCTTACAATGATGGCAAAAAACAACATTTTAGAGTGGGCTGACCCTGGTGCTACAGGGGGTATACAGCTGGAGGTTGAATGTTTGAAGGGGTACGGGACTATAAAAAGTTTGGGAACCACTGCACTAACAGAGAGACAGGCATTGAAGCGTTAACATGTCTTGTCAATGTGAGAGAACGGCATAACAATGACAAAAAATTATAATGGGAATGTCACTAGAGATATTTAAACAGGCTATAATAAATACGCATTTCAATGTAGTTATTGTGTTGAAGAAGGGTGGCTGCAATGAAATGGCTCAGACAACCCCTGGGTAGGGGGAGGCTGCTGTTGGACCACCCCCGGTGAACATTAATTAAATCTTGCTGTTCAAATTAAGTTTAAGCTTGCTGTGACATGTTTTTGTTTAGACTCAAATAGGACACACTTCACGTCTCACACACCCATAGTCAAACTTAAGGGAGAGGATTCAATCTGTCGCAGAGAAAGAGGAAATATCTAGAGGTAGAGAGAGGTAGAGGTAGAGAGAGGTAGTGGTAGGTAGAGGTGTAGAAAGAGGCTGGGAAAGCTTTGATGCGATTGAATGTGCTTTACCCGCTACCGAAACCTCCTTCACTGCATCCGATGTGAGTAAAACAATTAAACGTGTTAACCCTCGCAAGGCTGCCGGCCCAGACGGCATCCCTAGCCGTGTCCTCAGAGCATGCGCAGACCAGCTGGCTGGTGTGTTTACGGACATATTCAATCAATCCTTATCCCAGTCTGCTGTTCCCACATGCTTCAAGAGGGCCACCATTGTTCCTGTTCCCAAGAAAGCTAAGGTAACTGAGCTAAACGACTACCGCCCCATAGCACTCACTTCCGTCATCATGAAGTGCTTTGAGAGACTGTAGTGTCGTCCGCAAACTTGATTTGTTTACATACCCTACATTACTCATCTCATATGTATATACTGTACTCGATACCATCTACTGCATCTTGCCTATGCCGTTCTGTACCATCACTCATTCATATATCTTTATGTACATATTATTTATCCCTTTACACTTGTGTGTATAAGGTAGTAGTTGTGGAATTGTTAGGTTAGATTACTCGTTGGTTAATACTGCATTGTCGGAACTAGAAGCACAAACAAGCATTTCGCTACACTCGCATTAACATCTGCTAACCATGTGTATGTGACAAATACAATTTGATTTGATTTGACTTTGTCAGGCTCACCTCAACTGAGTGCAGCAATGCCCCATTGTTTAAGAGTCTGTTTGAAAAGCGCCAAGTTCTGAACAAAAGTCTGCCACGGTTTTTGGAGGGCCGTTGTTAGTTACCCGAGGTAGTCTTTCAGAAAGCAGGCAGACAATGAAATATAACAAAAATAAATTAATCTACCTTGAATAATTGCAATGTGTTTCTGAGATGCATAGTACAGTACATAAAATTAATTCATAGTATATGGTCTGGATGAGGGCTGTTGATTAATGTGCTGTCAGTGTAAAATTAAGTGATAATTTGGAGGATATTCACTTCAGTAGCGTAGTAGATTCCTTTGCACAAGGTGTGTTCTGTGAGTTGCAAAAAATGTGAAATACTGTACTGAGAGAGTAGGCCTCAATTGGGGGGAATAGAGGGAAAAGAAAGTGTGAAAGTGAGAAAAGATAACAGAGTGGCACTTCAAATGCCAGTTAGATTATAAATAATGCACAGTGAAAAGTAGGATCTGTTTTCACAAGAAGCTCGGAAATTACGATTTGCATTGATTCAATTAAAGAGGACAGGGCCGTTTCTGGCTTTTTGGGGTGCCGAAGCCTGATTTAGTTGGGCCTTGCAAGCCAGATCAGTCATTTGGCCATGATTACTACAAGGCTTAGATAGCTGGCTAGACTAATTTAACGAGTAACATTTTTAAATTGCATGTTGTGTATTCTGCTATCCTGACCAACAGTTATTTGAGACAACGACTGACTTCCTAAAATATTGGTTGGGGGCCCCCTGGCGGTGCTTATTCCACTTATGCCTACAAACGGCACTGGAAGAGGAACAATCATTTGAAACGGCATGTGAGTTATTATTACTCTCTGTAATATCATTTTGAACTTTCTTCCCTCCCTGAGAGCAGTGGAATCAATGATCTGCTAATCAATTAGAGTTTTGGGCTAGAGGATATCCAAGCTGGTCCAAGAACCCATCCAAGTAGCCTAAGGCTATGGTAGATATATTGGATAATTCAACGTGTAATGACACAGTAACACCGTAACAGTCATTGAGAGTAGAATACAACTTTTAGCTCCAAACCATGAAGTTGACATAGATTGAAGAAGGTTAGTGGTAGTTAGACAATTAACTGAATTATTATTGGTTTGACTATGCATTTATAGAGTGATGTTTCCCGCATGCCTGTGTAGAACCACCACACTAGCTGCGCTATTTTAAGAGGGTCAGAGGCTGAGGGAGGGTGGCCGGCTCAGGCTTGAGTCAACCTGCTGAATATTATATTGATCCCCCCCTGGACCTTCTCATCACTGTCCCCTTCCCTCAGCCCCCCTCCTCTCCCTCCCTCCCCTCACCTCCCCTCTGCCCTCACCATATGGGCACGGAAGCCAAACAGATGCTCATAAATTTAGATTAGATGTTTTGGGGATGATATTTTGGATGGCCCACACTGAGACAGTTGACTCAGCTATGAGAGAGAGGCCATACTGTACTGCCACTGGACTGGTTACGCTGTCTGATTAATGAGTAGTCACTGGCCTCCTTACCTAGTGCATGAGTCAAACAGCATAGGACTATAGTGGTGAAGGTCTGGGAAGGTCATTGAGGAGTGTTCTAATAAACTTTCTGAAGACAAGTAGCATCGAATAGCAATGAATAGCCCCCACGATATGCAACTTTTAGCCCCCACGATATGCAAGTTAGGAACCAATATACACAGTCAGTTAGGAAAGCAAAGTCTAGCTTCTTCAAAAAAAAAATTGCATCCTGTAGCACAAATTCCCCCAAAATTTGGGACAATGTAAAGTCCATGGAGAATAAGAGCACCTCCTCCCAGCTGCCCAATGCACTGAGGCTAGGAAACACTGTCACCACCGATAAATCCACGATAATCGAGAATTTCAATAAGCATTTTTCTACGGCTGGCCATGCATTCCACCTGGCTACTCCTACCCCAGCCAACAGCTCTACACCCCCCGCAGCAACTTGTCCAAGCGCCCCCCCCCAAGCGCCCCCCTCCAAGCGCATCTCCTTCACCCAAATCCAGATAGCTGATGTTCTGAAAGAGCTGCAAATGTGGACCCCTACAAATCAGCTGGGCTAGACAATCTGGACCCTCTCTTTCTAAAATTATCCGCCGCAATTGTTGCAACCCCTATTACTAGCCAACCTCCCTTTCGTATTGTCTGAGATCCCTAAAGATTGAAAGCTGCCGTGGTCATCCCCCTCTTCAAAGGGGGAGACAATCTAAACCCAAACTGTTGTAGACCTATATCCATCCTGCCCTGCCTTTATAAAGTCTTTGAAAGCCAAGTTAACAAACAGATCACCGACCATTTTGAATCCCCCCGCACCTTCTCCCTATGCAATCTGGTTTCCGAGCTGGTCATGGGTGCACCTCAGCCACGCTCAAGGTCCTAAACAAATATCCTAACTGCCATCAAGAAAAGGCAGTACTGTGCAGCCATCTTCATCGACCTGGCCAAGGCTTTCGACTCTGTCAATCACACCATTCTTATCGGCAGACTCAACAGCCTTGGTTTCTCAAATGACTGCCTCGCCTGGATAAAGTTCAGCGTGTCAAATCAGAGGGTCTGTTGTTCGGACCTCTGGCAATCTCTATGGCTGTGCCACAGGGTTCAATTCTTGGGCCGATTCTTTTCTCAGAAAATATCAATGATGTCGCTCTTGCTGCTGGTGATTGCTCTCTGATCCATCTTTACGCAGACTACACCATTCTGTATACTTCTTGCCCTTCTTTGGACACTGTGTTAACAAATCTCCAGACAAGCTTCAATGCCATACAACACTCCTTCCGTGGCCTCCAACTGCTCTTAAATGCTAGTAAAACTAAATGCATGCTTTTCAACCGATCGCTGCCCGCACCCACCCGCCCGACTATCATCACTACTCTGGACGGTTCTGACTATGTGAATATGTGGACAACTAAAAATACCTAGGTGTCTGGTTAGACTGTAAACTCTCCTTCCAGACTCACATTAAGCATCTCCAATTCAAAATTAAATCTAGAATCGGCTTCCTATTTCGCAACAAAGCCTCCTTCACTCCTGCTGCCAAACATACCCTCGTAAAACTGACTATTATGGTGAAAAATTGCAAGACTATGTTATAATACTTTTATTGCATCAAATGGTTGTTTTTATGCAACAGAATAGAGTATTCTTATAACTGTTGTGTGTGTGTTCTACTCAGGATGGGCCTCTGGGAGATGACAGGAGATTTACGATGTATTTTTATGATAACACCTAAAGAGCAATCCAGAGCATGAGTTAATGTTTCTGTTCTATATGGGGCCAGACACTGGTCTCTACACAATGAAAACTGTTGACACAGCAGATACTGTCTGCTATGTATTATAGGTATCTTTCATACAAATCTCAACCTTGTGACCCATTCTATATATCTGTTGTTCGTCATGGAGGTTGAAAAGGGTGTATCTTGGCTATAAAATACCTTTGTACATTTGTCTCGGGGCTCTCAACGAATCATCTGAGCGTGAATCGTCGACCAGCCATGACCAGCCATCATTATCGTAGAGCACTCAATCGATTCACTTGATATGTGTGCGTGCATTGTATTGACCTGCTCCCTTATTAATAAGTGATTAAAGATTAAGTTTAAGTATAACTCTGACTTGTGTGATAAGTTTGTCTCTCCTCATTTGATAGTAAAGAAATTAACCACCACACTATCCTACCGATCCTTGACTTCATCAATGTCATTTACAAAATAGCCTATAACACTCTACTCAGCAAATTTGGTGCAGTCTATCAGAGTGCCATCCGTTTTGTCACCAAATCCCCATATACTACCCACCACTGCGACCTGTATGCTCTCGTTGGCTGGCTCTCGCTTCATATTCATCGACAAACCCACTGGCTCCAGGGCATCTATACGTCTTTGCTAGGTAAAGCCCCGCCTTATCTCAGCTCACTGGTCACCATAGCAACACCCACCCGTAGCTCGTGCTCCAGCAAGTATACTTAACTGGTCATCTCCAAAGCCAACTCCTCCTTTGGCCGCCTTTCCATCCAGTTCTCTGCTGCCAATGACTGAAACGAATTGCAAAAATCACTGAAGCTGGAGACTTATATCTCCCTCACTAACTTTAAGCACCAGCTGTCAGAGAAGCTTACCTATCACTGCACCTGTACACAGCCCATCTGTAAATAGCCCACCCAACTACCTCATCCCCATATTATTATTTATTTTTGCTCTTTTGCACCCCAGTATCTCTACTTGCACATCATCATCTATCACTCCAGTGTTAATGCTAAATTGTAATTATTTTGCCACTATGGCCTATTTATTTCCTTACCTCCCTAATCTTACTACATTTGCACACACTGTTTTTTAGATTTTTCTATTGTGTTATTGACTGTACGTTTGTAATCCCATGTGTAACTCTGTGTTGTTTTTGTTGCACTGCTTTGCTTTGCTTTATCTTGGCCAGGTTGCAGTTGTAAATGAGAACTTGTTCTCAACTGGCCTACCTGATTAAATAAAGGTGAAATAAAAAAATAAAAAAAGTAGTTGTTTAGCTAAATCAACTAGTGGCATGCTAATCACTTAGTCGCAAACAAGTATATTTAGTCTGTCTCCAAGTTTGCTAACGTTTGGGTAATGTCGTGGCAGAATCAGAATTCTTTAGGTAACATTTATAAACATGTTTTATTCATTTTCATAAGCTTATGTGGGTAGAGTTACTTGGGCCCAGAGAGGGGAGAGGTCAGGTTTGTCTTATCTGTGAATGTGTCTGTAAACTATTCCTAAACCATGTGAAGGGATGGGGTGATTAATGGGGAACCAGTTAGGTTGGCTCCACAATGTCTGTGTGCCAGTCACATCTCTCTGTAAGCTTGTCCAGGAGGGGGTGTATTTGATATATGCCATTGGATGAAGTAATGTTTTTGGTTCTAAGTGGTACCAAGAACAAGATAAGAGCTTTGGTTTAGGAGACCAAACTGAACGATAATGTATAGCTAATGCTATAAATTATGGGATACTCCTTTTTCTGGTAAAAGGTTATTTGTATAATGTTCCTAAGATCTGTTATTCGTCATGTGAGTTTTGATGGGTGTGTCTTGGCTATAAATGATACCAAGGACTGTTTTGTAAGCATTTATGACACTGAATTGATCTGAGAGTCACAGGGCTATGGTGAAGCTCATATACAGTGCCTTGCGAAAGTATTCGGCCCCCTTGAACTTTGCGACCTTTTGCCACATTTCAGGCTTCAAACATAAAGATATAAAACTGTATTTTTTTGTGAAGAATCAACAACAAGTGGGACACAATCATGAAGTGGAACGACATTTATTGGATATTTCAAACTTTTTTAACAAATCAAAAACTGAAAAATTGGGCGTGCAAAATTATTCAGCCCCTTTACTTTCAGTGCAGCAAACTCTCTCCAGAAGTTCAGTGAGGATCTCTGAATGATCCAATGTTGACCTAAATGACTAATGATGATAAATACAATCCACCTGTGTGTAATCAAGTCTCCGTATAAATGCACATGCACTGTGATAGTCTCAGAGGTCCGTTAAAAGCGCAGAGAGCATCATGAAGAACAAGGAACACACCAGGCAGGTCCGAGATACTGTTGTGAAGAAGTTTAAAGCCGGATTTGGATACAAAAATATTTCCCAAGCTTTAAACATCCCAAGGAGCACTGTGCAAGCGATAATATTGAAATGGAAGGAGTATCAGACCACTGCAAATCTACCAAGACCTGGCCGTCCCTCTAAACTTTCAGCTCATACAAGGAGAAGACTGATCAGAGATGCAGCCAGGCCCATGATCACTCTGGATGAACTGCATCTACAGCTGAGGTGGGAGACTCTGTCCATAGGACAACAATCAGTCATATATTGCACAAATCTGGCCTTTATGGAAGAGTGGCAAGAAAAAAGCCATTTCTTAAAGATATCCATAAAAAGTGTCGTTTAAAGTTTGCCACAAGCCACCTGGGAGACACACCAAACATGTGGAAGAAGGTGCTCTGGTCAGATGAAACCAAAATTGAACATTTTGGCAACAATGCAAAATGTTATGTTTGGCGTAAAAGCAACACAGCTGAACACACCATCCCCACTGTCAAACATGGTGGTGGCAGCATCATGGTTTGGGCCTGCTTTTCTTCAGCAGGGACAGGGAAGATGGTTAAAATTGATGGGAAGATGGATGGAGCCAAATACAGGACCATTCTGGAAGAAAACCTGATGGAGTCTGCAAAAGACCTGAGACTGGGACGGAGATTTGTCTTCCAACAAGACAATGATCCAAAACATAAAGCAAAATCTACAATGGAATGATTCAAAAATAAACATATCCAGGTGTTAGAATGGCCAAGTCAAAGTCCAGACCTGAATCCAATCGAGAATCTGTGGAAAGAACTGAAAACTGCTGTTCACAAATGCTCTCCATCCAACCTCACTGAGCTCGAGCTGTTTTGCAAGGAGGAATGGGAAAAAATGTCAGTCTTTCGATGTGCAAAACTGATAGAGACATACCCCAAGCGACTTACAGCTGTAATTGCAGCAAAAGGTGGCGCTACAAAGTATTAACTTAAGGGGGCTGAATAATTTTGCACGCCCAATTTTTCAGTTTTGATTTGTTAAAAAAGTTTGAAATATCCAATAAATGTCGTTCCACTTCATGATTGTGTCCCACTTGTTGTTGATTCGTCACAAAAAAATACAGTTTTATATCTTTATGTTTGAAGCCTGAAATGTGGCAAAAGGTCGCAAAGTTCAAGG
This sequence comes from Oncorhynchus mykiss, assembly GCF_013265735.2. Lineage (NCBI taxonomy): Eukaryota > Metazoa > Chordata > Actinopteri > Salmoniformes > Salmonidae > Oncorhynchus > Oncorhynchus mykiss. Next base: position 48,376,034 of record NC_048565.1, read on the forward strand.
GGGCCGAATACTTTCGCAAGGCACTGTAATTAAAGATGGACTTTATGATAACTCCGACTTGTGTGTGGTTTGCTCTCTCATGATTTGGTAATACAGGACATTTCCACAACAGTAATTTGATTTATTTATTTAGTATTTCATGAGGCAACAACAGAAGCATAACAACAATGGTACTGGAATCGCACTGTACTCTCACTTTGACAAATACACCCTCCCTCTATGTCAATTTCCTTACATGGGTTATAGAATTATTGAACGTCTGCATTTGTTTAATCTATTGCATCCGTGAAGGATTCAAAAGGGGGAAACCATAGCAAATTTCAATAAAGACATCACAAACCAATTTCAGGGTGTTATGTATTTCCTACTGATGGTTCTCAAATATAGGCTATTTAAACATGGATTCTGATATGTTTCTTATTTTATGCCATTATATTGATCTGTGATGTGTAATTTACTAACTCGGTCATTTTCCAATGTATTTTTCTTTCACTGATCTGCTTTTCAGCTTTTTCTTGTCAACGAACACAGATATTATTATTCTATTCCACAAACGAGGTGTGCCATCTTAACCGCATGTATTTCAAACATATTCTCTTCATTACTGCACCAAATCCCAACAAATGGGAGGATAACTGCAAAGTCACGTAACTTAACAAGATACCAAAAGCACAACACTGAGCCAGATTCAATACCAAAGAGAGTTACAGTTGAAGTCGGAAGTTTACATACACCTTAGCCAAATACATTTAAACTCCGTTTTCACAATTCCTAACATAAAATCCTAGTAAAAATTCCCTGTCAGTTAGGATCACCACTTTATTTTTAGAATGTGAAATGTCAGAATAATAGAGAGAATTATTTATTTCAGCTTTTATTTCTTTCATCACATAACCAGTAGGTCAGAAGTTTAGATACACTCAATTAGTACTTTGTAGCATTGCCTTTAAATTGTTTAACTTGGGTCAAACGTTTAGGGTAGCCTTCCACAAGCTTCTCACAATAAGTTGGGTGAATTTTGGCCTATTCCTCCTGACAGAGCTGGTGTAACTGAGTCAGGTTTGTAGGCCTCCTTGCTCGCACACACTTTTTTAGTTCTGCCCACAAATTTTCTATAGGATTGAGGTCACGGCCTTGTGATGGCCACTCCAATACCTTGACGTTGTTGTCCTTAAGCTATTTTGCCACAACTTTGGAAATATGCTTGGGGTCATTGTCCATTTGGAAGACCCATTTGGGTCCATTTGGAAGACCCAATAATCTGTCTGTAAACAATTGTTGGAAAAATGCACAAAATAGATGTCCTAACCGAGTTGCCAAAACTATAGTTTGTTAACAAGAAATTTGTGGAGTGGTTGAAAAACAAGTTTTAATGACTCCAACCTAAGTGTATGTAAACTTCCGACTTCAACTGTATATCCACTCCGACTCTGTCTGGGTTCTACGTCACCCATCTGTGTCAGACAATAAGTAGAACAAATCAGCCCCAGAAATCTCAGCTGGCTCCCAGTAAGTGGCTGTTATTACTAGAGACGCTTTTGCCACAGAGATCATAGCATCCACTTGTGATTACACAGCAGGGAATAGACATAGTACAGCACAGCAATATAGTAGAGCACAAAACTGATCAAATTTGAAATAGCTTATCTATCATGATCGCTCCGACAATGGTATTCCTATTGCGACAATGGTATTCCTATTGACCAGAAGCTATCATTTACTGGACATGTATGATACCAAACATGCTTCCCAATGTATTTTCTGTTTCAGTTTGTATGCACACCCATCTTTTTTTTCCTGTGTTGATTGTTTGTGACACAAAAAACAACTAAACTCTAATGGCATGATCTAATCTGAGATCAGTAAAGCTATGTGGAGATACACCGACACCCGCATCACGCACCCTACACCTGTCTATGTCTACTTGTATTTGTCTCTACCATGCTCTCTTTCATTACTGCCTATACCAATAAACAAACTAACAAACACACGCGCACACACACATACACACCTTCACCTACATCCCCACTCACCCACAAAGTTACCTGGGGTCTGCTGTTGGAGCATGTCTGAGAGGTCCTGGAGGTGTACGAGGAGGAGTAAAGACCCGGCCCCCAAGAGCAGGAGGAACCAGAGGGAGCAGTAGAAGGAGCAGGGAAGCTTCATGATCGACACCCTCACCCTCCTCCTGCCACACAGAGCCTCCAGTAGCCTACTGGTACATCTACACTCCCCCAAGAGCATACCTGCTCAGCCTCGGCCCTGCCACGGGAACCTGTGGCGGGGAGAGAGTAATAGTTACATTATTTGCGGCACATAGTTTTTAAAAAAGACATGGCAACAGCAGAAAAGCAAATAGGCTAGTCACAATGAATACGTAATAGGTAACAGCAAATGAATAACGCTGTGTATTCAAATTGCAAACGAGTGCAGTGAATTACACCAGATATGATCAGAGGCAACAGACTGTAAAATGACCATTGGTTTGTGAAAATAGATCAGGAGTGTAATTTGTAAAAACAAAGCATACAGTAAGGTTGTGGTCAAATAGACTGGAGATGCCCAATTAAAACACAATCTAGAGAGGCAATTATTTATTTGCGACAAGCAGATTGGCAGTGTGAATACTGTGAGTACTTTCACAGATTGGTGTTGGATGCAGTGAGAGTTGAGTCTGCAGGGAAAAGAGGTGGTTAGAGCCAAGAGTGAATATTGTTAGTAATACAGCACGTGTCAGTGTGGGTGGGTGTGTGTGTTTACTATCCAGGAACCTTGAAGAACGTCCTGCTGACTGCGGGTTTCTTATTCCCAAGAGGCCAGGTAGAGCACATCTGTCTCTCTGGCGCACACTCAAAGAATACTCAGCAGGTGTGACTAGCTTTACAAATCAGGTGTCCACAAACACCCACACACACACAGGTATGCATAGGCACACACATATGTACGTTCAACTACGGTAGGTGTGATTAGGATGTCTCCTGAAACGAGACAATTCTGGGTATAAAAAAAAAAAAACATCCCTACACCTATCCCATGCTTCATCAGGTTTTTTTGTATTGGGTGTTGATTGCTTTTCCCTGGAATCCAACCACCCTCTTCTTCGAGTGGTGATTGCTTTTCCCTCTTGTGTAGCCCATAGATTAAAATGGATCAAATGGGCATTCCCATTCAAGTCAAAGTTCCCTCCCGGGTGGATGCCATTTGGTGTTGGATTTGGCAATTATACTAATTAGCTCCATGTGGTTGTGCTTTGTTGATTTAAGCTCTATGGTTTAAGTCACTAGGAACATTTACATTTATACTTAGATAGAATTAGTATTTAGAATATTCGTTCACATGGTTATGGCTTGGCCCACATATTTTATCATTATATTTCATAATTTCCTTACAATACATCCAAGCTCTATACCAGTTATTTTGTTCATGCAAATGAAATGTGCAAGTGTGCACCCACCCTTCACAGTCATCGAGCAGAAGGCTTTGACAATGGAAATCAATCTCATCCTGCTAATTAAGTAGCACCTCTGAACCAACTATTTTATTGTTCTCAGCACAAGATTGAGTTCATTTTCAATAAGCAGGCAGCGCACTGAGCTCATAAAGAGCATATAATAAAATAATATAAATTGTAATTATACTGTCACGTGACTAAGTTGATACATAATACATGTTATTTTGATTGCATTATTTAATAATTATGATGATAATGAACTGTGATTAGAAACATTAGGAGGGGGCAGGGGGTGTGGGGGGGGGGTCAGGTGATAAATGTCTAACAGGTAAGCATTACAAGACTGAATGGACAGTCTGACAATGTTAGAGTTAGAGTAATAACTCCTGACAGACAGAGAAACACAATCCAGTCTGCATCTCCACACACACACACACACACACACACACACACACACACGCACATGCACGCACGCACACACACACACACACACACACACACACACACACACACACAGAGTATGCGTTAGCCTGCCTGGAGTACCAGATGGGCAGGGTTTGTACATTGTTTTATTGGACTGTTATATTGGTTCTGGTGCACCAGCCAAGCTCAATTAAGCCCCGATAAAGTTTTTGAAATGATTTCAAATAGTTTTCGCACCAAGGTCTGGGGTTATCTGATGACATGACCTACAGACAACCACAGCTCAAGGATTACATCCATCCATCCATCACACAGCGGATCCCCGCACCATATATCCCAGAGATGGATCATCAGCACTCTGAAATAGGAAACGATTGGTCATATTGAACCACTCAGAACACCTTTGCTGTATCAATATTGTGACTCTCACTGTTATAATTTGAAGAACAAAATGGGTGGGTCCGATGAGCGCAGCTTGTGCTGTCTGCTGCTGCAATACTACCAATGAGTTATTGGTTTGGATCCGTGTACAAAGCTCTATTGGAGGAAAAACAAGAGAAAATAAAAAAGACAAACTTGTGTGATTCGCCATCGTCATTTCATGACAAACTGCTCAACAGTAGTGGTTTGAAGCCTGTTTCTCTGCAAGAAGGCCTAGCCTATATCTCCCAGTGTAGTTTGTGGTTGGAGTTCCCCTTTAAGAGTTAACCAACCGGTGGTCGTGAAGGGCAAAAATAAAAAGTGATACAATTGCAGTTTAGATGCTTATTCACAGTTCTTACGTTCTGCTGTTCTTGGCCATAATGTAAACTTTACCTCACCTCAGTTCATTTAGAGGTCAACAAACATATTGCTAGATAAACATGCACATAGAGGATACAGAGCACAATGTACTGTACTGTACTATCGCTTGCAGCTGGGCTCCACATCATGAAATGTAATATTATATGTTCAGAGAATGAAGATGGATTCATAATTTCCTTAGCTGACATTAGTGATGTGCAGTTGGCAAACAATTTGTTATTTTTGAACGGCTCTTTTTACTGGCTTGATAGTCAAGTTTCTCTTCTCCGAGTGATTTGTTCATTTTAGTAGTTTGTTTGACCTTTGCTGGCCGCAATGAAAACAGCAGGATAAATATGCGTTCCAACCACCGACTGTCTATCATACAGTCTGCGCCAACAGTCTATCATAGAGTATGCACCAACTGTATATCATACAGTATGCACCAACTGTCTATCATACAGTATGCACCAATTGTCTATCATAGAGTATGCACCAACTGTCTATCATACAGTATGCACCAACTGTTTAACATACAGTATGCACCAACTGTCTATCATACAGTATGCACCAACTGTCTATCATAGAGTATGCACCAACTGTCTATCATACAGTATGCACCAACGGTCTATCATAGAGTATGCACCAACTGTCTATCATACAGTCTGCGCCAACAGTCTACCATAGAGTATGCACCAACTGTATATCATACAGTATGCACCAACTGTCTATCATACAGTATGCACCAATTGTCTATCATAGAGTATGCACCAACTGTCTATCATACAGTATGCACCAACTGTTTAACATACAGTATGCACCAACTGTCTATCATAGAGTATGTGCCAACAGTCTATCATACAGGCCGCACCAACTGTCTATCATACAGTATGCACCAACTGTCTATCATACAGTATGCACCAACGGTCTATCATAGAGTATGCACCAACTGTCTATCATACAGTATGCACCAATTGTCTATCATAGAGTATGCACCAACTGTCTATCATACAGTATACACCAACTGTCTATCATACAGTATGCACCAACGGTCTATCATAGAGTATGCACCAACTGTCTATCATACAGTATGCACCAACTGTCTATCATAGAGTATGCACCAACTGTGTATCATACAGTATGCACCAACTGTCTATCATAGGGTATGCACCAACTGTCTATCATAGAGTATGCACCAACTGTCTATCATAGAGTATGCACCAACTGTCTATCATAGGGTATGTACCAACTGTCTATCATACAGTACGCACCAACTGTCTATCATACAGTATGCACCAACTGTCTATCATAGAGTATGCACCAACTGTCTATCATACAGTATGCACCAATTGTCTATCATAGAGTATGCACCAACTGTCTATCATACAGTATGCACAAACTGTCTATCATACAGTATACACCAACTGTTTAACATACAGTATGCACCAACTGTCTATCATACAGTATGCACCAACTGTCTATCATACAGTATGCACCAATTGTCTAACATGCAGTATGCGCCAACTGTCTATCATACAGTATGCACCAATTGTCTAACATGCAGTATGCACCAACTGTCTATCATACAGTATGCACCAATTGTCTATCATAGAGTATGCACCAACTGTCTATCATACAGTATGCACAAACTGTCTATCATACAGTATACACCAACTGTTTAACATACAGTATGCACCAACTGTCTATCATACAGTATGCATCAACTGTCTATCATACAGTATGCACCAACTGTCTATCATACAGTATGCACCAATTGTCTATCATACAGTATGCACCAATTGTCTAACATGCAGTATGCGCCAACTGTCTATCATACAGTATGCACCAATTGTCTAACATGCAGTATGCACCAACTGTCTATCATACAGTATGCACCAATTGTCTATCATAGAGTATGCACCAACTGTCTATCATACAGTATGCACAAACTGTCTATCATACAGTATACACCAACTGTTTAACATACAGTATGCACCAACTGTCTATCATACAGTATGCATCAACTGTCTATCATACAGTATGCACCAACTGTCTATCATACAGTATGCACCAATTGTCTAACATGCAGTATGCCCCAACTGTCTATCATACAGTATGTACCAACTGTCTGACATGCAGTATGCACCAATTGTCTATCATAGAGTATGCACCAACTGTCTATCATACAGTATGCACCAACTGTCTATCATACAGTCTGCGCCAACTGTCTAACATACAGTATACACCAACTGTCTATCATACAGTATGCACCAATTGTCTATCATAGAGTATGCACCAACTGTCTATCATAGAGTATGCACCAACTGTCTATCATAGAGTATGCACCAACTGTCTATCATACAGTATGCACCAACTGTCTATCATACAGTATGCACCAACTGTCTAACATACAGTCTGCGCCAACTGCCTATCATACAGTATGTACCAACTGTCTATCATAGAGTATGTGCGTGCAGGAAACTAGATTATGCTGCATGCAACATAGAAAAGAAAATCGATATGTTTGGAACTGATAATTCATCACATGGTGTCAGAATGAATGCAATTAATTGATTATTGAATGTTATCGATGGACATTCAGCCTGCCTCTGCTCAACAAACTTGAGTTTGAGAACTAATCGTTTGGGGGCCTTCTTGCAGTTTGCAAACGGCATTGTGCTAATCTCCCTCGCGGCAGTCAAGCGTTCCGCCAAGAGTCGTTCACAGCACTCGCAGCCCCCTGACGGCCAACGATAAACAAACAACTTGAAAGAATCATGATTATACAAGCCTCTCGTTCAACCATAGATCTATAAAAGTGTGCTTAAAACAATGTACATTTGTGATTGCTAGGCATATAAATAAGATTACTTCTTGATCTCTTAAAACAAGGTCTAGTTACAGCCGCAAAAGGACTAGATCTAGATCAAGAATTTACTTTATTTCTATGCCTTGCAATCACAAATGTACGTTGTTTTGAAGCACACTTTTATAAATCACAGTCACAAAAGACAGCTCCAATAAACCCTCTATGGTGAACGAGAAGTTTATAGAATAATTCTTATTTAGAGTTTTTGTTTAGTGTTCGCCGGTAGGCAGGGTTGGGGAGTAACGGATACAATCCGTTACATGTAAGGGATCACACGAAAAACTGTAACTGTAATCCGTTACATTACGAGCAAAAAAAATGTGCAATCAGATTAGATACTTTTGAAAAACTAGTTCAAGGATTACTTTTACATTCAGAAAGAATGTTTGCGGTGAAAAAAAATATTTGACACACTGTTTTCTCAATGACATTCAAATCAGCATTGACTAAATTTGCAAGTTTAAATTTGTTCCACCTGAGCGAGTCTGACCACAAGTCATAGACCACTATCACGACACCAAATGTGTTTGATCGATCGTGGGAAAGCGCAGGAATAGGCTTTTGTAGGCTATGTCTTCCAATGGTGCAACTGCTGTCGGGGTCCAAAGATTATCCAATTTGAATAAACGCTTGGAGGTAAGGATGACCGCAGTGGCGTAGCCTATGGCGATATGGATATCACTTATTATTGATATCTATTTAGCGCAATGATGTGAATCACATGCAGATTGTGATTGTTGTGGTTGTTGTGGGTGGCTGTTCACAAATCTAAATGTGTATTTGAAACCAATAATGGTTTAATTTAAGAAGATTAAACTGCCAATCAATCATTGTTTTTGAAACCAGAGGACAGCAAGTGAAAATGCGCTATTGCAACAGCTGCATTGTACAGATCCTTGCCAATGGATTAAAAGTGGGGGGTTTATTGCTCAATCTAATTCATGCTAATAAATAAAGAAATCCATAGGCCTAATGGACACATGCTCAAACTCACACCCTTTTGATAGACTTAAAGGGGCAATCTGTAGTTGCTACATCCATTTTTTGACTTGTAAATATATATATATATATATATATATACTTCCGTTCAAAAGTTTGGGTTTTGTTATCATGGAGGACTAATTGGGCTCATTGATTCGAGTTGAAAAATAAATGGAATGGCATGCTTTGATCGCTACTGAAAACTGCTGGAGAAATGTAACCACTCTCAGATTAATAGACAGAGCTATGGATGCAAGGACTGTCCATCCATGATATCAAAAGTATTGTTTTAACCATGTTATGAGGCTATACAGTGTTTGTTTACATTTACAATGTTTACAAACATTGGAGAAAAACAAGCTTATATTTTGGGTTCTCAAGGAGTGTGACAGTTGAACTAAGCTCATGAGGCATTTATAAATTATATTCTTCAAGAATCAATGCACTACCGATACTACCGAGTCTTTGTATAAAAAAAAAATATATATATATATATATATATATATATATATATATGTGCGTCCTCAATTAAACCCTAATAACTCAAATTATATTTGCTCTAACAACTTGAAACTTGCACATTAGTGTTTTCAATTGTCATGCAACTGTCTCTTTCAGCTGTAATGGATGTGTGTTGGTGGCAGGGAAGTCAGGCGCAGGACAACGAACTTGGTATAAACGGAGTCGTTTAATAAGTGCTCACAACCCCGAAAACCAAAATATACAAAATAATAAAAGTGGGTACAAAACCCGTCGCACACCAGAACATAACATACAATCAAACAATCACCGACAAGTACATGAGGAGAAACAGAGGGTTAAATACACAACATGTCATTGATGGGATTGGAACCAGGTGTGACGGAAGACAAGACCAATGGAAAATGAAAAATGGATCAGCGATGGCTAGAAGGTTGGTGACGTCGACCGCCGAACACCGCCCGAACAACGAGAGGGACCGACTTCGTGACAGTACCCCCCCCCCCCCCCCCCCCCCCCCTCAGCCGACCTTGGTGACATCCCAGAGGGCGAGGCGCAGGGCGATCCGGATGGAGACGGTGGAACTCTCGCAGCATGGAAGGATCCAACACGTCCTCCCCCGGAACCCAGCATCTCTCCTCCGGACCATACCACTCCCAGTCCACAAGGTACTGAAGGCCCCTCGCCGGATGTCTCGAATCCAGTATGGAACGAACGGAGTACGCCGGGGCCCCCTCGATGTCCAGAAGGGTTGGCGGAACCTCCCGCACCTCAGACTCCTGGAGCGGGCCAGCCACCACCGGCCTGGAACGAGAGGTTAATGCGGTAATCGGGCGGAAGCTGTAACCTGTACAAACCTCGTTCACTCTCCTCAGGACTTTAAATGGCCCCACAAACTGCGGGCCCAGCTTCCGACAGGGCAGGCAGAGTGGCAGGTTTCGGGTCGCGAGCCAGACCCGGTCCCCCGGTGCGGTGATGGTCTGCGCCAACTTTCTGGCGCAGCACGGCGCGCTGAAGGTGGACATGGGCGGCGTCCCATGTTTCCTCCGTGCACCGGAACCAGTCGTCCACCGCAGGAGCCTCGGTCTGACTCTGATGCCAAGGAGCCAGAATGGGCTGATACCCCAGTACACACTGGAAGGGAGATAGATTAGTGGAGGAGTGGCGGAGCGAGTTCTGGGCCATCTCTGACCAGGGCACGAACGCTGCACACTCCCCCGGCCGGTCCTGGCAATAAGAAAACTACCCACATCCTGGTTCACTTCTTGGTGACAGGGGGCAGTATTTTCACGTCCAGATGAAATGCATGCTCAAATTCAACTGCCTGCTTCTCATCCCCAGAAGATAAGATATGCATATTATTAGTAGATTTGGATAGAAACTCTGAAGTTTCTAAAACTGTTTGAATCATGTCTGTGAGTATAACATAACTTATTTAGCAGGCGAAACCCTGAGGACAAACCATTCAGATGTTTTTTTTGAGGTCACTCTCTTTTCAATGGGTTTCATTGGGAATCCAGATTTCTAAGGGACTTTCTTGCAGTTCCTATCGCTTCCACTGGATGTCAACAGTCTTTAGAAATTGGTTGAGGTTTTTCCTTTGTGTAATGAAGAAGTACGGTCATCTTGAACGAGGGTAACTTGAAGTGTACTGTTAGATAGAGGTGCGTGACCAGCAAGCTAGCTACAGTTTGTTTTCCTCCTGTTCTGAACACAGATCATCCCGTCTTCAATTTGATCTATTATTTACGTTAAAAAATACCTAAAATTGTATTACAAAAGGAGTTTGAAATGTTTTGGCAAAGTTTACAGGTAACTTTTGAGATATTTTGTAGACACAAGTTGGAACCAGTGTTTTTCTGGATCAAACGCGCCAAATAGATGGACATTTTGGATATATATCAACGGAATTAATCGAACAAAATAACCATTTGTGATGTTTATGGGACATATTGGAGTGCCAACAAAAGAAGTTCGTCAAAGGTAAGGCATTAATTATATTTTTGTTTCTGCGTTTTGTGTCGCGCCTGCAGGGTCGAAATATGCTTCTCTCTCTTTGTTTACTATGGTGCTATCCTCAGATGATAGCATCATTTGCTTTCGCCGAAAAAGCCTTTTTGAAATCTGACATGTTGGCTGGATTCACAACAAGTGTAGCGTTAATTTGCTATCTTGATGTGTGATTTAATGAAAGTTTGATTTTTATTGTAATTTATTTGAATTTGGCGCTCTGCATTTTCACTGGCTTTTGGCCAGGTGGGACGTCCCACATATCCCAGAGAGGTTAATTCTCTCCACCTGCACTTAACTCTCGGGGTGAACACCTGAGGTAAGACTGACCGAGACCCCCAGACATTCCATGAACGCCCTCCAGACCCTCGACGTAAACTGGGGACCCCTATCAGACACTATATACTCAGGCACACCGTAGCGCCGGAAGACGTGTGTAAACAGGGCCTCCGCAGTCTGTAGGGCCGTAAGGAGACCGGGCAAAGGGAGGAGACGACGAGACGATCCACAACGACCAGGATCGTGGTGTTACCCTGTGAAGGAGGAAGATCGGTCAGGAAATCTACCGACAGGTGCAACCACGGCCGTTGTGAAACGGGTAAGGGTTGTAACTTACCTCTGTACAGGTGCCTAGGAGCCTTACACTGGGCGCACACCGAGCAGGAGGAAACATAAACCCTCACATCCTTAGCCAAAGTGGGCCACCAGTACTTCCCACTAAGACAGAGCACCCTGTCCGACCGATGCCAGGATGACCAGAGGAGGGTGACGTGTGGGCCCAATAGATCAGCCGGTCGCGGACGGCAGATGGAACGTACAGACGCCCAGCTGGACACTGGAGGGGAGCGGGCTCTGCACATAACGCCTGCTCAATGTCTGCGTCCAGCTCCCACACTACCGGCACCACCAGGCAAGAGGCGGGGAGTACGGGAGTAGGATCCATGGACCGCTGCTCTGTGTCATACAGCCGGGACAATGCGTCTGCCTTAACATTCTGGGAGCCTGGTCTGTAGGAAAGGGTAAACACAAAATGGATGAAAAACATGGCCCACCTTGCCTGGCGAGGGTTCAGTCTCCTCACCACCCGAATGTACTCCAGATTGCGGTGGTCAGTCCAGATGAGAAAAGGGTGTCTAGCCCCCTCAAGCCAATGTCTCCACGCCTTCAAGCTCCCGGTCCCCCACATCATAGTTTCGCTCCGCCGGGCTGAGCATCTTTGAGAAGAAGGCACAGGGGCGGAGAATTGGTGGCGTACCCTAGCGCTGAGAGAGCACAGCTCCTATCCCAGCCTCAGACGCGTCCACCTCCACTCTGAACGCCAAAGAGGGATCCGGATGGGCCAACACGGGAGCCGAGGTAAACAGAGCCCTCAGGTGACTAAAAGCCCTGTCCGCCTCAGCTGATCTCTGCAAGCGCATCGGGCCCCCCTTCAGCAGTGAGGTAATGGGAGCCGCTACCTGACCAAAACCCCGGATAAACCTCAGGTAGTAGTTGGCAAACCCTAAGAACCGATGCACCTCCTTTACCGTGGTGGGAGTCGGCCAATTACGCACGGCTGCAATGTGGTCACTCTCCATCGCAACCCCTGTAGTGGAAATGTGATACCCTATGAAGGAGACGGACTGTTGGAAGAACAGGCATTTCTCAGCCTTGACGTACAGGTCATGCTCCAACAGGTGACCAAGCACTCTGCGCACCACTACACTCTGTCCTTGCAGGTCCCTGAAAATATAGTCTACAAAGGCTTGGAAGACTGATGGCACATTCATCAACCCGTACGGCATGACAAGGTACTCATAGTGCCCAGAGGTGGTACTGAAAGCCGCCTTCCACTCGTCTCCCTCTCGGATACACACCAGGTTGTAAGCGCTCCTGAGATCTAATTTGGTGAAGAAGCACGTCCTGTGCATTGACTCTATCGCTGTGGCTATGAGAGGTAGCGGGTAACTATACCTCACAGTGATCTGATTCAGACCCCGATAGTCAATACACGGGCGCAGACCTCCCTCCTTCTTCTTCACAGAAAATAAACTTGAGGAGGCAGGTGAAGTGGAGGACCGAATGTACCCCTGACGCAGGGATTCGGAGACATATGTTTCCATAGCCTCCGTCTCCACCTGTGAGAGGGGATACACGTGACTCCTGGGAAGTGGAGCGTCTACCAGGACATCAATCGCACAATCGCACCGTCGATGGAGTGGTAATTGAGTCGCCTTCTTCTTAGAGAAGAGCCAAATCGGTATATTCAGGGGGAATGCGCATGGTGGAGACCTGGTCTGGACTCTCCACCGTAGTAGCACCAACGGAACCCCTAAACACCTACCTAAGCACTCTCGCGACCACCCCGTGAGAGCCCTCTGTGGCCAAGAAACAGTGGGGTTATGACAAGCTAACCAGGGTAGGCCCAGCACCACGGGAAACGCAGGAGAGTCGATAAGGAAGAGACTAATTCTCTCCGTATGAACCCCCTGCGTCACCATGCCCAAAGGCGTGGTGACCTCCCTAATCAACCCTGACCCTAATGGTCGACTATCTAAGGCGTGAACGAGGAAGGGCACATCCACAGGAACGATGGGGATCCCTAAACTATAGGCTAAAGCTCTATCAATAAAATTCCCAGCCGCGCCTGAATCGACGAGCTCCTTATACTGGGAATGTGGGGAAAACTCAGGGAACGTGACAGACACAAACATATGTGCAACAGAGGGCTCTGGGTGAGAATAGTGCCGGCTCACCCTGCCTGCTGCCTCGATACCTAGAGGGACCAACCCGGCACCGATCGACAGTGTGACCTCTGCGGCCACAGATGGTGCACGAGCGGGAACCCCCTGCGGTCTCCCTGCGCACCGCCCCTCCCAGCTCCATGGGTATCGGAGAGGGGGTGCGGGAGGATGGAACCACCAGACCCCGATCTGAACGTCCGCGAGTACCCAGCAGGTTGTCCAGCTGGATGGACAGGTCCACCAGCTGGTCAAACGTGAGGGTGGTGTCTCTGCAGGTCAGCTCCCGACGGACGTCCTCACGTAGACTGCAGCGGTAATGGTCGATCAGGGTCCTGTTGTTCCATCCCGCGCCGGCAGCCAACGTCGCAACTCCCTCTCTCCACATGGCGTTGGCCCACTCCAGGGCTTTCCCGGTGAGGCACGAGACGAGGACACCCTCTCACAGCCCGATGGAGCCAGGTGGACGGTGGCCAGATAGAGGTCTAATTGCAATAAGAACCCCTGGCAGTTCGCAGCCCTCCCGTCGTACTCCTGGGGCAAGGAGAGACAGATCCCACAGGGTTCAGGCGGGAAAGGGGCGCTCAGGAGAGACCCTGGTTGTGCTGGTGAAGGCGCTGGAAGAACTCCCTGTCTCTCCCAACGGTCCATTGTCTGGACAACGTGATCCATGGCGGCGCCAAGATGGTGAAGCATAACTGCATGCTCCTGGATGCGCTCCTCCACCTCACTGGTTGGGGTACCTTCTCCTGCTGACTCCATAGTTTCAGGTCGGTGATTCTGTAATGGGTGTGTGCTGGTGGCAGGGAAGTCAGGCGCAGGAGAACAAACTTAGTATAAACGGAGTCGTTTAATAAGTACTCACAAAACTCTGAAAACCAAAATATACAAAATAATAAAAGTGGGTACAAAACCCGTCGCACACCAGAACATAACATACAATCAAACAATCACCGACAAGTACATGAGGAGAAACAGAGGGTTAAATACACAACATGTCATTGATGGGATTGGAACCAGGTGCGAAGGAAGACAAGACAAAACCAATGGAAAATGAAAAATGGATCAGCGATGGCTAGAAGGTCGGTGATGTCGAGCGCCGAACACCTCCCGAACAAGGAGAGGGGCCGACTTCGGCGGAAGTCGTGACATCAGCTTGCCCATCAGCCAGCTACAGGTTCAATGCTGCTTGCAGCTATATTATTCTTTCTATGAGCTCTCATATCATTTTTGCCATTTCGTGTGATTTTGGATAACATTTAGCCATGCTAAATAAGGTTGGGGAATGAAAAAGGGAAATAAATCACTGTGAATTAGCCTTAGCGGAGTTGCAAACAACTGTAAGTTCCAGTTTTCAGGATGGAAGAGTGCCTGTTTCGAAGGCTACATTCCGTCTTAACTCCCCCTTCACATTTAATGGATTGGCTGAACAGTTCAGAAGGGAACCTCCCCTGACAGTTTTTTTCTCTCTTCTCGTCAAGACCAGAATGTCGGGGATCTAGTTTTAGGCGTTTCTTGTACGCCTGGCTACATTAGGTTAGTGTGAATTAACGTCATGTCATGCTCCCAAGGGAGCGCGGAAATTGAAAGCGGCACAGTTATCAAATTGCTTTGGAAAACACTATTTTAACATCACTTTTTCTTGCACTCAAGTTCCATACATGGTATAGCATCCTGATCTGAAAGAAGTTGTACTTGAACCCTTGTACCCAGCTTGTACCCTTTCGTGAACTCTGAAGACTGAATCATTTCAACCAAGCTATTTTCCTTTATAAGATATATAGTGTATTCCAGTATGAGTCAATATGATACATTTTCCTGTAGTTTGGGCTTTATTGCTTTGTTGCCACCATATGAAAGCCCTTTATGGAAGAGAGGAGAAGAGAAAGACTGGATGCTGTTTCTTTTATCACAAAGCACCACAGCTCTTCCTAATCAACAGCTCTTCCTAATAAATGTGTCAAGGTCAGACAAAGGTCCGTGATTAGAAAACTGCTAATGTCATTTCACAGATTCATCCTCACGTCAAACTATGAGCTACTGAATAGAGTCAAATGATTCTAGCAACGAGGCAATTTTCCATTAACAATAGAGTTGAACGACAGAGTTAGGATTCAGCCTTGAGAAAAATGTAATAATGTTCTTGTATCAACAGAAAAATGTCAGCTCCTACTCAGTGGTATTTGTCAGATGGATTCTCAGATGAAAAGCAATTGACACTGTCAATCAATAAAGTGTGTCCATGCCTGAAATGGAACCCAAGTGATTACACAACACGGCCTCACTATTCACACCTCTTGACTTTTTCCACATTTTGTTGTGTCACTGGCCTACACACAATATCCCATGATGTCAAAGTGGAATTCTGTTTTAAGAAATGTTTACAAATTAATTTTAAAAAAAATGTAAAGCTGAAAGGTCTTGAATCAATAAGTATTTAACCACTTTCGTATGGCAAGCCTAATTAAGTTCAGGAGTAAAAATGAGCTTAACAAGTCACATAATAAGTTGCATGATTTTTTAATGACTACCTCATTTCTGTAGCCCACACATAAAATTACACTACATTACCAAAAGTATGTGGACACCTGCTTGTCAAACGTCTCATTCCAAAACCATGGGCATTAATATGAAGTTGGTCCCCCCTTTGCTGCTATAACAGCCTACACTGTTCTGGGAAGGATTTCTACTAGATGTTGGAACATTGCTGCAGGGACTTGCTTCCATTCAGCCACAAGAGCATTAGTGAGGTCGGGCACTGATGTTTGGCGATAAGGCCTGGCTCGCAGTCGGTGTTCCAATTCATCCCAAAGGTGTCTGAAGGGGTTGAGGTCAGGGCTAGTCAAGTTCTTACACACCTGTCAGCGACAGGTGTGACAGAAATAGCCAAATCCACTCATTTGAAGGGGTGTCCATATACTTTTGTATAAATAAATATAGTTTCTGTAGTTTCCTCAGTCAAACAGTGAATTTGAAACACAGATTCAATCACTAAGACCAGGGAGGTTTTCCAAAGCCTCGCAAAGGGTACCTGTTGGTAGATGGGTAAAAAAAAAAAAAAAAGCAGACATTGAATATCCCTTTGAGCATGGTGAAGTTATTAAATACCCTTTTGATGGTGTATCAATACACCCGGTCACTACAAAGATACAAGTGTCCTTCCTAACTTAGTTGCTGGAGAGGAAGAAAACTACTCAAGGATTCCACCATGAGGCCAATGATGACTTTATAACAGTCAGAGTTTAATGGCTGTGATAGGAGAAAACTGAGAATGGATAAACAACATTTTATTTACTCCACAATACTAACCTAACTGACAGAGTGAAAAGAAGAAAGACTGAACAGAATAAAAATGTTCCAAAACATGTATCCTGTTTGAAACAAGGAACTAAAGTAATAGTGCAAAAAAATATGGCAAAACAATTAACTTTTTATCTTGAATACAAAATGTTATGTTTGGGGCAAAACCAACACATTACTACCACTGTGTACCACTGTGTAACGTGTGCGCTAATTTAATAAACAAAACAAGAAACATGAACAATGCACAGACATGAAACGGAAACAGACGGAAACAGAAACAATGACGCCTGGGGAAGGAACCAAAGGGAGTGACAGATATAGGGCAGGTAATCAAGGAGGTGATGGAGTCCAAGTGAGTCTGATGACACGCAGGTGCGCGTAACGATGGTGACAGGTGTGCACCGTAACGAGCAGCCTGGTAACCTAGAGGCTGGGGAGGGAGCACACGTGACACACTGTTCATATTTTCAAGCATAGTGGTGGCTGCATCATGTTATGGGTATGCTTGTAATCATTAAGGACGTAATAAACCAGACACTGGGAGATGAATTCACCTTTCAGCAGGACAACAACCTAAAACACAAGGCCATGTTTTCACTTTGTCATTATGGGGTATTGTGTGTAGATGGGTGAGACTATATCTTTTTTTTAATTCATTTTGAATTCAGGCTGTAAGACAACAAAATGTGGAATAAGTCGATGGGCATGAATACTTTCTGGAGGCACTGTAAATCAGCTTCTTCCTTAGTCTCTAAAATATAATTCATTTTGGTTTCCGGAGAGCTTGGAACCCTTCAAAGGAATTCATAGGAACATAGTCAACCAAAACAAACACAGACAACTTGAGAGAAGAGGAGCTAAAGTAACTCCACTTCACATTAAAGCACTAGAAATGACTTGTTCTAAAACATCACAGCTCTCTGAGGACGCTTAGCAACTATTAGGATAGTGCTAAAATATGCATCAGGGATCCCTGGAGAGTCTTGATTCTTCCAAATGGGAGGAAGCCATTGAACACCTCACATTCCTAACCAAGATGCTGCATCCCAAATGGCACCCTATTCCCTATATAGTGCACAACTTTTGACTAGGGTCGATTGCGCCACGTTTGACGAGAGCCCTACGGGCCCTGGTCAAAAGTAGTGGACGACAAAAGGGAGCAGAGTGCCATTTGGTGACACACGCATGAATCCATCCGGATCACCTCTGTCCAGTCCCGTCCCACCAAACAACCACAATCTAGTGACAGTAAAGGTCTTTGTGGGTTGACGCTGCTGCTACTCTCTGGGCCAGGTTATGTTGACTTGGAGAGACAACAAAACAAGCAGCTGCGTCACCTTTCTTTCTGCGTCTGACGTAAGGGGATCTTTTACAATGTATCATTAACGGATCTCAGTTCTTTGGGGGGATTATTTCACATCCCAGACGAACAATCAAGTCGTGTCGCTTTCCTCATTAGAGGAAGATGGAAGTATACATTTTCCTCTGTGAGAGGGGGCGTAATACACTAACCTTTTAAAGGTCTTTATGATAACTGAATCCTAATACAGATTTAGTGAACAGCACACTTCAAAGAAAGTGGGTTTGAAATTAAGCTTGGTATTTCCAGCTCATGTTGTGGTGCTATAGTTAATGTAATGCCATTTAGGAAGCTATATGCTATCAGTAGTCTCTAAAATACTACCACCACTACCATAGTACCATAACATATATCAGCTCATGACGAATTGGCTAATACTGTCATGATATATAACGTTTTCTGTGTAATTGTTAAGATTGGTCATCACTGTACAGACCGGCATAGTTCACTGCTCTTACAGTGTACCAACTGCAGTGTGTGTGTGTGTGTGTGTGTGTGTGTGTGTGTGTGTGTGTGTGTGTGTGTGTGTGTGTGTGAGTGTTTGTGCAGATTCCACAGATGCACAGCCCTGACCGGAGTACACAGATTCCCAGGCCAGGGGCCATGAGGTGCCCACAGCACAGAGAGGATGAGACTATTTATAGCCAGGAGGAGAGAAATAATTCAGTGTGATCAGAGCGCAGGTCATTCACGTCTTCTTTTGACAGAGGAGACAGGAAGAAGTGAAAGGATGTATATCCCCTCTCCTCTCGTTCCCTCTCTACCACTACTCTCCATTCACGACAGGGATGATATCTGTTTGTATCCCCTCTGTCTCCTTTCTCTACCACTACTCTCCATTCAGGACAGGTCATTCAAGTGTACTTTTCACAGAGGGGACGGGTGAAAGACGACTATCCCCTTTCCTCTCTCTCTCTCTACCACTCTCTCTCAGTCTTTATTCATGACAGTGGGGATAGGTCCTCTCTCTTTCTCTCTCTCTCTCCACCACTACTCTTCATTCATGACAGAGGGGATATGATATGTGTTAGATTCTTTATGGCTCAATCCCCAGTCCCTTCTGTGAGCTGTCAAAGAGAGACACTTTGGAGATATTGATGTCTTCTTCCTCTGAATAGTGCCGCACAGCCAATGCCTGGCAAACAATCATGATATGATTTCTTAATCTAAACCTATGGCAATGAATGAAACTTGACATGGCTGTATATCCTTCAGCTTGCTAGGTTCACATATAAACTGGGTGTTTGCGTAACATGGGGACTGACTGACTGACTATCAGGAAGTCTTTCAATTTAATTTAAATGAAGGTATTTATTTAACATATCTCCCATATCTCCAGAGAACTTATGCACAATGCCATTCCACAGTGAAATGTCAAATGAAAAATCAGGAAAATGTGAACAAATAAAGCAGCCTACAAGTAGTTTTATCCTATAGAAGCCGTAACACAATGCAGTGTTTGGTATGCATGCAAAACATATAATTTCCTCTTTTGTTGAAATTATTTCGAAATACAAAACAATACAAAATAAAAGCTCATTCTTTTCTCATTCAGATAGCCTGGTTTTCACATACAGTAGTTACCGAAAAATATACACGGACCATTTCAGCATACATAGGTGATGGCCTATAACATTGTATATAACATTGTAATAACGTGGTAATAAGGTGTTATTTCCCAACTCACCTCGGTTGCAATCACCATCAGGCTTGGACGCTGAGAAGAGCTCGCGCGTGTCTGTAGAGTCAATTTCCTCCCGCTCGAGGTTGTTGATTTAGCATCACGACTGAAAACTCAGATTTCGCATATGTTTGCAAATACCATTTTCACCAAATGTACCTCATTGCTTCTCGCCATACCTTCCAGTAACTCAGTCACCTTTTTGGTTGTGTCTGCTGAAATCAATTATTAGTGCTAGTGAGGGCTGCAGAGTAGCTCGAGGGTGAGAGAAGTAGACTACAAGGGCATTTTGCCAAATGTGTGAGTGGCGCGCAGCGCTCGCCGCCCGCATCTCCTTGCTGCTATTTTTTGCTCTCTACGTCCCTGGCAGTCCCGTGGGAAAGCTATGCCGCTGATACTGCCGGCACTGCCAAGCAACCGCTACAATAATAGCCCGCACACGCGGCGAATCTACATGATTCGATTTTTTTTCCATCTGATATCTACCTGCTGTCTAATGTAGCAGGCGGTCCATGACGAATGCATCAAGTGTACATTTTATAGGCGCATAATCCTTTCAAATAGGCTATATGTATTTTTGAGTCTATCATATAAAATGTATTGTGGAAAGTACCGTAAAATAAGAAACTAGAACATTTCATTGTTGATCTTTCACCTTCACTTTTCTTTGGAATGGCCAAAAAAATAAAACTGTCTTGTGCGAATGAGTGCTGTGTCCTTTGCTTGAGATAAAGCTTTGTTTTAAACCTGAAAACCACTGTCTGTCATCCCTTTTATTTACAAGATGAAGAGGGAGATGAACACCTTGCTTAAATAAAATAGCATTTTGTGTCGAAACAGACCACGCGGACAACACCTAGTAAATGTCATAGAGCTGCTGTGCGTGAAGAGGGCACAACAAAACCTATTCCCCCTCAGGAGACTGAAAAAATTTGGCATGGGTCCTCAGATCCTCAAAAGGTTCAGCTGCACCATCGAGAGCATCCTGGTTGGTTGCATCACTGCCTGGTATGGCAACTTCTCAGCCTCCAACCACAAGGCACTACAAAGGGTAATGCGAACAACCCAGTACATCACTGGGGCCAAGCTTAACGCCATCCAGGACCTCTATACCAGGCGGTGTCAAAGGAAGCCCCAAAGAATTGTCAAAGACTCCAGCCACCCTAGTCATTGACTGTTCTCTCTGCTACCGCATAGCAAGCAGTACCGGAGCACCAAGTCTAGGTCCAAGAGGCTTCTGAATAGCTTTAATTTATTTCTGATTACTTTATTTCTTATTCTTATCCCGTTTTTTAAAACTGCTTTGTTGGTTAGGGGCTCGTAAGTAAGCATTTCACTCTAAGGTCTTACACCTGTTGTAGTCGGCGCATGTGACCAATAATATTTGATTTTATTTTATTAGTGACAAACACACCGTTACAGAGATTGACACAGACAACATACTGTATTTGATCACCCTCTGCTGGTTTAGTTGGGTACATTTTGAGCCTACAGTACACAAGCCTACACTCACTGACAGTTTGTCGATAGCCTTTGTCCGTGGAGGTAGAGGTCTGCGGGGGACTGCATTTGATACCGCACCAGCTGGCTTTCTGTCCGACTCCCACCCGCTACAGCAAGAACTGGTCCAGTCCCGAACCCAATCACAGTCTAGCCATGTTATTTTAGGCGTATGTGACGCAGCTCACTTGCCAGCCATGGTCCCAGCAATTTTGCGCCCTATAGGCAATATCAAAATGCAAAACATAACCTAATAAATGTGTTAAATTACCAGAGTGGCCCATTATATTAGGCTATCGGTATTACTAGTCTTAGTTTAAAGAGAGAAGAGTTAGAGACACTTGCACTTTCTCGATTTTCGGGAACAGGGAACAGAGACACATGGGTGATCAATATGTATGTGTAGGCCACGTAGTAAACTAGCCAAACCATATTTAGGGAGTACATTTCCTTGGACAGATAAACTGCCCGTTTCTCTTTGCCCATGCAAAGGCTATGAGCCTACGCTCTTTAATTGTGAACAGAATCGGCACTTCTGCATGTAGGTTAAGAAGCCTCTATTAGGGTAAGTAACTACAAAGGAAAATAAATGGCTATTTTTTTACATATATTTAATTGCTTGTTTTTTTGCACTTAACAGTCTCCATATATACACTACCAGTCAAAAGTGTAGACACACCTACTCATTGAAGGGTTTTTCTTTAGTTTAGCTACTTTTTCTATAGAATAATTGTGGACATTAAAACTATGAAATAACATATATGGAATCATGTAGTAACCAAAATAAATGTTAAACCAATCTAAATATAGATATAGACAGCTTTGCACACTCTTGGCATTCTCTCAACCAGCTTCACCTAGAATGATTTTCTTGAAGGAGTTCCCACATATGCTGAGCACCTGTTGGCTGTTTTTCCTTCACTGTGGTCCAACTCATCCCAAACCATCTCAATTGGGTTGAGGTCAGGTGATTGTGGAGTCCAGGTCATCTGATGCAGCACTCCATCACTTGGTCAAATAGCCCTTACTATAAGTGCACAAGGTGAGATCCATACGCAGACACAGGAGGTAGATGGTTTGAGTCTTTGATATTTATTATAATCCAAAAGGGTAGGCAAGAGAATGGTCGTGGACAGGCAAAATGTCAAAACCAGTTAAGAGTCCAGGAGGTACAGTGTGGCAGGCAGGCAGAATTGTCAGGCAGGTGAGTACAGGGTCCAGAAACAGGCAAGGATAAAAACTGGGAGGACTAGCAAAAAGAGAATAGAAAAAACAGGAGCACGGGAAAACACGCTGGTTGACTTGAAAATACAATACGAACTGGCACAGAGAGACAGGAAACACAGGGATAAATACACTGGGGAAAATAAGCGACACCTGGAGGGGGTGGAGACAATCACAAGGAACAGGTCATTGGGTCATTGTCCTGTTGGAAAACAAATGATAGTCCCACTAAGCGCAAACCAGATGGGATGGCGTATTGCTGCAGAATGCTGTGGTAGCCATGCTGGTTAAGTGTGCCTTGAATTCTTAACAAATCACAGACAGTGTCAACAGCAAAGCACTACCACACCATCACACCTCCTCCTCCATGCTTTACAGTAGGAACCCCACATGTAGGGATCATCCGTTCACCTACTCTACGTCTCACAAAGACACGGCGGTTGGAACCACGTGTTTGGAACCACGGCGGTTGGAACAAAAAATCTCAAATTTGGACTCATCAAAACAAAGGACGGATTTCCACTGGTTTAATGTCCATTGCTCGTGTTTCTAGGTCCAATCAAGTTTCTTCCTCTTATTGGTGTCCTTAAGTAGTAGTTTCTTTGCAGCAATTCAACGATGATGGCCTGATTCACGCAGTCTCGTCTGAACAGTTGACGTTCAGATGTGTCTGTTACTTGAACTCTGTGAAGCATTTATTTGGGCTGCAATCGGAGGTGCAGTTAACTCTAATGGACTTATCCTCTGCAGCAGAGGTAACTCTAGGTCTTCCTTTCCTGTGACGGTCCTCATGAGAGCCAGTTTCAGCACAGCTCTTGATGGTTTTTGCGACTGCACTTGAAGAAACTTTCAAAGTTCTTGAAATTTTCCGGATTGACTGACCTTCATGTCATAAAGTAATGACAGACTGTCATTTCTCTTTGCTTATTTCAGATGTTCTTGCCATAATATGGACTTGTTCTTTTACCAAATAGGGCCATCTTCTGTATACCACCCCTACCTTGTCACAACACAATTTATTGGCTCATATGCATTAAGAAGGAAAGAAATTCCACAAATTAACTTTTAACAAGACACACCTGTTAATTGAAATACATTCCAGGTGACCACCTCATGAAAATGGTTGAGAGAATGCCAAGAGTGTGCAAAGCTGTCATCAAGGCAAAGGGTGGCTACTTTGAAGAATCTAAAATCTAAAATATGTTCAACACTTTTTTTGCTTACTATATGATTCCATATGTGTTATTTCATAGTTTTGATATCTTAACTATTCTTCTACAATGTAGAAAATAGTAAAAATAAAGAAAAACCCTTGAATGAGTAGGTGTCTCCCAATTTTTGACTGGTACTGTATATACATTCATTTTTTCAACTGGTTGCGGGGGACCTTCAGACAAGTCTTGTGAAGCCTGTGGGCTTCCTAGTGCAAAACAATGTACGTGTTCGTGAGAGTCTCACCTTTCCACAGAGGCGTCATATTTGTGTGTAACCCAAACTGTTTTGACGCTACAGACAGAAGTTGGCAGAAGTATGTATTATGCTAATCCGATTTCCGTAGGTGCGTGGACATCAACTCTAGGGGTTAAAACATTTCATAACAATAACAATAACTTAACACAAAGGCATTTTCCAATCATGTTTTATTGACACAGAGGTCGCAAATGAATCCCACGCCAGTTAAACTTGAGCATATCTCGTGGATACATCTCGCACCGTGTCCAGTCCCCACCGGTAAAAGAGAAGAGCTCAAAGAGAAGAGCTCGTTACAGGACAAGCATTCTTCATTCCCTCCTTTTAGGGTGTTTGTTGTGGTTTTGGAAACTGGAACAACCTTTTTCAGTGGCGCCACAGCTTTATTCAGTGCCACAGGTTTCTTTCTCCCTTTGTTTATTTCCTTGTCTCTTAGTTTCTGTTTCCTACCAACATTCAGAGCAAGGTCACTGTGGGTGCCGGGAAGGATGTGGAGTGGAGGTAGTGGCGGAGGTAATGGCAGGCATAGAGGTCATTGTGGGTGTGAAGCAGCTCAAGCCAGACTGTTTGCTTGTGGGATTTTTTTATTTTTCAATTTTTCTTTGTTATTTTAGATATATTTTTTAAACCTTTATTTAACTAGGCAAGTCAGTTAAGAACAATTTTTATTTACAATGACTGCCTACACCGGTCCCAATCACGGCCGTTGGTGATACAGCCTAGATTCAAACTAGGGTGTCTGTAGTGACGCCTCTCGCACTGAGATGCAGTGCCTTAGACCGCTGTGCTATACAGATGGATAATTCTGGGTGACGCTTCATAAAGCCTTATAACCAGTCTATGCCATCCAACCACTTTTCTTTATTAAATGTGTTTTGGATTCCCATCCTCATCCTCTCCGGTAAGTTTTCCAACATCTCATAATTTTTGGGATATGACTCACCAGGTCACATTCGAAAGAGCCAGTGGAAACTGTTGAGCCTAGGACTGGACTTGTTCAGTTATTGCATCTGTACTTGTTGCATTTTCCTTGTGCTTGTGCACACTTGGGCACACTCAAACATAATTTACAAACAAAGCACTTGTGTTTAGTGAGTCTGCCAGAGGCAGTAGGGATGACCAGCGATGTTCTCTTGATAAGTGTGTGAATTCAACCATTTTCCTGTCAAAATGTAAAGAGTACGTTTGGGTGTCAGGGAAAGGAGTAAAAAGCACATTATTTTCTTTAGGAGTGTAGCAAAGTAAAAGTAAAAGCTTGCAAAATTTAAATAGTAAAGTACAAAATAACTACTTAAGTAGGACTTAAAAATATTTTGACTTAGGTCCTTAACACCACTGGACTGAACTCCTCCCTCTGCAACTGGATCCAGGACTTCCTGTCGGCCAACCCCCAGGTGGAGAGGGTAGGCAACAACACATCCACCACGCTGACCCTCAACACGGGGGCCCCTCAGGGGTGCATGCTCAGTCCCCTACTGTATTTCCTGTTCACCCACGACTGTGTGGCCGTGCACGACTCTCAACACCATTGTTACGCTTGCTGACAACACGACGGTGGTAGGCCTGATCACTGGCGACGATGAGACACTGTGGCACTGTGGTGCCAGGACAACAACCTCTCCCTAAACATCAGCAAGACAAAAGAGCTGATCGTTGACTACAGAAAACAGAGGGCTGAGCACGCCACCATCCACATCACTAAGGAATTAACATAGTCCACACATACCAACACAGTCGTGAAGAGGGCCTGACAAATCCTCTTCCCCTTCAGGAGGCTGAAAAGATTTACCATGGGCCCTCAGATCCTCAAAAGGATACAGCTGAACCATTGAGAGCATCTTGACTGACTCCATCCCCGCTTGATATGGCAACTGCTTTGCATCCGACCGCAAGGCGCTACAGAGGGTAGTGCGTACAACCCAGTACATCACTGGGGCCGAGCTCCCTGCCATCCAGGATCTCTATACCAGGCGGTGTCAGAGGAAGGCCCTAAAACTCCAGCCACCCTAGTCACAGACTGTTCGTTCTGCTACCGCATGGCAAGCGGTACTGATGCACCAAGTCTGGAACCAACAGGACCCTGAATATTTTCTAGCCATAAGACTACTAAATAGTTAACCAAATTGCAAACCAAACTCTTTTGACTCATCACATACGCTGCTGTTACTGTTTATTATCTATCCTGTTGCCTAGTCACTTTACCCCTACCTACAGTGCCTTGCGAAAGTATTCGGCCCCCTTGAACTTTGCGACCTTTTGCCACATTTCAGGCTTCAAACATAAAGATATAAAACTGTATTTTTTTGTGAAGAATCAACAACAAGTGGGACACAATCATGAAGTGGAACGAAATTTATTGGATATTTCAAACTTTTTTAACAAATCAAAAACTGAAGAATTGGGCGTGCAAAATTATTCAGCCCCCTTAAGTTAATACTTTGTAGCGCCACCTTTTGCTGCGATTACAGCTGTAAGTCGCTTGGGGTATGTCTCTATCAGTTTTGCACATCGAGAGACTGAATTTTTTTCCCATTCCTCCTTGCAAAACAGCTCGAGCTCAGTGAGGTTGGATGGAGAGCATTTGTGAACAGCAGTTTTCAGTTCTTTCCACAGATTCTCAATTGGATTCAGGTCTGGACTTTGACTTGGCCATTCTAACACCTGGATATGTTTATTTTTGAACAATTCCATTGTAGATTTTGCTTTATGTTTTGGATCATTGTCTTGTTGGAAGACAAATCTCCGTCCCAGTCTCAGGTCTTTTGCAGACTCTATCAGGTTTTCTTCCAGAATGGTCCTGTATTTGGCTCCATCCATCTTCCCATCAATTTTAACCATCTTCCCTGTCCCTGCTGAAGAAAAGCAGGCCCAAACCATGATGCTGCCACCACCATGTTTGACAGTGGGGATGGTGTGTTCAGCTGTGTTGCTTTTACGCCAAACATAACGTTTTGCATTGTTGTCCTATGGACAGAGTCTCCCACCTCAGCTGTAGATCTCTTCACAACAGTATCTCTGACCTGCCTGGTGTGTTCCTTGTTCTTCATGATGCTCTCTGCGCTTTTAACGGACCTCTGAGACTATCACAGTGCAGGTGCATTTATACGGAGACTTGATTACACACAGGTGGATTGTATTTATCATCATTAGTCATTTAGGTCAACATTGGATCATTCAGAGATCCTCACTGAACTTCTGGAGAGAGTTTGCTGCACTGAAAGTAAAGGGGCTGAATAATTTTGCACGCCTAATTTTTCAGTTTTTGATTTGTTAAAAAAGTTTGAAATATCCAATAAATGTCGTTCCACTTCATGATTGTGTCCCACTTGTTGTTGATTCTTCACAAAAAAATACAGTCTTATATCTTTATGTTTGAAGCCTGAAATGTGGCAAAAGGTCGCAAAGTTCAAGGGGGCCGAATACTTTCGCAAGGCACTGTATATGTACGTAATTACATCGTACCCCTGCACATCATCTCAGTACTGGAACCCTGTGCATATAGCCAAGTTATCGTTACTCATTGTGTATTTATTCCTCGTGTCATCATTTTTTCACATTTTTTCTCTCTGCATTGTTGTGAATGGCCCGTAAGTAAGCATTTCAGTGTTAGTCTACACCTGTTGTTTACAAAGCATGTGACAAATGCAATTGGATTTGATTTGATAGATAGTGTGCAGCTCTGTGGTGGCACATATTGATTGAGCTGTAGGGTCATTTGGCTGTTTTTGCTTTTCATAGTCTACTCTGTTTGAGGAAATTACACAAAAGTTCTGTCTGACTGAATTATGCACTATGGTTTTATAGCCCGCTTATTCCTCATTCTTATGTGATTTTAGGATGAGACAGATGCATTTTGTTTGACATGATACTGTTGTTGCGCTACTGCATTGCACAACACTAGAATTCTTCTATGTCACCCCCATACATTCTAGAACAGGCAAGCATTTGAATGTGTTTTTGTTTGTTAATTGAGAAAAAACAAGTGACTGACAATGACACTGTCAAACAGTTGAAGCACTTTTCACAGAAACATATTTCAAATGGATGAGGTAGGAAAACAAACGGTTCTATTTTGATTGGTGTTTTGAAAGCAATTAGTCTCAAATAAGTGTAATTTGCTGCTGTGCATTTGAAACAGTTTTGATTGGTATGGTTTATATACTGTATTTAAGAAAGAAATGGGGGGGGGGGGGGCAATAAAAGCCTCTTACAAGCGTGTTATTATAGTTAAATGCATTTCTCATTCCAAGTCAAATGCAAGTGATCAGATGATTTACCTTTAACATCTATTGGTATTGGACAGATTTAAATAATGCTTAATCGGCCCAGGCACAAAAAAAAAAAAAAAAAATCCATAATGGTTTATAAAGCCCTATGGATATCATAATCATACTGTATGTCTTATCACCATCTCTTAAACAGAAGCAGTCACTGAGGTTAAGCCCGGGTTCAAACGGCACCCAGGTCAAAAAAGGCACTGCCACCCAGGCCAGGGGTGAGCAGTCGGGGCTGGGGGCCAGTGTTGGTGCCCAGTCAAGCCTGGCTCTGAATCCAAGCACCAGGAGACCAGAGGAGGCTGGAGACCAGGCTGCCACCCATCCCCAGAAACAGGTAAGCTACACTGCACTGCTATAGCTTGGTCTCAGATATTTCCGAGCTGTCTTGTGAACTCCTATGGCCATTGTCATGCCGAAGTTGGCAAGAGAGCACAAAGAGATCTGAGACTAGGCTAGCACTGCTATGAACCCAATCAAAATAAAGGCATTTCATGATGCAAACTACTGCACTAGCCTGGTTCCAACTTTGCAACTGATGGAAATTCTTAGTAAATCTGTTCTAGAGGGATTGCAGTCAACCTTCTTTTGTACTGACTGACAAACGGAATAGTAATCTGCTCTATTCACCATCGTCTGTTCATATTCTGTCTGCTTTTCTGTTTGTACAGAAGTGTAAGAAGGAAAGATGCAAACCACGAAAGATGAAAAGAGGGGTATATTTAATGCCATTAAAGCAGTATAAAGCATATACCCCTGGATCCCAAAGGACATGCAGACCTCTTCTGCTATTCGAAGTGCGTAAAAGGCACAACACTAAGCCAACCAAGCCAACCCTCCCAACCAAGCCAACCATCCGGCCTCTGCTCATCCATGGCCTGAGTGTCAATGAGTACCGGGCCATCTACAACACAGTGGTGGAGCCATTCGCAAGCACTGCTAGTACATTGTCATCAGATAGTCACCCCCAAGGCATACACTTAAAGGAGAGACTGTGGCTCACACTGGACAGACCGAAGCTTGAGGAGGTGGTCCACAAAGACGGTCGTGTGGAAGTCCTAGAAACGTTTATCTCCGTTTTTTAGCCATAGACATCAAGTCTGAAACAGCAGAGAGCTCAGGTTGGGCCCATACCCAAAGTGACTGTGTGTCTGGCTGTCCTCCCATCCATTATCCGCAATATGTGTGTTAAACAAAAACTCTATTTTGAAATATTAAACTGAATTCCCTTCTGTTGTGTGGGCTTTGTAATCATTACAATTCAGATCGGATCAGGTAGTAACACTGATGCCCTGGGAAGATTTGAAGAGCCAGCAACTTGTTCCCACAATAAGAAATTGATTTCCTCTGGGTTAACATCTAATGATGATTCATACAGATAGGCCTATTGTGTGAGATAAAGTTATCTTGGTACAAAATTGTACATGTGGTGTTAACTCTGCGGAGGTACTATACAGACAAAAAACACTGCTACGGCAGTAGTTATAAGGCAGGCAAATTAGTTCTTCTTTTTTTTCCCATGAGTTGAGAGTGAAATGGCAGACCCAAATATTTATCTTTCCTAGGATATTTGCATGGTTCAGTTTCACACTGAATGGAAAACGATAAGAATGAGAGCTCCTCGGGTGCGTCACAAGAAAAGACTATGCAAACATTTCCATGGTCTGTTACCTCTGTTGACTCTGTGGGGTGAGAGCCAATAGGAAGTGGAGAGAGGGAGGTTGTGAGAGGCAGCAAAACCAAAAGAAAATAAGAAAAAAAAGAGAGGCAACAAAACCACAATATCTGTTTTCATCATCTCTTTTTAATTAATTGGATGACATCTCTAAATAGAACATTCCATACCATGCGATGTCAAACTTCATATCATTAAATTGACAAATATATTAGCCTGCTCCCAGTTCTGTTTTAGCTATCATGTCAACTCCTCGTCATGTTGGCATGATGAGGAGGGGCATGATAGCACAAGCACACTGCCCATGGGCATGCCACGTCATTTCAATGTGGATAAATCACTAATATTTGGTTGGGACGTTGATCAATGAAATTACAACCTATATTCACCCAATCAAAACATGTTGAAATGGGCTATCTCTATGCTTTCAACCATCTAAAAGCACAACCAAATTCCAATGGAAAAACAACGTCTGGTTTTTGGTTTAGTTATCAACCAAATGTCTATCACTGCGTTTTAAGCCATTTAAAATCACAGCAAAGTTTTATATGGAAATACCAAATTACCTGGATTGCAGAACCAAATTACCTCAATTGCGGAACCAAATGACCTGGATTGCAGAACCAAATGACCTGGATTGCAGAACCAAATGACCTGGATTGCAGTTGAGATTCCATTAAAAGTACATGATGTACAAAGTACAATGATCAATGACGTTTGAGATTCTGCGCATATTATTACAGCCATTGTGAAGATCTCCACAGACCTGCGAAGACGTACTGTATGCATGCTATCTTGAACATTATATGACTACATAAGAATATATTTCTTTTTACAGTGTCCTCCAAATGTGGCCATGGATGTGTTACTAATTTTAAGGTTAAACGTTGCATTAGTTTGTAAGAGAGCCTTAACTTTGGGCTATTTACTGTATTACAAAAGTAATATTCAATTGTGTTTGATTGACAAAGTAACCAAATATCAACATTTAAAGGAGATGTATCTACTGCTTGGATAGTTTCATCTGAGCCACTGGCTTAATCCCATTCTTTAACTTTGATTTTGGGTTGAGATGGAGACAAAAATCCAACATAATGTATAATTTGTTAACAAATTACAAGGCTATTTATTGTATTTTAAAAGTGATATTGAATTGTGTTTGGTTGTCAATGCATGCAAATATCAACATTTGAAGGAGATGTATCTTCTGCTTGGATAGTTCCATCTGTGCCACTGACTTTAATTCCAGTTTGTCTACAAATGAATAATTGACATGTTGGATTCACGTCTCCATCTCAACCAAAAAGTTAAAGAATAGGACTAAATCAAAACAAATGTACTTTAAATAATGTTTGATTTGATTTTGTCCTATTCTTCCATTTAGATTTTTGGTTGAGATGGAGACGTGAATCCAAAATAGTCATTATCCAGACTAAGTCAGTTGCACAGATGGAGCTATACAAGCAGAAGAACCATCTCCTTCAAATGTTGATATTTGGTCGTCTATTCTGGGTTGAATTTAAACAGTAGTTGTTGATGACTTTGTAAATGTTATACAGGCCTAAATTCTGTAGCATCACTGATGATATATGACTTATAAAGTATGGTCACATTTCATTTACTCTATTAAACCCACACTTTGGAATGACTTCGATAGCAACAGTGAATCTATTTAGTAAGATCTCGCAACTAACATTTTCACAATATCACATTGGTAATAATCAGTGACAAATATCATAGCTGGGCTTGGTTTATACCCTGAATGGGAGACCAAAGAGTAGCTGTAGATATATACATTCTCCTGTAGGAGTTTCTGCCCAGCTTATAGTTTTTTTTCTGATAGTGGATATAACATTGAAGGTACAAATTCAACATATTTTATACAAGATTTTACTTTGTTGAAATGTGGTTACCATGATGACATAACCATGTGGATAACATTTCACCCTCAAAACAACAGTTTACATTGATTACTTTTTTCAAATCCAATGTATTTTCCACGTAGACTCCACATCACAATATATTAACAAATTACGTTGAAAGAATGTTGATTCGACCCGTTTATGCCTAGTTGGTGTTGCCCAGACTAGAAAAATATAAACACGATTCAAACATATTTAACTTGGTAACTGTCATAAATATACATTTCATACCGGATCACAGGGAGATTGAACTATTTCCTGTATATCTAAATACACCTGAGAGAGCCTATTCTGCCTGCGTCTTGGAGTCTGCTAGCACTTTATTATCCCCCTTCCTGCAGCAGGGGAGCAGCTGTCTGAAGCGGGACATGTAGAACAAGGGTCCAATGTACAGGCCGAAGTTGGGGACGGCCAGGAGCAACTGGAGGATGCAGCAGTGTATGCGGTTAGCCACTTGGTCCTCCTTCTCTGGGTGCCACACGGACATGAAGGGCACCAGGGCCACTAGAGGAGTGTAGGCCACCGCCGAGGGCACCAGGATGAGCAAGATGTTCTTCAGAGATCTCCTCAAAAGGTTCATGCTGCCCCCCGACCCCTCCCCAGAGCCCTCCCCAGTCCCACTCTGGCACAACGACCACATGATGCCCACCAGACACAGCAGCATGATCAGGAACAGGACTGAAATGGTGACGGCAAAGTACAGAGCTATGGAGAACACCCCCTGGAAGTAGGCCAGCAGCATCACCACCAGGGTGAGGAGCCAGGCCAGGGCGCACACCCCAGCGTGGTACTTCCACTTCCCCAGTCGCATGTAGGCCACGGGCTGCGCTGCCACTAGATAGTGCTCCACACACATGCAGGCCAGCAGGAGAGGACAGCCGAAGATGTTGAGGGCCGAGAGGGCTCTGGCCGCTGAGAGCATCTGTTTGGACGTGTCGTGGTGCATGGCAGTGTAGATGTCCACGGGCAGGCAGAGGCAGTACAGGATATCCAGGATGGACAAGTTGAGGACCAGGACCTCGGAGGCTGATAGGGCCTTCTTGCTGCTCATCAACATCCACAGCAGGCCCAGGTTGGCTGGAAGACCCGTAAGCAGAATGAAGATCTTGATGCTCAACCAGACAGTGGAATTGCCAAGTATGCGACACTGGTGCATCACCTCGTCCATGCTCATGCTGAGGAATGACCAGAAAAACTCGCCAAATGGTAACATGCCCCAACTATTGGTGCCATTGGTGTTTTGGCCCCAGCAAAAGGAAGAGTTGTTGCATGCTGTACCCCCACCGGAGGACCAAGTGCTATTGTTGACCATGGTGTTTCTTCTGAGGAGAATGATCAGAATACCCTGTAGGGGACAAAGCAAATCCCTATTTACATATGCTGAATATGTATCAGGCAAAGTATCACCAACCATTCAAAGTGAATGGGGGATACGCCTGTACAATGGGTAATCATTGAACTAGTTTCAAAATCACTGAATCTGAAGATATGAATCTGTAAGGTCTACTCATCAATAATTGTGACAAAATAAATACAACCACATATCACAGACAAATCTAGAGGATACAAATATTCCATTGCAGCTAAACAATAGATATACAGTATAGCGTATTTCAACAAACCCATTTTAATACACATCTAAAATCTACGAATAAAAAAATCTTAGAACAGTAATATTTTACACACACATGAAGGTACCGTAAGCAATAATTTATTCTAAAAAATGTGAAACATTTGTGGAAATAGCATTTTGGAACTAAACTCTTAACCATCTAATTTCAAGGGCAACCTTCAAGCCATTTACCAATATGATTCCAAGGTTCTTGTCTTCTTGATGTCAAAGTAGTAATCTCTTCTTTGCATCACAATTACAAAATAAGGTCATAGAAATTAATACTTTATGTATCCCATTTGTTTGCACCAGCTAATCCATGCAACTTCCTTCCCCCTTTGGGGATTGATAAAGTACTATCTTATCTTGTAATTGAAATTAACAGTATAAAATCAGTATAACTCAGTATAAACTCAGCGGTAGACAAATGAAAGCTGAAAGTGAACCAACCTGATCAGACAGACAGAGGAAGGTGTGGAGGACGATGATGACTCTGAGATGTAGCTACAGTGTTAGTCTGGTTCTACCCCTCCTTGCCCTATACATTTGTCAGAGAGGGTGGGGGGGGGGGTAGAGCGAGAGAGAGATGGATGGATAATGATAACAAGAGAGAGAGAGATTCATGAGTTTGCATGTACCTGCGATGGTCCAGTGGGACTGGGAAGGTGCTATAGACCCAGGATGGGCCAGGGCAGGTATAGGGCTTTCCTTCCCTTCTGTTTTGTGTTCTGAGGTCGACTAAAACTACAACATGCAAATATTCCCGAAAAGCTATACAAACATGATGTTTGTTGGTCATTTCATACCAAGAAGAGCATTTCTAAGCAACTCTCGTTGTTCTTCCTTTGCCTTACTTTATCTGCCTTGTGGCTTCTATCATAATATTCTGTTGTAACTGCAAGGGGACCAGAATAATACCACATAATACAACGGGATGCTGGATATTGTATTGATCAACATCCCTATCAAGCCCTGGCCTTAGTTATCTTTGTTTTCTTCATTATTTTGGTTAGGTTATGGTGTGACATGGGGGATTTATGTGTTTTGTCTTGTCTAGGGTTTTTTGTAGATTTATGGGGTTGTGTTCATTCTAGGTGTTTATGTAAGTCTATGGTTGCCTAGATTGGTTCTCAATCAGATGCAGGTGTTTATCGTTGTCTCTGATTGGGAACCATATTTAGGCAGCCATATTCTTTGGGTATTTTGTGGGTGATTGTTTCCTGTGTCAGTGCCACACGGGACTGTTTTGTTGCAAGTTCACGTTATTATTTGTGTTCATGGTTCGTTTTTCTTATTAAAAACCATGGACACGCTGCGTATTGGTCCGATCCTTGTTTCACCTCTTCAGAGGAAGAGGAGGAAATCTGCCGTGACAATCCCTTATGTTTGTCTATGGAAGTGTAGACCATAGACAAACACAAGAGATGGTTTGTTAGCTGATGGTGGCCCATTATTACCCATCATACTGTTGTCCTGAACCTTGGTTCTGCTGTAGGCAAGTTGTTTTTCACTATGTTGACATTCATTCACACTTACTCAATTCTGACATGCATGCAGTTTACATGTGAATAGCCCACATGTAAACCCAACCCTACACTGTAACGGAAAACTGTAATTTCAACGGTAAGGTTTTGTATTATCGACAGTAAAATACGTTTTACTGCAGCATACTGTAAATTATTGTGCATTGTGGGAAAATGTAATCATGTAGGTTTTCAAAGGTATCTGTAATGTGATTTTTTTTTTTTTTTTTTAATGCTATCAACGTAACTGCACCCCACAGATCCGTACCGTATCTTTGGAGCACCAAAAGTGGTGGGTGCATAGTAAGGTTGTTTCTGGCTCATGAACATATTTTGAGGCGTGCCTTGCACCCGTGGGCGAGAATGGACTCTCCGAAGCCGTCTGAGACAGTGGTTGGTGAATGTTTGTAATTTGTTCAGGATGTTAGTGGTGGTTCTCCATCTTTCAGATCCGTATAGAAGAATGGATTTCATATTTGAGTTGAAGATTTTAAGTTTTGTCTTGAGTGAGATGTTCTTGATGTTATTTAGGGTGTTGAACGCTATTCGTGCTTTACCAAGTCTCACTTTGGCATCTCCCTCAGTCCACAGTTGTCACACTATCTAGTTAGGCCTTCAGAAAGTATTCATACCCCTTGACTTTAAAAAAAAACATTTTGTGTAGAGTGATTTGGTATTGTTCTGATGTCCTTATACCTGAAACTGGTATTCTTGCAGTGATTCAGTTTATGCTGGATCCTTGCTGTCATTAGGGGTGGCAGGAAGCCTAGTGGTTAGAGCATTGGACTTGTAACCTAAAGGTTGCAAGATCAAATCCCTGAGCTGACAAGGTAAAAAAAAAAAATTATGTTACTCTGCCCCTGAACAAGGCAGAAAACCCACTGTTCCTAGGCCGTCATTGAAAATAAGAATTTGTTCTTAAAACCTGTTAAGGATATGGCAGACATACGCCCCCTTTGGAGAGATTGGGTACCCCTAGTAAACTGGAAAAAAAATCTGTCAAAAATTGCTAATATATGCAAATGAAAATTATTATTGGATAGAAAACACTCTAAAGATTCTAAAACCGTTGGAATTATGTCTAAGTATAGCAGAACTCACAGGGCAGGCATTCTTCCAAACTAGTTTTTGTGGCCATGAAAGTTGGAGCAACTTTGACGTCATGGCCCCCACCCTTCCCAACCAGCTATGATTCTGGGGACACTTTCTATCTCTTCCGCTAGATGTCCTCTTTCATTAGAGCTTCAAACCGTTCAAATCCCGCGAGAATTGACCCTATGGGAGTGAAATTAGTGCGTGCCACGAGAGAATAGGCTGTGCGTATGGGCGCGAATTGGTCCCAGCCATTCCTTTGTTTCCAGCACTCGAGAAGGGCAGACAATGGCCGATTGAATTGAAGTTTGTTTGCACGTCTAAAACATCATAAAGCTTGCTTCTGCACTTAGTTTGACCTGTTTAGTCGACATATAATGTGTAATTTTGAAGTTTTGATGCGCAACTTATCCGGACCAGAGGACGTTTTGGGTGCATTTCAGCTGATGTTATTAGCAGTAGCTAATACAAAGACGCAAGACTTGAAACCAAACGATGTATTGGGTAAGTATGAAGCCTTCCAGAACATTCTGAACGAAGACCATCGAAGGTAAGGGAATATTTATGCTTAAATCTGTGTTTCTGTTGACTCCAACATTACGTGGAAATGTAGCTTGGAACTGAGCGCTGTCTCAGCATATGGAATAGTGTGCGATTTCTGTAACGTTAAAAATAAATCTAACACAGCGGTTGCATAAAGAAGCAGTGTATCTTTCTAACTATATGTAGAACATGTATATTTAGTCAAAGTTTATGATGTCTATTTACGTTATCTTGCCGCGCTACAGATTTCCTGCGGGCATTTTTGAGTAATTTCTGAAGGTGAACTCACTGTAAATGGACATTTATGGATATAAATGGTATATTATTGAAAAAAAAAATATGTACTGTGTAATATGTCATATTACTGTCATCTGAAGATTTTCAAAAGGTTAGTGAGCGATTTATTTTTTAATCCTGCGTTTGTTGATTGCATGTTTTGGCTATTGAAATGAGCTGTGTCTGGTGGTGGTTTTACATATATATATGTGCTATGTTTTCGCCGTAAAACATTTTAGAAATCTGACTTGCTGGCTAGATGAACAAGATGTTTATCTTTCATTTGAGCTATTGGACTTGTTAATGTGTGGAGGTTAAATATTTTTAAGAATATTTTTGCGTTCCATGCGCCACCGTTTCAGCTGAACGTGGGAGGGTTGATTCCCAATTGGGAACCAGTATCGTAGACAGGTTAACTGACTTACCTAGTTTAAATAAAGTTTACATTTTTTTTTAAATAGGTGGTGGTCTGATCCAGGGTCCTTGTCACTCTGGCAGTGAGCGTCTAAACTTTTGGTTAATGCAGATTTGTTGTCTGTATGATCAAGTTGTAGTCTGTACAGACCAATGCAATCATGATGTCTTTTTTTCTTTTTTGGACTGGAGTATACAATATGTTGTTGATTGGTTGTAAAACTTGTCCACGGTTTCTTCATCCCTTGGTGGGGTATAGCATTGTACTACTTGAAGGTTTATTTCTTTGAGTGGTATGGAATGTTACTGTTATGGTTCTAGAGTTGATGGATTCCCAGCTGATGAGGGCACTCTGTCCTTCTTTGGATAACATGAAACCTACTCCCTCTGTATGTGATGTGTCTTCTGGGTGTCCGGAGTACAATATGGACTCTCCGCTGGCCAGTTTAGTTTCCCCTGCCTGGAGCCATCTTGTTGCACACAGCCCTGGATCACTGCTGTCTTTCCTCCATGCAAACATGGCTCTGACATTGAATGTCGGTAGATCGCCTAGGGGTAGGAAGATCTGAATGCATAGTCTCCTTGCGCTTTTCCATGTGCATCGTCATTTTCTGTTACAATGATTTTTTGTTGTTGCTTTTGATCAATGTTTTTATGGGATGGGGATGCTGGCCTTCTGCCATTTCTAGTTTTTTTTAGGGGGGGGGGTTGATTTGTTAGTCCCCTCCCCTAGCCTTTTGTACTCCTGGTAATGGATTACAGTCTCATATCACGTGAGATCAGACAGGCCAATCCCTTGTAATTTACTGTGAAATACAAACCCCTCCCCTCAACGAATATCACTAATTCATATAACTTTTCCACAGAATAGTATAGTTCATTTTACAATATTGTACCTTGTGTCATTGCACAGTACTTGCTTTGAAACCATATTTCTATAACAATAGGTGTACTGTAATATGAAATAGATCATTTTACTTTCCACTGAGCTGCCTGTGAGTTACTGACAAATTCACAGCAACCCTTTATACAGCGTAGGCTAGCCTGTCAGTTTTGAAATGAAACAGTGGAGGGAATTGCCTCTATGATGTCATTTTTTGGCTATCATGGACTGAATTCTTATTTGGAACTTTGGAAACATACTACTTGTCCTCTTGGGACACCTGACCGCTGACAAAGTCCCCATCCCCATACACTCTATTCATTTTGATTGGGTATTTACGTGCAAAGGGCGTAAAGGTCGTAGGGCATGGTCTTCAGCCACACTTACTGTAAAATTGATTCTTCAATGCCCTGCACAGATAGGTGTTTGATGACATTAAGCTACACAACAATGCTTGATTCAAAGGATGGTTCTGCAGATTTGATGCAGGAGCATGTGGGGGTCTTGCTGCAGGCTGAACTATGAGCTTGATTAAAACACACTTTAGAACTGGTTCTTATCACATACAGTAATAGCAACCCCTTTTCCTCTCACCAGACAAAAATATCTGCCTGCAAGTCCCACTTACACCGCTTTCTTTCAACGTCCCACACGAAACTCAACACAACACTCAAATGTAGGCCTGTTTCACTATGGCCATTTACTGGTGTACAACCTGCTGACAAACCAGACAAAGACAGCGGGGTGTCCCTCGCGCCTCCAATGGGCTGCTTTTATTTGGGAGAGGTGCAAGGCTCAGCAGGAGACTATCCACCTGCAGGGATTGTCTCCGACTCCCTCTTACCGGAGTGTGACCGTTTGTCTTCTCTGTACACTCATGATATCACACCCTGATCTGTTTCACCTGTCTTTGTGCTTGTCTCCACCCCCCTCCAGGTGTCGCCCATCTTCCCCATTATAGTTATACCTGTGTTCTCTTTTCGTCTGTCGCCAGTTCGTCTTGTCAAGCCTACAAGCGTGTTTTTCCTAGTCTGTTTTCTAGCTATCCCGGTTCTGACCTGTTCTGCCTGCCCTGACACTGAGCCCGCCTGCCTGACCATTCAGCCTGCCCTGACCTTGAGCCTGCCTGCCCCCCTGTACCTTTCAGACTCTGACCTGGTTAATGAACTTCTGCCTGTCCTCAACCTGCCTATTGCCTGCCCCTTGTATTTTAATAAATATCAGAGACTCCAACCATCTGCCTCCTGTGTCTGCATCTGGGTCTCACCCTGTGTCGTTATTTATACATGATTTGAGAGGCAGTGATGAGCACTGTCTGTGCAGCGGTTCAGAGGATTTTTTGTCCATCTGAATCTCTGGACTCCTTTCTGTCCCCTTGGAGTCCGAGTTGGGCGTCAGCCATCATGTCCTTGATTCATGGGTCAGGGTCATCACCAAACCTCCCGAGCTCCACACCTACCAGCAATCATAGTGATGGTAACAAGCAGATATCTGTGGAGTTCAAAGGGAAGCGCTACGTGTGGGTTCTGTCCCGGGTCAAACCTGGGAGGGATGAAGACGTGGAGGCCAGTTGGAGGGGGACCGACTTCCCGAAGCATAGGGAGCCGGTGTTCTCTCTGCGACTTTATTTCATGCAGCACCTGCCACCTGTACCCCGGTGGATGGAGGGCATATCAGAAGAGTACTGTTGATGATGATGGGCTTGACAAGAACTGGGCAGTACATGTCCATTTTCTTCTGATCTGCCTCCAATGTTGGGGAACATCTAAGGCCTACTGTCAAGTAAACAAACTCCAATTCAACCTACAAATGGTTGTTATTTATCAAAGCATTCAATGCAAGTGTCAGCATATAAAATAATAGAATATAACTTTATTATCCAGCATTAGGCCTAAGGCTGCAATCATTGAATGTCAAGTTGAATTGACAGCCTTTACCTGGCTCTTTCCTGTAGGCTACTCTTTCCACTTTCTCAGAAAAAAACTAAAACCAGAGTTTTAAAATGGCAGTCGCTATACCCTAGTTTAGTAAAAACATTCCCAACATTTTAAAAGCGGCACTCACCATACCCTAGCTCAAGACCAAAAATATAAAACTAGGCTCCAATCATTTTTTCAACATTTGTTTTTTCACATAGTGAATTTTACAAACACTCCAAAATAAGTATGTGTTTGGTGTAGGCTTACCTTGGCATGACGTTTTGATAACCACGGAATTCTCTCTCGGACAAGGTGAGTTTAATCAATATATTTGCCTCAATTTACTCAAAAAAAATGTGAAGTGCTAATTAGCAACAGAGAAGACCGTAGAAAGACTACAAATTCCTGCCGGAAGCTCCTGCACATCAATCCATGATGAATCCATGGACTGTATTGAAATTAATTGAATAAAGTGTTGAACTTCTTCCAACCGCTTTCTCTGTCTTAGCTAGCCACCGACTACACTTTAGCTAGCTAGTTAGCAGAGCAGTAGATCAAAAAAATAATTTTGTATTAAAAATCACTTTGCCTAGATAATTGTTTGTACAGTGTGTCGACGTTGGTGTCTATTTCAGACCTTATGGCATTTTTCAAGGATGAGCATAAGAGCAATAAAAGGGGAGAAGACCACTATAAGTCTGGCCATGTGGAGAAGTGCAGCTATAGTGAAGGGCAACCGGTTTGGTCAGGGCCATCATGAGGGATAAAGTTTATCCCGTGTCGGCGAGTGTAGCTAGTAAGTTAAGTTTCAGCATCTTAGCAATACAATGTGTACTATACAGCTGTCAACATTCTACAAGAGACACGTAATCAATTGTGCAATCATTAACCAGATGACCCCAAATACCTGACTTAGATGAGCGATAACTCCATTCTTGATATTGATATTGATATTGATGAGAATGAATCAAAAAAATCCATTGACATTCAGGACTGACTTTGCTTAGACAGCCAGTCTGTCTTTTCATGACCGGAGACAAATCTTCAAATGCACAGTATTTATTTATTCAGAGTGGTACATGCATTCACACAGTTTTGATTTATAGGATCCTTCCCACTGTATGATTGATATACCTACATTACAAGGGTTGGATTTGCACTAAACATTTGTATATGTCAGCACTTAAAAGGACTGTACACAATCAGGTATTTGGTTTGCCTCATTCACATTGTCTACTGGTATAATTTTAAATTGAGAACATGTAGCTCAACATTTAAACAATTTGTGACTTCAGCTATTCTGTGCTTCAGATGACAGACACCCATAAGGCGTCATTGGCAACACATGCCATATGATAGGCTGCAAAATGGATTCAAATAGCTGATATACTGAGAGAGAGAAAGACAATCAAACAAAACATATTGGAGAACTTACAACTACACAAAAGGGAAATGTTCATTTGAGAATACAACACAGAAACACAGACCCTGAACCCCCTTCCCCTCTTTATTAAAGGATAATGACACGTAATTAATCAACACTGGCACTAGTTCAATTTGAATAATAGTTTAACAATTTAAAGAAGTTTAAACACTTCAAAGAATCAACACTTCATCCCTTCAAAATGTACAAATAATATAACTCGTATGTAAAGATTAGATTAGTCTAAACAACAATAGATAATTGAGAAGTGCTCCACTGATCCCTGATCTACTGGGTGAGCAGACTTCTACTCCAGCCCATCAATAGCACACTCATTAGATTTGATAAATTGAATCAGGAGTGTTATTGCGGGACTGAAACAGAACCCTGCACATAATCTCTCTGTCCTCCCCCAAAGTTACCTGCCTAGGCTATCCCTTTGCTGACAGCTGGAGCTGCAATTTCACCCTCTTCCATGGCTATTATCTACGCATTTGGAGACTATGTTTTTCTATTTACAATGATTACGTCAAGATAGCTAGCTAATAGGAAGTTAGCTAGCTAGCTGATTACATTTAATTCACATAGCTAAACAGTGTGTAAAGTTAGCTGGCTAACGAGCTAGCAGCTCACTTGAGTTAGCCTACAAAGTGGCCTTCTGTCTGTAGCCAGCTAGCTAATAACACATCAGGTTTTTTTTATAACAGAAAAATATATTTACTTACTTACTTGAATAGGTTCTTCCATTAACTCCGTTGTTTAGGTCCTTACAAAAACAAAATAATGGGCAATCTTCAAGATATTTTGTGCTGTAGCAAAGCGCAGCCAGAGGCCGAAAGGAGAAAAGTTTTTTAAAAAGTGTGTTTGGCACCGGAGCGGTTTAGAACGTGTTGTGACATTTGACTTCACCATTGTAATCCACTTTCAATTTCAATAAATAGAAATCGCAGACTGTCGGTCACACTTAATAACTAGTACTTGAAACTAGCATAGGCAACAACTACCAGGAGGGAAAACAGTGACACTCATAACATCAACAGCAACCCTTTTACAGGTGTGCCTCTACTTCAATAAGGTTTAATGGGGGTTGGCATCCAGTAAATGTTGGATTACAGCCACCAACTAAACTGGAGCCTAACTCCCTTATACTCCCTTATACTTTGCTTGAAAAAAAAATTAACAAATACCCTACCATCTAACTCTACACTCATTAAAAACCTATCTAGTCCTACCTCAGGCCAACAGCCTGAAAGGATGGGACACCGCCACTGAACACACCCTGTAACTATTCTGATGTCAAATCTCATACACCAAAATACTTCTCTGCAGCTGCCACCACAACCTCTATTTTCCCGAGCCTTACATTCCATCCCTGCAGTACAGTTGATAACCATTGCTATGAACGGCAAAAAGCCAATCTTACTAAAGCATATATTTTTGCCAATCCCTGTACTGATACAGATCAACGACTCACACAGATC
Source organism: Oncorhynchus mykiss (assembly GCF_013265735.2). NCBI lineage: Eukaryota > Metazoa > Chordata > Actinopteri > Salmoniformes > Salmonidae > Oncorhynchus > Oncorhynchus mykiss. The sequence continues at coordinate 48,419,326 of NC_048565.1, forward strand.
CTCTCAGGATCCCTCCCCCCATCTTCCTCAACTTTCTTCACTGCCTCAGCATACAACCGCCTCTGCTCGACTCTAATCCTGGTAAGCTCAACCTGCCTCTCTCGCACCAGACACTTCTGATCCCCAGCTCTACAGGCACCCCTAAAATAAACACATACCACTTCATTCCCCAATGCTACACATTCCTTTATCTAATGCCCTTCTGCCCACTTCTCACACCTAGGAAAACTCCCTTCTACACACTGCTGCCACATGCCCATAAGCTTGACACGTTTAACAACGTAATGTGTTTGGCATACAAGCTCGTACGGGATAACTGAAATATCCTAACACCACTTTGTCGGGCAGAGACTCAACATCAAAACTGAAAAGAACAGACAAAGACGCTCTCTGCTGTCTGCGTCGCACCAAAAGACAAGCATCACAAACACCTGGAATCTTTCCCTTCAGTTGGTCCACTTTCACGTTTTCCGCTACCCCAGTAATCACTCCTTTCAATGGTGCCCTTTTCTTGAGAGCAAAACAAGTCACATCTCTTATCCCAATTCATTTGGCGCGAAGCGCCTCCTACTTCTGGCCAGCAGAAACACAAATCATTATCACAAGACCACTTCGGGTTACCTTCATCGATTCCACAGCACCTAACTCCGTTTTCACCCACCCTGAAACAAATGGATCAGCCAAAAGGCAGGGGTCCACCTTCTCCAAACATTTCACTCCCACCATCACATCTTTATCCTGACCATCGGTGTAAGCCTCGTGCTCCAAGGATTTCCCCAAACCTGCCACCTCTGATAATTCACCCTCACTCACTTCCGGGTCTCCTCCAAACCTTGATACAGCATGCAATTCGCTCTGCTTACACTTTATACCATTCTTCTTTGACAAACCATCTCCCTTTTTTCAACCATTTTTTATTTAACCAGGTAAGTTGACTGAGAACACATTCTCATTTACAGCAACAACCTGGGGAATAGTTATAGTGGAGATGAATGAACACATTCTAAGTTGGGGATGATTAGGTGACTGTGATGGTATGAGGGACAGATTGGGAATTTAGCCAGGACACCAGGGTTAACACCACTACTCTTACAATAAGTGCATTGGATCTATAGTGACCACAGAGAGTCAGGACACCCTTTTAACCTCACACCCGAAAGACGGCACCCTACACAGGGCAATGTCCCCAATCACTACCCTGGTGCATTGGGATATTTATTTTAAACCAGAGGAAAGGGTGCCTCCTACTAGACCTCCAACACCACTTCCAACAGCATCTGTGCTCACATCCAGGACCAACCCTGCTTAGCTTCAGAAGAAAGGCAGCAGTGGGATGGAGGGTGGTATGCTGCTTTACACCACTCAAGCTCACCCTCTTCCTCCCTCTCTCTCATTGACCTCCTCTGCCTCTTTTTCCCTCCACCCCTCCTCCATATTCCAAGTATATGTTGTGATAGGCCCTCCCTGCTCTGTCTACTGGGTTTTGCTTTGCTTACTTCCTACAGGAGATTGGTGGGCGGAACTGGGAGGTTCGTCACTGCTGATGGGGCACACCTATGAAAGCTCAGCTGTGGCCTAAAGCCACTGTTTCCCCATTCAGCAAGATATTCCTCTCTCCATGGTTGTTTTGTTGTGGCTTTGGCAATTGGCACCTAATTTACTGACCTTCATGCCTCATCTGATTATTGTTGTTTACTTTATTTCTGGAATCAATTACTTTAATTATTCCTTTACTCAGTGTGTGGTTTCCCATTGTTTGTTACAATCTTGAGCCAGGTTGTAACAATGTCTCCTTATGATAATGTTCTCCTATCATATATCTCGTTCTTGCTCTCTCAAGGGATGCCATTGTACTCCGTCTTCCAAAATCTTGCCTCTGGGAGCCAAAGGACCATTCAAACCGTTTTTGGCATAACAACGATGTGGTTTGAGTTATGGCAATGGGAGAGTACTTTCATGTTGTCGGCATAGGCAGCACATCCAATAGGCATGGGGATCTTCACAACTGGCTACATGATTATTGCAGCTGAATGGGTGTAACTTTTGTTGACAATTTCAATACCTTTTTGGAAATACAACATGAGGATGGGATCCACCCAAATCATTTGGGATCCTTTCACAGCATTATAAGGCTGCATTGAAACAATGACATGAACCCAACTCAGTTAATCCCTACCATTGGATCGCTGAGTCATAATCTTTAGCAAATGTACATTATACCAAGGGCATTGGTAGACACAATGTAAGTAACCTAATGTATGTCCCTCTAACTGCCCTGAATGCCTCAGCTGATCCTACAGCTATTGTATGCAGTCATCATGTGTGTATGAACCAGATGTATGCTGTTAGCACTGAGGTGGTGTGTCCTAGTTGGAAGTCCACTGTGTGCAGGTCACCCTGCACTAACATAAATAACATGAGAATATCTACTTCGGATAAGCTTCCCAGTAAAGCAATGAAAACAAGCAAGCATCCCAGAAAAGTGCACAAAATATCCCACATTAACATATGTAGCTTAAGAAACAAAGTTCAGGAAATTAACTCGCTAGTAAGAGATTACATTCATATTCTATCTCTGAAACTCACTTAAACAATACCTTTGATACAGTGGTAGCAATAGAAGGTTATAACATTTACAGAAAATACAGAAATGCAAGTGGTGGAGGTGTTGCTGTTTATATTCAGAAACGCATTCCTGTAAAAATTAGAGGATCTCATGTTAAATACTGTTGAAGTAATATCGCTACAGGTTCATCTGCCTCACCTATAGCCCATTCTTGTGGGGAGCTGCTATATGGTATTTTTATTTAACCTTTAACTAGGCAAGTCCGTTAAGATCAAATTCTTATTTACAATGACGGCCTACCAAAAGGCAAAAGGCCTCCTACGGGGATGGGGGCTGAGATTAAAAATAAATCAAATATAGGACAGACTATAGACCAACAAGTGCTAACAGTCGGTATCTGGATAACATGTGAAATGCTTGATAATGCACAGTACCAGTCAAAAGTGTGGACACACCTACTAAATGTAAAAATTAGAATAAAAGCGAACAAAGTTAATTTGAGTTGCCTCTTCGTTAATTCTCCTGCCCCAACAAAAAATTGTCATGTGAAAAAGTAGATTTTCAGCCTTAATATTCTAAGAGCTGATTTGGGCTGGCCCTGGTTTATGGTTTGCGCAACATTGTAACCAATGTTTGAGTCCAATGCGTGGCTGTGTGCGAAGCATGCCAGTATCTCTAACATAACTAGAATGAGATTCACTTTCTATGATTCTCTCGCTCTCTCTGCTCTGATAGACATGAGCCTGCAACTCTCATCTCGCCAGCGTTGCACTTCATTTATTTCTTTATAGAATCATAGCTGCGCAAAGGGTTCTGGAAGAACTGCAGCACCCCTGATAAATTGAAATACATTTGCCAAAGTCATAGAATTACTGCTGTCTGTTCAGAGATAAATGAAATCATTCAGAATAGCCTACTACACTAATTTAGCCACAGAGGATAAATAGCTTCTTTTTTTAAAATAGCCTAGCTTTGGATTGTACCCCAATAACAAGGAATAGCCTACAGTCAGTAACATGTGGTAAATCTGTCAGTGAAAAAACAGTAGGCAGACAAAACTGGCCTTTCACAATACTTGAAATACAATCAAGAGAAAACACAGATTGGAAAACAATGGCTCCTGCTATAAAGAGAAGGCTATGCTGTAGGCAACCAAAACATTTGATCAACTTCAAAATATTGTTTTACAAAAGAGAGAGGCTTTCGGGCAAGAGCTCATCGACAATCACCAGCGAGTGAGCTGTGCATCATTGAGTGAGCCAGTGAAACTGGAAAGCATTTTTAGGACTATAATTTCCTCCTCATATTGTAGCCTACAATATGTCTCCCCACACACCTAGCTAGGTCTAGGATATTGATGGATTCAAGACAACGTCGTTTTTATCAATTCTAAGTGTCAAAGCAGCCTGCCATTTAAATCATTGGTGCTGTATTAAAAAAGATTCTGCCTAAGTCTCCAGTCATCTAAAATGACATAGAATTAAATTAAATGTGTTTATAAAAGGCCTAAATTCCCGGATCCTAGGCTACTAAAAATGTTACCCATGTGTGCAACTTCTGTATGTGGCTCTACTCTACTGCTCTATGCCACCGCAAATGCGGTGTTTTTTTTTCACGCATTCCGGGACCTCGGATATCTCCAGGTCACCTCCCTCTAGCGCTCACTTTTTATTTCGGCACCTCCCAATTTACAAATTATGCACTGGGGGGTGGGGCACAAGTTACGCATGAACCTCTCTGGTACCAGTGGGACGGTAGCGTCCCACCTCGACAACAGCCAGTGAAATTGCAGGGCGCCAAATTCAAAACAACAGAAATGTCATAATTTCATAATTAAAATTCCACAAACATAACGTATTATACACCATTTTAAATAAACTTTTTGTAAATCCAACCACAGTGTCCGATTTTAAAAAGGCTTTCTATGGTGAAAGCACACCATGCGATTATATTAGGTCAGTGCCTAGTCACAGAAAACCATACAGCCATTTTCCAGCCAAGGAGAGGGCTCACAAAAGTCAGAAATGGCGATTACATTAATCACTCACCTTTGATGATCTTCATCTAGTGACACTCTCAGGTCTCCATGTTAGACAATAAATATTTGTTTTGTTCGATAATGTTCCTTTTTATGTCCAAGAACCTCCCTTCGTTTTGTTGGTGTGTTTAGTTCAGTAATCCAAAGGCACAAAGCGCGCTCTCAACATCCAGACGAAAAGTCAAAAAAGTACAATAAAAGTTTGTAGAAACATGTCAAACGATGTTTAAAATCAATCCTCAGGTTGTTTTTGTCATAAATAATCAATAATATTTCAACCGGACAAAAGCTTCGTCAATAGAAAAGGAGAAACAAGAAATGCGCGCTCCCGATCACGCGCTGGACTCATGTCTGGAAATTTCCACTGTCCACTCATTGAAAGTGCTGTAGCTCCCTCATTCTCAGAGTTAAAGCCTGAAACAATGCCTAAAGACTGGCAACATGTAGAAGAAGCCATAGAGATCGTGAACTGGGTCCTAAGTCTTTGTATGGTGGATAGGCTTTCAATGGAAAAACAGCCTTTCAAAATAATAGTACTTCCTGGATGGATTTTCCTCAGGTTTTCGCCTGCCATATCAGTTCTGTTATACTCACAGACATTATTTTAACGGGTTTGAAAACGTTAGAGTGTTTTCTATCCAACTATATGCATATCCTAGTTTCTGAGTAGCAGGCAGTTTAATTTGGGCGTGATTTTCACTCAAAATTCCAAATGCTGCCCTCTACCCTAGTGAAGTTAATGGCCAATTAGCTGATATAGCTATTGAATCTGAAACAGGGGAATTACTATCAGAACCCAAATGAATCAAAGATTCTCTCACTTCTATAAACTGCACACCTCTGATTGTAGATCGACACCAAGCCAGTTTAAGTCCTTTCTGAAACAATTAAGAACTTCTCTTGTCTCAACAGAGGAAGCCACCTTGCTGGGAGCCCAAATCTCTCTCAAAGAACTCAAAAGGGCATTGAATAGAATATAGGCAAATCACCTGGATGGGACAGTATTCCTCCTGAGGTCTATTTAAAAGGTTGTAATCAATGAGGTTGACTTATTGCTCGAAATGATCAATAAAGCCGTTCACAAAAGGTTCATTTGGGAAAGGAGAATACAGCAGTAATTTTACTTTTATAAAAAAAAGGTAAGAATGCCACCCAGTGTTCTCACTATCGGCAACTTTTTTTTAACGCATATTAACCTTTTCTAAAAAACTAACCAAAGCAGATTTGTTAAAAAGCGTTTATGCTCAGATAACATCCACCTATAAGATATTTTAGATGCTTCATCAGAAATAACAGGTCCTTGAGCTGTATTATCTCTCGATGCAGAAAAAGCTTTTGATAGACTAGAATAGTCATATCTCTGGTCTGTCTGGGAACATATGGGAATTGGCTCCAATTTCATTAATATGATTAAAATACTATATGCCAATCCCTCAGCCATTGTTATTAACAGGCAATATCTGCTCTTCTACATTCCGAAGCAGCAGACAAGGTGATTCATTTTCACCTTTGCTTTTATCCATGTAGCCCCTGGCCAAGGCAATTCATCAATCAAACTAAATAACACCCATTTCTAAAAAAGTATACTGATCACTTCATCTCATTATACGCAGATGATATTTTACTATATCTAGACAATGTATCTCAATCACTCTCAATCACTCCCAAATACATCCCAAATATGGTCCTGGATAACATTAACACATTTACAAAGTGGGAAGGATGTAGGACTATCAGTACCAATTTTTTTATTGTATTTCCTGGGGTTATCTTTGTATGGATTTATTTTGTACCTGTAACACCCCCTCAAATAAAGAAGACAAAACTAAATAAAAAGTTGGTCACCCCAAAAATAGTATGATTATTTGGCATAGACAACAGATCTTGATGAGATTTAAGTGATTGGAGCGCCCTTCGTGGTGCTGAAAGAACAGTGCCAGGATTGCGCAATGATTAAGAAGTTGAACCAACCTGTGGTGCTGAAAGATAGCTCTGCAATTCAGCCAGATCAGGTACAAACAAACGTTAAATTGCAGTAGGACTATAACCTAATAGGCCTACGACTATGTGGAATAGCCATTTGTAGGCTATAGCCTAATGTAAATAGAAAAACATTTTGCTTAGTATCATTGCACGGTTTGTGAGGAGAACTTTGTTGCGAGTAGGCATTTCATTGTATTGCGTAGCCTACATCAATAAATACACTTTGATTTAATTAGCTTGAACACATGGTTACAATATACCGTATTACAGAATAAAAGAAAACAGAGGTGAACTATCAATTCATATACTTTGTTTGCATAGATTAAACAGGCTATCAAGTAAATTGACCAAGTAGTGAACATAAATCATTACTACTTAGAATGGCAGGAAATTCACTTTAAAACAGCCATAAAAATCTAGCTTTTGGTATGGTGTATTCATGCATCTCAAGAAACTATAACCTAAATGCATTATCACATCCAAGTTGGCCCAATTCACATTTCCAATTGCCCACCATCAAATACCAAGCTAGAACGGGCCATGCGTCTCAACCAATAGCCAGTGTAGGCTAAATATACCAAGCAGGGCAACATCAACTTCCAGAGAGGGTCAGGCTCCTCTGGTTTGGGTTTCCTCGGCAGAACGGTGTCGCTGTAACCAAGTGGTACAATATAATTCTGGGTTCCATTGCGCAAGAGGGGGTCCGTGGAGTTTTATGAACATTAAGCCAGACACATGGTCAAAAATATTTAAAAAATCAACGCTCTGATTGGCCAAATTGGTCAAGCCTCCGACGGGCCTCTGCAGTGCACGCACACACGTACTGCCTATAGTTCTTCATCATTCTTGCCAATGTCAGAAAGAAGACAGGGAAGAAACCACCATTTACCTTCCTCTAGGCTGCTATACATATTTATTTGGTTTGTCATTCTATTTTTTCATGGAATTTTAGTGGTAATTAAATATAATTTATTTAGAATCTATCACAATACATTTTCCAAAAATAGTTTAACCAGCTCTGTGTTCTCAAATTGAATTAAGTGAGGGAGCACCGCTCCTCCGCACTCTAGCAGCACAACACCCCTGCTCCTGTTATTGGTAATGGTGAGAGGTTAGCATGTCTTGAGGGTATGATCATTGTTTAGTGTTTAGAAACATGATATTCTCATTTATAATAAAAGTGACTACAAAATGACACACTACATTATTTACCATTCATTTCTATAGGGCACAAAATAATCTGAAACACAACCAAAACAAACTGCAAATGCATCCAACAAGTTTGGAAAGTCAGAAGCTTGTTGTAGGCATTGCAAACATGAATATGGGACCAAATACTGGCATTGACTACTTTATATACAGTTGTAGTCGGAAGTTTACATACACTTAGGATGGAGTCATTAAAACCTGTTTTTCAACCACTCCACAAATTTCTTGTTAACAAACTATAGTTTTGGCAAGTCGGTTAGGACATCTACTTTGTGCATGACACAAGTCATTTTTCCAACAATTGTTTACAGACAGATTATTTCACTTATAATTCACTGTACCGCAATTCCAGTGGGTCAGAAGTTTACATACACTAAGTTGACTGTGCCTTTAAACAGCGTGGAAAATTCCCCGAAAATCATGTCATGGCTTTAGAAGCTTCTGATAGGCTAATTGACATAATTTGAGTCAATTGGAGGTGTACCTGTGGATGTATTTCAAGGCCTACCTTCAAACTCAGTGCCTCTTCCCTTGACATCATGGGAAAATCAAAAGAAATCAGCCAAGACCTCAGAAAAAAATGTGTAGACCTCCACAAGTCTGGTTCATCCTTGGGAGCAATTTCCAAACGCCTGAAGGTACCATGTTCATCTGTACAAACAATAGTATGCATGTATAAACACAATGGGACCACGCAGCCATCATATCGCTCAGGAAGGAGACGCGTTCTGTCTCCTAGAGATGAACGTACTTTGGTGCGAAAACTGCAAATCAATCCCAGAATAACAGTAAAGGACCTTGTGAAGATGCTAGAGGAAACAGGTACAAAAGTATCTATATCCAGAGTAAAACGAGTCCTATATCGACATAACCTGAAAGGCCGCTCAGCAAGGAAGAAGCCACTGCTCCGAAACCACCATAAGAAAGCCTGACTACGGTTTGCAACTGCACATGGGGACAAAGATCGTACTTTTTGGAGAAATGTCCTCTGGTCTGATGAAACAAAAATAGAACTGTTTGGCCATTGTTATGTTTGGAGGAAAAAGGGGGAGGCTTGCAAGCCGAAGAACACCATCCCAACCGTGAAGCACGGGGGTGGCAGCATCATGTTGTGCGGGTGCTTTGCTGCAGGAGGGACTGGTGCACTTCACAAAATAGATGGCATCATGAGGAAGACATCAGTCAGGAAATTAAAGCTTGGTCACAAATGGGTCTTCCAAATGGACAATGACCCCAAGGATACTTCCAAAGTTGTTTCAAAATGTAAGTGGCCATCACAAAGCACTGACTTCAATCCTATAGAAAATTTGAAAAAGCATGTGCGAGCAAGGAGGAAATATATGATTCTCTCTACTATTATTCTGACATTTCACATTCTTAAAATAAAGTGGTGATCCTAATTGATATAAAACAGGACATTTTAACTAGGAGTAAGTGCCCGGAATTGTGAAATTGTGTTTAAATGTATTTGGCTAAGTTTTATGTAAACTTCCGACTTCAACTGTATAATAATCTTTAGGGATGTCAATAGTTTTGACCCATACCCTTTTGAGAAAAAAACATTACTTGTTTAAAAACTTTTTTTATTTTTTAAATCGCTTCAGCTGAGCAATTGTATTAGTATAAAATAATCTAATTTCCCCATTCTTTTGAGCATACAATATTGAATTATTTATTTTATACAGTCATTATTGCTAATCTTTATGAAGGTTGGAAATAATTTCAGGACCCTACTGTAGACTGTTGCTTGTGTTCCGAAAAACTGTCAAACTGAAAGCCTACAACAGAAAGCCTGCTGGGCCGTACCTGTTTCTGCAGACCACTAGCTTTGGGGTGTGTTGAAGGAGAAGGACAGATTGCAATTTACTAGGGGGAGGGGTGGTCCAAAATAGGGGAGGGTTGTGTGGTGTTTTATTGGGCATTGGGTAGTGCGTTTTATCCCTGGTTTACATTTGCTCTTTTGCAGGTTTTACTATATAATTTCTTCCATCCTAGCCACATTTCCTCATCTGCTTGAATGCATCTCCCCAATATAAAGGTGTTTTGCTACTTCCCTTATGCTCTGCACTTTTCCTTGTGCTAACTTTTACTATACCACAAGTCAGTGTAGTCTACCAGTCTAATGGTCTATCCTGCCCTCTATACACCATTCATAGTGACAGGTGGGTAGGTGAATAATTTGTCCAGATCAGCAGCAGGCTAACTAGCAATCATAACACACAAAAATATTTTTTTATATGAATCAACAAGAACAAATAGGATAGGCAGCGTAGAGGCCATGTGCATCATTGCACATGAAAGAACAGTGAAGACATGAGACACAGCTCAGAAATCTCCCCTATTGATTTTGTTTAGGGACAATATAATTTTCAGACCTAGAGGAGCCTACAACACTACAATGAAATGATTAATTTCATTATTGTTTTCAAGTGAGTACAACATTCTATCCCAGGCTGCAGTGAAAATGTAATTTGAATGATGGCGCAAAAGCCCTGTGATTTGAATGTTTCATTCGATTTGGATCAGTTGTGGATCCACTCTCAACAGTTTATAAGGTCCAGAAAGGCACAGCAGCAGGCCAGTCGGGCTGAATTTTTACTTCTGATACTGAATGCACGGTCTGTTGCAGATCATCATTCTCCCAAGTCGTCCTATTATAATGTTGCCACATATGCTCCCGGCAGGCTCAGATGTTTGATCAGGTTCAGGTCCGGGCTCTGGCTGGGCCACTCAAGGACATCCCGAAGCCACTCCTGAGTTCTGTGCTTAGGGTCATTGTCCTGTTGGAAGGGAAACCGTCGCCCCAGTCTGAGGTTCTGAGCGCTCTAGAGCAGGTTTTCATCAAGAATCTCTCTGTACTCTCTGTACTCTCTGTTCATCTTTCCTGTTCATCTTTCCCTCTATCCTGACTAGTCTCCTAGTCCCTTCATCTGAAAAACCTCCACACAGCATGATGCTGCCACCACCATGCTTCACCATAGGGATGGTGCCAGGTTTTCTCCAGACGTGATGGTTGTCATTCAGGCCAAAGAGTTTGATCTTGGTTTCATCAGACCAGAGAATCTTGTTTCTCATGGTCGGAGAGTCTTTATGTGCCTTTTGGCTAACTCCAACTAGCTGTATGTGCCTTTTACTGAGGAGTGGCTTCCATCTGGCCACTCTACAATAAAGGCCTGATTGGTGGAGTGCTGCAGAGATGGTTGTCCTTCTGGAAGGTTCTCCCAGATCTCCAGAGTGACCTCCCTGACCAAGTCCCTTCTCCGCCGATTTCTCAGTTTGGCCGGGTGGCCAGCTCTAGGAAGAGTTTTGGTGGTTCCAAACTTCTTCCATTTAAGAATGATGAAGGCCACTGTGTTATTGGGGACCTTCAATACTGCAGACATTTATCGGTACCCTTCCCCAGATCTGTGCCTCGACACAATCCTGTCTCGGAGCTCTATGGACAATTCCTTCAACCTCATGGCTTGGTTTTTGCTCTAACATGCACTGTCAACTGTGGGACCTTATATAGACAGGTGTGTGCCTTTCCAAATCATGTCCAATCAATGTAATTGACCACAGGTGGACTCTTGTGGACAAGTTGTAGAAACACCTCAAAGATGATCAATGGAAACAGGATGCACCTGAGCTCAATTTCGAGTCTGTTTTGTACTTTTCATACATTTGCAAAACCTGTTTTCGCTTTGTCATTATGGGGTATTTTGTGTAGATTGATGAAAAATATTTAATCCATTTTAGAATAAGGCTGTAACTAGTTGTGGATAAAGTCAAGGGGTCTGAATACTTTCCAAATGTACTGTAATTACAGCATCCTCAAAATGGCTTGGAATTAACCAGGTTTCCATCTGGACAGCTTGCCTGTTTTGCATGTTATTTTGGCATTAATACGTGTCACATTTGAGTTTGGAAACAATTAAAAAAATATATATTAATCATTGCATTAATAAAGCTGCATACAAACATGGTCTCATTTTTTGTTTTCTTGAGTAAGGCAGTTTCAAAATGCAGGTGTTTGAGCCTAGCTCGGTGCTTTCTGTGGTAGTGGGGCAAGCCAGCAGAAAATATGGAGTGTTGCGCCGTGATTGGCTCAGTGTTCTGTCACTCATGGGGACACTACATCACCGCCAATTCTAAGGGAAGACCTCAAAAGTTCTAGCCCTTTGGGTGCTGCCATATAGTTACATTAGAAGTGCCCATCTAAGAAGGCTCAAGGTCATTGGCCACACATAAAATGACATCAAATCATATGTACAGTAGCTTTGATTGGACTGATCATGTCAACATCATACTTTCAAAATCTTAGCTAGCAAGTCATCATCGTGAATCAAGTCGACAATCTACTGGCAAATCCTTTTAATCTTTGTCATATGAAGAGAAATAATGAAGATAAATTATAGATACAACTTATTGGTGCTCATCGGCCACTGGACATTACAAAACAAGTTGGAAATTCAACAATGAGTGGTTTGGAAGGAGTCAGTGACAGTGGGTGTGTGGTCCCAAATCTGGGATTAATGGGCTCTTTTACAAGTTTAAAATTATAAACATTCACCATTGGCCATGCTGTCAATGAAGCATGATTTGTGCTGCGTTCAAAATAACTGTACTCGGAACTGCGAAAACTTGACTTCACTGAGTTCAAGACAACTGGAAAGTCTGGAATAAACAAGCTCTGACTAGGAAAATACGTTTTGAATGTTCATCCAACTCAAAATTGTAAATACGGCCTCTTTCTAGAGCTACAAGCTGAAGATAAATGACGTCATCATGATTGAACCTTGTCTTCTTTCTGAGTATTTTTATGTGCACTACATATTTACGCACAGACCTTTAACTGCAACACCTGGACAAAAGGAACACCTATATGAGAATGCTATTCATTGACTACAGCTCAGCATTCAACACCATAGTGCCCTCAAAGCTCATCAATAAGCTAAGGGCCCTGGGAGTAAACACCTCCCTCTGCAACTGGATCCTGGACTCCCTGACGGGCCACCCCCAGGATGTAAGGGTAGGTAACAACACATCTGCCACGCTGATCCTCAATACAGGGGCCCCTCAGGGGTGCGTGCTCAGTCCCCTCCTTTACTCCCTGTTCACTCATGACTGCACGGCCAGGCACGACTCCAATACCATCATTAAGTTTGCCGATGATAGGCCTGATCAACGACGAGACAGCCTTTTGGGAGGAGGTCAGAGACCTGGCCATGTGGTGCTAGGACAACAACCTCTCCCTCAACTTGATCAAGACAAAATAGATGATTGTGGACTACAGGAAAAGGAGAACCGAGCACACCCCATTCTCTTCGACGGGGCTGTAGTGGAGTAGGTTGAGATCTTCAAGTTCCTTGGCGTCCAGATCACCAACAAACTAACATGGTCCAAGCACACCAAGACACAACCTATTCCCCCTCAGGAGACTGAGAAGATTTGGTATGGGTTCCCAGATCCTCCAAAGGTTCTACAACTGCACCATCAAGAGCATCCTGACTGATTGCATCACTGCCTGGTATGACAAATGCTCGGCCTCCGACCGCATGGCACTACAGAGGGTAGTGCGTACAGCCCAGTACATCACTGGGGCCAAGCTTCCTGCCATTCAGGACCACGATACCAGGCGGTGTCAGAGGAAGGCCCTAAAAATTGTCAAAGACTCCAGCCACCCTAGTCATAGACTGTTCTCTCTGCTACCGCACGGCATGCGGTACCGGAGCGCCAAGTCTAGGTCCAAGAGGCTTCTAAACAGGCTTCTACCCCCAAGCCACAAGACTCCTGAACATCCAGTCAAATGGCTACCCAGACTATTTGCATTGCCCCCCACCCTCTTTTACACCACTGCTACTCTGTTATTATCTATGCAGTCACTTTAATATCTCTCCCTACATGTACATATTACCTCAACTAACCAGAGCCCCCCCCCCCCCCCCCCCCCCCCCGCACATTGACTCTGTACCAATACCCCCTGAACATAGTCTCACTATTGTTATTTTACTGCTGCTCTTTAATTACTTGTTACTTTTATTTCTTATTCATATTTTTTAAACTGCATTGTTGGTTAGGGGCTTGTAAGTAAGCACTTCACTGTAAGGTCTACTCCACCTGTTGTAATGGGCACATGTGACTAATACAATTTGATTTGAACAAATACATTTGATGGAAACACAACTCTCATGGATAATGCCCCAGGGTTTCCCTTAGCTGGTAATTGCTGGCATGTGGCTGATAATAAATGAAAAGCCAATAAATAAAATTACAGCAGCCCAAACTGTCCAGGAGAAGCTGTCTATCATAGCCTGCACCCCGAATTCACGCTTCAGCACCATTCCCTCACGCCTTGCGTGCACATGCTCCTGCTGCTGAGAGAGCAACAGCGGAACTTTGGCCTAGGATACTGTCGATTGCTAAGACAGAGGCGTTTTTCATGGAAGTAAAACAAAAGTTAAACGAAAAAGTGAAAAGCCAACAAGGGGAATTTAATATAAGTTTTAACATTGTTAGTGGACTAAGATGAGAAGGATGCAATTTTGGAACTTACATTTATTTATAATCTGTTTCACCATTATTATTATTATTGTACAGCATTACTATTGTAAGCCTGTGTCTTAATCGAAACCAGTTCTTTAAATATTTAAAACCGGTTTTGTTTCATTTTGTTTTCATTTTCATTGGCTAAATTAAACTTGATCTGTCTTTTTAATTGTGTGCTCCATTTATAGTTTAAGTTCGGTTATAAGTAGATCTGTTGTAAAATGAATAACATTAGCCTTTTTCTGCAACTTATTGGATATGGTAGGCACTTGCCTTTGTTGATAACTGCTGCGATGTAGCCTGTTAAAAATGTTTTTTTGAGCGTTTAAACCAGTTTGCAACAGTTTTGTTTGGTCAAATGAAAACTGTAATCCTGTGTTTGCCACAATATAATAGCCTGCTTATAATTTCCCTATAAAACAATGGTTCAAATTTGTATATTACCCTAATAAAGTTTAGAAACTTTTGTGAAGGTTTGGTGTGGCTATTGTAAAGAATTAGCTACTGCAAGCCTATGATATGCAGTATAAACCGGCACTCCAACTGACTCCAACAGTTTGGAGTCAGTTGTTTCAGGCCTACCAGAGATTAAGATAAGCATAGTAAGGTGCTTACCAGACTATTTCTATACTTGGCCTACTGCCACAATCAGTTAAATATCCTATTATTAGTGTGCATGTAAACATACTCAGCTAGACAAGAGATTAATACCCACCTGAAAGAGCCGTAGGGCTTTGCCCGGGCAGCCAATCTCTTAATTCAGAGAGAAAACAACAGCAGTTGTCCCTGACTCCCTGATCACTTTTTTTCAGTCAGGTTCTCAACACAAACACACACCTGCAGTAGTGTACAGATGTCTAGAGGTAAGCCAAATTGACTTTGCTCCACAAGTGATAACACAACCCTTGAGGTCTAAGACAAGGTTACTCATTTTTCTTGTTTTACCATACCATCTTCAGTATTAATCTCTTTCCCAAGCCTACATATAGAAAAATCCTTACAGGTCTCATCCAATGCCTCAAACAATCAGTTCTACTTCAACTTGCCTTCTTTGCTTTCACATGACCAGAGCGATGAGATAGCTAGCCATTACACCAGATAATAAAATGAGGATTTCCTGGCCCGTTTTGAGTGATGGCTACTAAGATATGGAAGCCTAGAAAACTCTTTAAAGAGATTCTACGGTAATTTTGTATACTTTTTAGCTAGTAGTTCTGAAAGTTGCACTCACAAGCAAAAAATGATTCCTGAAAATGGCATACTACTTGACATATATGCTGAGTGTACAAAACATGAGAAACACCTTCCTAATATTGAGTTGCACCCCCTTTTGCCCTCAGAACAGTCTTAATATATCAGGACATGGACTACAAGGTGTCGAAAGCATTCTCACAGGGATGCAGGCCCATGTTGACTCCGATGCTTCCCACAGTTGTGTCAAATTGGCTGGATGTCCTTTGGGTGGTGGACCATTCTTGATACACAAAGGAAACTGTTAACTTCTTTGGGATCGGTGTCCCTTCCACAGGACGGTTGAGCTAGCATAGGCTAATGCGATTTGCATGAGGTTGTAAGTAACAAGAACATTTACCAGCAAATAGACATATCTGATATTGTCAGAAAGCTTAAATTCTTGTTAATCTAACTGCACTGTCCAATTTACAGTAACTATTACAGTAAAATAATACCATGCTATTGTTTGAGGAGAGTGCACAATATTGAACATAAAGTTATTAATACACAAATTAGGCACATTTGGGCAGTCTTGATACAAAATGTTGAACAGAAATGCAATGGGTCATTGGATCAGTCTAAAACTTCGCACATACATGGATGACATCTAGTGGCCAAAATCTAAATTGCACCTGGGCTGGAATAATACATTATGGCCTTTCTGTTGCATTTCAAAGATGGCACAAAAAAATAACGTTTGTTTTTTTCTTTGTTATTATCTTTTACCAGATCTATTGTGTTATATTCTACTACATTCCTTTCACATTTCCATGAACTTCAGTGTTTCCTTTCAAATGGGCAGCTAGATTTGGATGTGTCATTTTGGGCGAAAATGTATAAAAAGGGGCTAATCCTTAATTAATCGTGAAAAGCCCAGTAGCATTGCAGTTATTGATGGTGCGCCTGGCACCTACTACCAAACCCTGTTCAAAGGCACTTACATCTATTGTCTTGCCCTTTCACCCTCTGTATAGCACACATACACAATCAATGTCTCAATCGTCTCAAGGCTTAAAAATCATTCTTTAACCTGTCTCCTCCCCATCTACACTGATTGAAGTGGATTTAACACAAATAAGGAATTATAGCTTTCAACTGGATATACAGTACCAGTTAAAAGTTTGGACACATCTACTCATTCAAGGGTTTTTCTTAATTTTTTAAAATTGTAGAATAATAATGAAAATATCAAAACTATGAAATAACACATGGAATCTTATAATAACCAAAAAAAAGTGTTAATCTAATCAATATATACACTCCTCAAAAAAAATAAAGGGAACACTAAAATAACACATCCTAGATCTGAATGAATGAAATATTCTTATTAAATACTTTTTTCTTTACATAGTTGAATGTGCTGACAACAAAATCACAACAATTATCAATGGAAATCAAATTGATCAACCCATGGAGGTCTGGATTTGGAGTCACACTCAAAATTAAAGTGGAAAACCACACTACAGGCTGATCCAACTTTGATGTAATATCCTCCTCCGACAAGTCAAAATGAGGCTCAGTAGTGTGTGTGGCCTCCACGTGCCTGTATGACCTCCCTACAACGCCTGGGCATGCTCCTGATGAGGTGGCGGATGGTCTCCTGAGGGATCTCCTCCCAGACCTGGACTAAAGCATCCGCCAACTCCTGGACAGTCTGTGGTGCAATGGAGCGAGACATGATGTCCCAGATGTGCTCAATTGGATTCAGGTCTGGGGAACGGGCGGGCCAGTCCATAGCATCAATGTCTTCCTCTTGCAGGAACTGCTGACACACTCCAGCCACATGAGGTCTAACATTGTCTTGCATTAGGAGGAATCCAGGGCCAACCGCACCAGCATATGGTCTCACAAGGGGTCTGAGGATCTCATCTCGGTACCTAATGGCAGTCAGGCTACCTTTGGTGAGCACATGAAGGGCTGTGCGGCCCCCCAAAGAAATGCCACCCCACACCATGACTGACCCACCGCGAAACCGGTCATGCTGGAGGATGTTGCAGGCAGCAGAAAGTTCTCCACGGTGTCTCCAGACTCTGTCACGTGCTCAGCGTGAATCTGCTTTCATCTGTGAAGAGCACAGGGTGCCAGTGGGGAATATGCCAATCTTGGTGTTCTCTGGCAAATGCCAAACGTCCTGCACGGTGTTGGGCTGTAAGCACAACCCCCAGCTGTGGATGTCGGGCCCTCATACCACCCTCATGGAGTCTGTTTCTGACCGTTTGAGCAGACACATGCACATTTGTGGCAGTGCTCCTCCTGTTCCTCCTTGCACAAAGGCGGAGGTAGCGGTCCTGCAGCTGGGTTGTTGCCCTCCTCCACATCTCCTGATGTACTGGCCTGTCTCCTGGTAGCGCCTCCATGCTCTGGTCACAATGCTGACAAACACAGCAAACCTTCTTGCCACAGCTCGCATTGATGTTCCATCCTGGATGAGCTGCACTACCTGAGCCACTTGTGTGGGTTGTAGACTCCGTCTCATGCTACCACTAGAGTGAAAGCACCGCCAGCATTCAAAAGTGACCAAAACATCAGCCAAGGAAGCATAGGAACTGAGAAGTGGTCTGTGGTTACCACCTGCTGAACCACTCCTTTATTGGGGGTGTCTTGCTAATTGCCTATAATTTCCACCTGTTGTCTATTTCATTTGCACAACAGCATGTGACATTTATTGTCGATCAGTGTTGCTTCCTAAGTGGACAGTTTCATTTCACAGAAGTGTGATTGACTTGGGGTTACATTGTGTTGTTTAAGTGTTCCTTTTCTTTTTTGAGCAGTGTGTTTTAGACTATAGATTTTTCAAAGTAGCCATCCTTTGCCTCGACAGCTTTGCACACTCTTGGCATTCTCTCAACCAGTCTTGAAGGACTTCCCACGTATGCTGAACACTTGTTGGCTGCTTTTCCTTCATTCTGCGGTCCAACTCATCCCAACCCATCTCAATTGGGTTGAGGTCGGGTGATTGTGGAAGCCAGGTCATCTGACGCAGCACTCCATCACACTCCTTCTTGGGCAAATAGCCCTGACACAGCCTGGAGGTGTGTTGGGTCATTGTCCTGTTGAAAAACAAATGATAGTCCTACTAAGGTACAAACCAGATGGGATGGCGTATCGCTGCAGAATGCTGTGGTACCATGCTGGTTAAGTGTGCATTGAATTCCAAATAAATCACAGAGTGTCAACAGCAAAGCACCCCCACAACTTCTCCTCCATGCTTCAAGGTGGGAACCACAAATGCGGAGATCATCTATTCACCTAGTCTGCGTCTCACAAAGACACGGCAGTTGGAACCAAAAATCTAACATTTGGACTCATCAGACCAGGTATTCCTAAACTGCGGTATGCACAATGCCGTCGGGGGGTACACCAAATAAAAATGTGCTTCACACATATACAATATATTTTAAACAATATTTTTTTCCTTCACATTTTCAAACAGTCCACTTATTTTTTTCCAACGGGGCTATACTTTTGTTTTTTTCTCTCCCGATTGGCCTCGTTTCACTGGCAAATAAAAAAAAAATCAAACATTCTAGTGTTCAGCGAAATAACAACACAATGTCAAATACAGGTAGCCTTGTCAAATAATTAACATCCAATCACATTAATCGTTACTCTCTCGCGGGAATTCCCCTAACAGTCCATATGTAGCTGCTGCTCATGTTGGTATCACCACTGATGGTGCAAAAGCCATGACAGGGAGACATAGTGGAGTGGCAACGCACATGCAAGCAGATACTCCCGACGCCTCTTGGGTACACTACAGCATCCATTGAGAGGCTCGTTGCCAAGGGAATGCCTGCAGTGTATGTGCAAAGTTTGACAGATAACTTGAAGAATGAGCAAGCTACATGACATTTAGTGTGAAGTCACCCAGGTACATTTGGGCAAATCGTGAAGGAGACATTTACATGACATTTTTCTGCAAGAAAATCTGTATACTTGGACTTTGAGTCAACTCTTCCAGTATTAGTAGCCATATTGTAAGTTCAACATTTGCAAAACATCTAGTTTTCATAACTTCATATTTTTGTAATAGCGTTTCAAACTAAGGATTTCATGGCTAATTGAGGTAAGAATAATTCTGATCATAGATTATGCATTTATGAACTACACATTGACACATCCAGCCCAAAGCTGGAGGTTTAAAAATGTGGTCGCCAAAGTTACGGAGCATGTCTTTAAGTGTGCATCACTCAGAAAAGACCATAGCAACATAGTCTAAATGGAACATGTAGGTCATGCGGTTATCAAGAGCCTCAAAGCTAAATCAACTCACCACAATCAATGAACCCATCCATCAAGTCATCCATGTATCACAGATGGCTTGAATTAACCAATCAATCAACCACCCAACCCATCTATTGCAGAGGACAGTAGATCCCATTCCATGCAGCCCTTCACTCACCCATAGCTCCGCATTGTTACAACATTTGGGAGGTGTACGGCGATGCAGTACGGAGCTCGATTTTGCCTCCGCAAGAGCCTCCGCAATTGCTTCCAACCCTCCATACGGAGCCTCAAGATCACACTGCCAGAGCAAGCAAAATTGGCTTTAATACTTCACACAGCAGTGAAATAACAAAATGTGTGACATTTCTGGACAACTTAATGATTGGGGGGAGTCATTTGAAGACCAAAGGGTGTTTACCATGTAAACATTGGAGACAAAGACCAATGCAGGTTGTTGACATTATGGAAGAGTGCTTGAAATCCAATAGGTTGAGGTATTCTGGCAACACACCAAGAACACAACAGCTATGTCCCCATGTGAATTAGGACAGGGGACTAATGTCTAAAGTGACATGAAACAGGTCTTGTAAATAGAAAGGGTATAGAAAACGTATCAGTGCCTGAACACAACTGTACTTTCTTCCAATTAAACTAGTCATTTCCAAGCAACTGCAAAAGGAAAGATGGTGATGTATTCTTAATCCAAGGTTGAGTGCATTTTCAAACAATGAGATGGGAAGGTGTATCCAAATGAAAAAAATATATGTATTTCAACTGTTGTTTTACACCATAATGAAAACAACAGTATAAATACTGTTGCGAAATGACAACACATGTAACAGTGTAAACCATATACAAGACCGGATGAGTGAAAGAGTTGATTTCCGAAAGTGGCCATTTCACTAAATGGGCCGCAACTCACTGTGTAGTTTCCTTCCTGGGCCAGATAGACCGTGCACAATTCAATATGTTGGAAAGTAAGCAAAATATTGTATTAAATAAACAGTCACCCAAATTGAAATATCATTGATATTTGAGGAAAAATAACATTGACATCTTGTTTTTGCCAAAACGGTGAAAGGAAGTGTTACACGACAGTGCATGAGTAAAAGTTACACATTACACTCCAATACTGAGTACATCATTAAAGGCTTTATTTTTAAATTTTTATTCAGGGAGATGTTTGAGCTTTCTTCTTCACATTTTCAATTTGAAAAGGGTATTATTGTGACAGAGCATTAAGACAAAACATTTTACAGCACTTTTGTCATTTACTACCAAATTGATATCTGGCTTGATCTTGATAAAAGTAATTGTTTGTTTTTAAAACATAAATCAATCAAACAAACAATTAATACTTGTGTCCGTGATTCAGGAAAAGGTTATAGCTGAAATAAAAACAGCATATTATTACTTTACAAATTAAACTCACCTTGCCAGTCTTTACAAAAAAAACCTTAGCAAGGAGGAATGACTTATTTAAATGAAAGACAATATGGTACAAGAAATTACAAAAATAATAACTTTAAATCCTTTTTACATTATTTTCTCTTCATATAAGGGCTTTGATAAGCTTGCTTCAGTTAACAAATTATCCAATAACTGAATCCAAAATACTCATTCTGGTATGTGGACATCGCAAAGTCTCTGTGTGAATGATATTGTTCACTATGATATGAAAGTGACCTTGCAGCCGTTTTGAAGGGGTTCTCTGTAATGTCCATTGTGACCATTAGAGAAGACCTCCTGTCTCTGTGTGGGTCTGGGGGACTGAGGAGAATCAAGAGTCCCAAACTCCCGCCCTTCTAATCTGGGAAGTTCGCTTTCTGTGTTGAATCCCAGGATCTCAATTATTGAATGAGGCAAATCCTGAAAGGAAAGAAAATAAAGAAATATGTAGATTATATACAACCAAGACGTAACCAATATGTAAATCTGGACCTGCATAGTTTATTTCAATTGACTCTTATGGACTTTCAATTGAATGTACAAATTACATCCTTGACCATACCTTACAACTTCTGATCTGCATACAAATAGCCTCTGATTTGTGAAGGATTTCTTCAATGTCCAGTTTCATTGAGAGTTCATTGATGTGCTGGATTAACATACAAAACAATGACATTTAAAACTAATTCACCTGGAAAACACTACCAACAACCATTCTTGAATGTTTTTCAACTGACAAATCAGTCCATCTGCAAATGACTGCTGTTACCTTGAGTATCTCATTGAAGCCAAAGTTTTCCTCCATTATTTTCCGTTTCTCTGAGTCTAGGATGGCACAGCACACCAGCAAATGGAAGTTTTGGCAAGGCAAGCCAGTCCACATGACCTAAGCAGAACCAGGAAGTCTTATTAACAAGACCTATCAGAATACGAAGACAAATCATGAACTCAAAAAGAAAAAGTGATAAAATCATCAACTTGAATCATTAATCAAATCTCATAGGCGAAAGGCTGACATTGATTTCCCCCTAAATGATGAGACACTTACGCTAACCGGTCAATGGTTTATGGAGAGAACAGAACTCACCTCCCACATACGAAGAACATCTGGATAACTGAGCTCCCTCTTGAAGCGGATCAGTAACCACCGGAAACAGAAATACATGTAACCTGAATCCTGCGACTCTGGAGGAACCAAAACACACAAGGAGAATTCAGAGGAAACCAAGGATGAAAGGAACATTGTTGAACTTGAATTTACAGTGCCTTCAGAAAGTATTCACACATTTTTCACATTTTGTGTTACAGCCTGAATTTAAAATGGAATAAATTTAGATTTTTTTTGACACAGGCCTAAACAATGTCAAAGTGGAATTATGTTCATCAACATTTTTACAAATTCATTAAAAGTGAAAAGCTGAAATGTTTTGAGTCAATAAGTATTCAACCCCTTTTTTTATGGCAAGCCTAAATAAGTTCAGAAGTAAAAATGTGCTTAACAAGTCACATAAGTTGCGTAGACTCACTGTACAATAATGTTTAACATAATTCTGAATGACTACCTCATCTCTGTACCCCACACAAAATGATCTGTAAGGTCCCTCAGTTGAGCAGTGGATTTCAAACACAGATGAAACCACAAAGACCAGGGAGGTTTTCTAATTCCTTGCAAAGAAGGCCACCTATTGGTAGATGGGTACATTTGTAAAATAAAAGCAGACATTGAATATCCCTTTGAACACCCAGTCACTACAAAGATACAGGTGTCCTTCCTAGCTCAGTTGCCGGTTAGGAAGGAAACCACTCAGGGATTTCACCATGAGGCCAATGGTGACTTTAAAATAGTTACAGAGTTTAATGGTTGTGATAGGAGAAAACTGAGGATGGATCAACAACATTGTAGTTACTCCACAATACTAACCTAATTGACAGAGTGAAAAGGAAGCCTGTACAGAATACAAATACTCCAAAACATGCATCCTGTTCAGCGCCAAAAATGGACTTTTTGATCCATCAGCCACTGTGGCAGGTAGATTACAAAATCTATCATCCACGCAGAATTTTACCAGCCAAAATATTCTCACTAAAATAAAAAAAAAACAGATCAGCATGCTTTGTATAATGTTTCTAAAACAACACATGTATTACTCGTAAGCAGTAATACATGTTTAATTAAATTATTTTGTGACCCAAGTCTTTTAAGCAAAATATCACAGATGAGACACATTTTCTCCTGCCCCTTTAAGGGTGGGATGTTGCCGTGGTAACATGACTTTAGTCATGTTTGTGCCTGTGAGATTGAGTCGGAATTCTCTTCCATAGCAGTTGAAACTCAAACATTGAAAACAACCTAGCTTGTGAACAAAACAAAATAAATAGCCGAGAAACAAGGAAAAAGTCTAACTTCAGTAGACTTTAGTTTCAAGTTAATTAGACCAACTTTTATGCCTGTGTGCAGCACTTCTAACAATTAATCTTTCACTCAGCTCTTCACGTGCGCACGGCCCCCAGCCAGGCAGCACGAGATGGGATAGGCTATATAGGAAATGTAGTTCTTTTGACTTTGTGTAAATATTTTTACAGCTATGAAACCAAAACAGCAGAAATACTTTGAAAACATCCACAGCAACATTTATTTGACTATACAATGTGCTCATACTTGACTATTTCTAGTCACAAATGCGAGTGAAATACTCACACTGTGGAGTCCTGACCACCCACCAACGTGGCTGGTGAAATAGACATCTTACCCATCAATGCCAAAATCGACCCGCAGGTGACAGGTGTTAATTTTAGACCCTGATCCTGTTTGCAACAAAGCACTAAAGTAATACTTTGGGGTAAATCCAATACAACACATTACTAAGTACCACTCTCCACATTTTCAAGCATAGTGGTGGCTGCATCATGTTATGGGTATGCTTGTAATTGTCAAGTACTGGGGAGTTTCGGATAAAAAGAAAAAAAGAAAAAGGGAGCTAAGCACAAGCACAATCCTAGAGGAGAACCTGGTTCAGTCTGCTATCCATCAGACACTGGGAAACAAATTCAACTTTCAGCAGGACAACCTTTCACAAGGCCAAACCTACATTGGAGTTTCTTAACAAGAAGAGAGTGAATGTTCCTGAGTGGCCGAGTTACAGTTTTGACTTAAATCTACTTGAAAATCTATGCCGCCGAGACCTGAAAATGGTTGTCTAACAATGATCAACAACCAATTGGACAGAGCTTGAAGAATGTAAAAAAAATTAATGGGTAAATGTTGCACAATCCAGGTGTGGAAAGCTCTGACACTTACTCAGAAAGACTCACAGCTGTAATCACTGCCAAAGGTGCTTCTACAAAGTACTGACTCAGGGGTGTGAATAGTTACGTAAATTAGATTTCTGTATTTCATATTATATATCTTTATATTTTATTTGCCCCCTTTTTTGTGATTACGATCTTGTCTCATCTCTCCCAACATGCTCGGGAGAGGCGAAGGTCGAGTCATGCATCCTCTGAAACATGACCCGCAAAACCATGCATCTTATCACCTGCTCGCTTAACCCGGAAGCCAGCCGCACCAATGTGTCCAAGGAAACACCGTTCAACTGATGACCGAAGTCCTCCTGCTGGTGCCCGGCCCACCACAAGGAGTCGCAAGAGCCAAGTAAAGCCCCCCCAGCCAAACCTTCCCCTAACCTGCTGGGCCAATTATGTTCCACCCTATGGGACTCCCGGTCACGGCCAGTAATGACACAGCCTGGGATCGAGCCCAAGGCTGTAGCGATGCCGCAACACTGAGATGTAGTGAATCTATTTTGAATTCAGGCTGTAACAAATTGTGGAAAAAGGGGTATGAATACTTTCTGAAGGCACTGTATACGCAAGACTGCTGTATTGATTGATAATCTGTTTAACATGACATTTAATTTACTTCTCAGGACTTGCCTCAATCTTTACAGCTTAGTACGCAACTGATAATGATGGGGGAAAAAAGTATGCTTTTTCGAAGCTGAACATGAAGAGGTGAATGATAGAGGGACGGCAGGTGGTGTTGCGTACCAAGGTAGTTCCAGAAGGCCAGGTCCAGCAGCCTCAACAGAGTACTGAGCTGGATCAGTTGTGTCTTCATGCCCTGCATCTGCTCCTCAAAGTTCTGGTGCTGCACACGCGCAAAACACCACATACACACGGAGACAGACGCACAAGTTGGGTCATTAAAATAGCACACTCGGGCATATCAAAGTAAACAAGTGAAAACACACACAAAAACAGCACTAGACAGAACAATGCTACATTTCTTACCATATGATCCATGAAGGAGACAAAACACCAGAAGGCATCCACCTCATTCTCCATCACATAGAGGATCGGGGAGAGGAGGTCACTCATTCCCTGGACATACCCTGGAGACGAGTACAATTCCCATAACATGAATTAAAGGTGAACATTACAAATCCCACTGATATGCAGTTTTCAGCCGTGATTGCTGAATTAGCTATGTTACTACGGGTGAACAGCAACAATTTATTAATTATCATCATCAATAAGAAACTTCAATAGAATCTATGCCAATCAGCTATAAATGAGGATATCTCCTGTACGACTTGGCAATAATGCTATCACTTACCCAGATCAAAATCATACATGCAATACGTCATCAGGATGTCGTGGAGTAACACCAGGCCTGGGTTGTCTATGCCCTCATAAAACCTGTTGGTTCGGTCTGTTCTGTTCACATCCTTCTCTGAGAAGACAAGCACATTCATAGATGATAAATAAACAACCATATATAGCCTAGTTCAGAAAGGATACACCATACTAATGGAGGCATTTCAGATGCTTCTTCAAAGCGGAATTCTCAAATCATACTACAGTAAATCCAATGCAATAAGAGTTAAAACAAACATACGGCAATACATAAATCACCATTATTGTTAAAACAGGATTAACATGTAATCAGGGTTCTAAATTAACTATTTTCATTGGTAGCACATGTTCTCAGATCTTAAAGGATGACCAGAAAAAAAAAGTGTTCATTTTTTACTGTAAATGACTGTCCTAGCGTTCTTAACTTCATTGGTGTAGGGGGCAGCATTTTAACTTTTGGATGAAAAGCGTGCCCAGAGTAAACTGCCTGTTACTCAGTCCCAGATGCAAATATATGCATATTATTAGTACTATTGGATAGAAAACACTCTGAAGTTTCTAAAACTGTTTGAATGATGTCTGAGTATAACAGAACTCATATGGCAGGCAAAGACCTGAGAAAAAAATCCAACAAGGAAGTGGGAAATCTGAGGTTTGTTGTTTTTCAACTCAGCCCCTATTGAAGATAGTGGGATATTGGTCATTTTGCACTTCCTAAGGCTTCCACTAGATGTCAACCATCTTCAGAAACTTGTTTGAGGCTTCTACTGTAAAGGAGGGGCTCATAAGGGCGGTTTGAGTCAGTGGTCTGGCAGAGTGCCACTAGCATATTATTAGTACTATTGGATAGAAAACTTCCATTGCTTTTCTACAGACAAAGGAATTCTCCGGTTGGGACATTAGAAGATTTCTGATAAAAACATCCTAAAGATTGATTCTATACTTTGTTTGATATTTTTCTACGACCAGTAATATAACTTTTTTGAATTTTTATCCGGCCTTTCCGCTGGACTTGCACGCGTGTTTAGATTTGTTTACCACACCCTAACAAAAGGAGGTATATGGACATAAATGATCAACTATCGAACAAATCAAACATTTATTGTGGAACTGGGATTCCTGGGAATGCATTCTGATGAAGATCAAAAGGTAGGTGAATATTTATAATGCCATTTCTGACTATTGCTGATTACACAATATCTTTTTGGCTGCTTTGGTCTCTGAGCGCTGTACTCAGATTATTGCATGGTGTGCTTTTTCCATAAAGTTTTATTGAAATCTGACACAGCGGTTGCATTAAGGAGAAGTTTATCTAAAGTTCCATGTATAACAGTTGTATCTATTATCAATGTTTATTATGTGCATTTCTGTAAATTGATGTGGCTCTCTGCATAATCACTGCATGTTTTGGAACTACTGAACATAACACGCCAATGTAAAATGCGATTTTTGGATATAAATATGCACTTTATCGAACAAAACATACCATGAAGTCCTATGAGTGTCAACTGATGAAGATCAAAGGTTAGTGATTAATTTTCTCTATTTGTGCTTTTTGTGACTCTGCTCTTTGGCTGGAAAAATGGCTGTGTTTTTCTGTGACTTGGTGGTGACCTAACAATCGTTTGTGGAGCTTTCGCTGTAAAGCCTTTTTGAAATCAGACACTGTGGCTGGATTAACGAGAATTGTATCTTTAAAATGGTGCCTAATACTTGTGTGTTTGAGAAATTTGATTTAAGAGATTTGTTTGAATTTGGCGCCCTGCAATTTCACTGGCTGTTGGCAAGGGGTTCAGCTATTGTCATCAGTTGTTACCTTGATGATGTAGAATGCATCACTAGAGAGTGGGCAAGACATAATGAAACAACTTTTAAAAATTGTATTCAAAGTGAAACTGCAAACATATCAAGGCATCATGCTGTGAAGATGTTTCTCAGCAGCAGGGACAGGGAGAACAGTCAGGATTGAAGGAAGATGAACAGAGCAAAGTACAAAGAGATCCTTTATGAAAACTTGCTCCAGAGCGCTCAGGACCTGACTGGGGTGAAGGTTCACCTTCCAACAGGACAACAACCCTAAGCACACAGCCAAGACAAAGGCTTTGGCACAAGTCTCTGAATGTCCTCTGCCCAGCCAGAGCCCGGACTTGAACCCGATCTAACATCTCTGGAGAGACTTGAAAATAGCTATGTAGCGACGCTCACCATCCAACCCGACAGAGCTTGAGAGGATCTGCAGAGAAGAATGGGAGAAACACCCCAAAACCAGGTGTGCCAAGCTTCTAGCGTCATACCCAAAAAGACTCAAAGCTGAAATTGCTGCAAAAGGTGCTTCAACAAAGTACTGAGTTAAGGGTCTGAATACTTGTGTAAATGTGATATTCCGGAATTTGCTAAAATGTATAAAAACCTGTTTTTGCTTTGTTGTTATGTTATTGTGTAAATTGATGAGGGGGGAAAAAAGTTTAATCTATTTTAAAATAAGCCTGTAATTTAACAAAATGTGGGAAAAAGTCAAGGGGTCTGAATGCTTTTCGACTGCACTGTATGTGATTCGTTTTGGACAAACAAATGTAATATACAAAACAGAAAACGTATTGTATTCAAAAATGCAACAGGTAGGTGATCAACAACCTTCATTGTATTTAAGTGCAACTGCAAACTAAACTGTTATCCATTACAGTATTCAGCTAACAGATAGCTTTTTAAAAATTATGTAGGTAATATTGTTTTAACAAGGCAACATGCTGACTATGAACTTATACTTGGATATTTAAATAAATGTTTAGTCTCCTCTCACAATATCTAGTCAATTTCTTTGCTCTAGAATCTAGCTAATAAAATCAACTTGCTGTTAAGGTTTAGGGTAGGAACTCCGGATAGCTTCTGCAATGGTGCCAATAATGATTGCGCAGGACACTGTTTCCATATGTCAGGTTGATTTGTAATCCATTATTTTTCTGGGTACGAAGCATGGTCTGGATTTGGTAAAAACATGGTAGTAGACGTAGTGATGTTGCTCCTGCCATGATGCCCTTATCCCGGGCAATTGATGTGCTTTTGGCTTGTTTTTTTCAGGCTGGTGGACCCAGGAGCAAAATAAGTCTTCCCTGCTGCTATTACTCCACACTTTCGACAGTACTCAGAACATTTTGCTGCTAGTTTTCTCCATAAAATCACTTGAAATCGTGAAGAAACCCCTCAAACATGAACACTGAACAAAAAATATAAATGCAACCTGAGTCAAGATCACTTTGAGTCAAAATGCAAGCTGGGATCCATCGCTCAGATTTTTTATTTTTTACTTAACTATACAAAATATAAGCCTACGCAACATTAACTAATTAAAAACCATTCTGTAGCAATGAGGTTTGTGCAGTAGGCTACAAGCCCAATACATCATCACTGCATATTGGCATTGCTTATATTGCCGTGCCAATGTAGCTCTTCAGATCATTTGAAATTATATTTAACATTTAGGTTTCTGATCCCACTGGTAACAGATACTTTGCTGTATTACTTGTGAGGCACAGCTAAGTGAGCATAATATTTTTTACTTTATTTTTTTTTATTGGACCGATGTCCTGCATCTGATGGTCAGTCTGGGGGGAGGGAGGGAGCAGCAGTGAGGCTTTCCCTCATCCGACTAACCGTGATTCACCCTCCGCTGAGAAAAAAGTACAGTCTTCCAGCTTATGGAGAAACTCAAGTCACCCTGCATTATTTCTGCCTCATGCACTAATTAATGTTGTTACTCCTATGACCTGAGAAAGTGAGATATTATGAAAAAAAGACGAGCCGCTAATAATAACAACTCAAACTTATCAGAACACTTTGCTATATTCATTCATTGCAGCTGCAGTGCTGGTTGCTAATATGGCTTGTGAAGGTGTTGAACAAAGTGTTGACAGTTGTGAATTACCACTTAAACATGAACTTGCACATAAAAACGGAAGCTTTTTTCTGTAGTTGTTGAGACTAGTTATGGTTTTAAAAGTTTCGCAATCTCACAGTATCAACTTCGCTGTGTGTTCGATGCTTCTTCTTACAGCCTATAGCTCAAGGAAACGGTTCTCCCTTCAGAAACATGAAATTGTTCAAAATGGGAGGGGGGAGAAGAAAAAAAAGCCTTCCCAGCGCTAGTTCTGCTGAAACACGTGTACATCCCACCAACAGCGAAAACATGTATAGGAACAAGGCTTAATCGTTGTTGTGTTGAAAAAAATAATAATTTTACAGTCAAAAGTTTGGACACCTACTCATTCAATGTTTTTTCACAATCTACATCGAATTGCTGCAAAGAAACCACTACTAAAGGACACCAATAATAAGAGACTTGCTTGGGCCAAGAAACACCAGAAATGGATATTAGACCAGAGGAAATCTCTCCTTTGGTTTGACTAATCCAAATTTGAGATATTTGGTTCCAACCGGTGTCTTTGTGAGACGCAGAGTGGGTGAACGGATGATCTCCGCATGCCTGGTTCCCACCGTGAAGCGAGGAGGTGGTGTGATGGTGCTTAGCTAATGACACTGTGATTTATTTCAAATTCAAGGCACATTTAACCAGCATGGCTACCACAGCATTCCGCAGCAATATGCCATACCATCTGGTTCTCTGCTTAGTGGGAGTATCATTTGTATTTCAACAGGACAATGACCCAACACACCTCCAGGCTGTGTAAGGGCTATTTGACCAAGAAGGAGTGCAAAATCAGATCTAGCCTCCACAATCATCCGACCCAAACCCAATTGAGATGGTTTGGACCGCAGAGTGAAGGAAAAGCAGCCAACAGGTGCTCAGCAAATGTGGGAACTCCTTCAAGACGGTTGGCAAATCATTCCAGGTGAAGCTGGTTGAGAGAATGCCAAGAGTGTGCAAAGCTGTCAAGGCAAAGGTTGACTACTTTGAAGAATATATCTTGAATTGTTTAAACACTTTTTTGGTTACTACATGATTCCATATGTGTTATTTCAGTGTTGATGTCTACAGTATTATTCTACAATGTAGAAAATATTTTAAAAAATCTATAAAAACCCAGAATGAGTTGGTGTATCGAAACCTTTGACTGGTACTGTAAATGTTTGGTGATGGACAAGATTGACCAGTGGATTGGTTGGTGACCACTTACATAAAGTGTTGGTTCAATGTTTCATGAGCTGAAATAAATATACCTAAAAGCGCTCTCCCCAATTTTGTGCACAAATTTGTTTACATCCCTGTTAGTGAGCATTTCTCTTTTTCTAAGACAATCCATCCACCTGACAAGTGTGGCATATGAAAAAGCTGATTAAACAGCATGATCATTACACAAGTTCACCTTGTGCTGGGGACAATAAAAGGCCACAAAAATGTGCAGTTGTGTTACAACACAATGCCACAGATGTCACAAGTTGAGGGAGTGTGCAATTGGCATGCTGACTTCAGGAATGTCCACCTCAGCTGTTAACAGAAAATTGAATGTTCATTTCTCTACCATAAGCCGCTTCGTGTTGTTTTATATAATTTTGCAGTAAGTCCAACCCGGCATCAACTGCAAACCATGTGCAACCACACCAGCACAGGACTTCCACATCCGGCTTCTTCACCTGCGGGATCGTCTGAGACCAGTCACCCAGACAGCTGATGAAACTGTTGGTTTGCACAACCGAAAAGTTATTCACAAACTGTCAGAAAGCATCTGTGTGCTCTTCACGGATAGCCACTTGTGCTCTTCACGGATTAATCCCGGTTTCAACAGTAGCGGGCAGATGGCAGACAGCGTGTATGGCGTCGTGTGGGCGAGCGGTTTGCTGATGTCAAACAGAGTGCCCCAAGGAGGCGGTGGGGTTTTGGTATGGGCAGGCATAAGCTACGGACAACGAACACAATTGCATTTTATCGATGGCAATTTGAATGCACAGAGATACCGTGGCGAGATCCTGAGGCCCATTGTTGTACCATTAATCTGCCGACATCACCTCATGCTTCTGCATGATAATGCAGAGCCCCATGTCACAAGGATCTGTACACAATTCCTGGATGCTGAAAATGTCCCAGTTCTTCCATTGCCTGCATACTCATCCAGCATTGTTGCACAGCCATTGAAGAGTGCGACAACATTCCACAGGCCACAATCAATATCCTGATCAACTCTATGCTAAGGAGATTTGTCGCACGGCATGAGGCAAATGGTGGTCACACCAGATAGTGACTGGTTTTCTGGTCAGATTCATATCTGTATTCCCAGTCATGTGAATTCCATAGATTAGGGCCTAATGAATTTATTTAAATTGACTGATTTCCTTACATGAACTGTAACAACTTGAAATGGTTGCATTTAGATTTTTGTTCAGTGTGGATCTTTTTCAGAGGTCGATCGGTAGCAGCATCTCTTATAGCATCTTCTTCCGGTTGGTAATTTTCATTCGTTTTTTGTTAGAGAAAGCTTAAAATTCCACTGCGTTTCATTGTTGTTGCAAAGCTTGCTAGCCAATGCCATTATTTAGCTGACAAAAGGGGCGGCACAGTTTTGGAGGGAAAGTTTGCGTAAAAAAGGATTGGTTGTGCCTGGCTTGTGATTGGTTTAATTAGCTAAGTTTTAAGAATTTGTAGCATTATGATTGGTCATGATTTGTAAACAATGTATCAGCCTGTCTTGTTTGAGCAGTGAAGAGAATTGTGGCGAAATATTGTTATGAATTGAGTTTTTTTTATTAGATAATTATTTTGTGGTACAGTGCTACCAAAATAAAAGTACTGGTCACACAGCAAAAATGTTTAGTCAAGTGCAACCAATTTGGTAATGTGTGTACTGTTGTCTCCAGCTGGAACAGCCTGATAAGACAGCAGGGTGAATGGGATCGACATTTACCTATCAGGCTCCTGAAGTCTCTTAACCTGGAGTTCTTCCTCTCCTGCTCCTCACTCACCGACTTCCACTGGAGCTTCATCCTGAAGTACTCATCCCTTATTCACCAGGGAGAAAACAAAAAGGAAACACCTCACTCGGACACTTGACTCATATTTCACTCACATAGCCTATGCTGGTTAACAAAGGAAAATGTCAACAAAGGCTGATCATCACTGTAAGACCACATTGGCCACTTTGATTAGTGGTGATAATACATTTGTTATAATAAAACAGCCGTTTCAAATATGTCTGTCTATCTTGGTAAAGCACACATACGTTTTCCTCCTCTGTAGGCCTTTCCTCTCCTCGTAGGTGCTGTCCCAGGGGTAATACCCCAGCAGAAACTTCCAGGCCTCTTTCCTCACCGCATGGCACAAGCCCTGCAGGATCAGGACATAATTTAGAATAATTAAAAAAAAATTTAACCCAGAAATGATAGTTACCACAAACTAATATAGAGGGCCAGTTTCCCAGACACAGATGATATGAAGCCTAGTCCGGGACTAAAAAGCATGTCAGTTCAATAGAGATTCTCCATTGAAAGGTCATTTTAGTCCAGAACTAGGCTTAATCTCTGTCGGGGAAACCAGCCCAGAGAGTTTTACTGGAGAAGGTGCTTTACCAGGTCCTCTTAATCTCCCCATAAATTCAACATACCCCTTTGAATATTATTTTCTTGAGGTGAGGGACATTTTTCATCCTTCCTCCCTTCTCCTGGTGCTCAGCCCAGTCCTCTGCAGACAGTGGCTGCCTCCTCGTCACCTCTGGCCTTGCTCCCAGGTCGATCTGAGACAAACAAATCCCTAAACAATAAGATCAGGCACTCTTCTGCACTGTAAGGATGTTCAAAGAGAAACTCCAGTTGAAGACAGACAGAACCGATACCACTGCTAAATAATCCATTCATAGGCACTAGACCAGGGTTGGCCAATCCTCCTCCTGAAGAGTTACTGGGTGCCCAGACTTGATTTAACTCTGCTCTAACTAGGCTGGACAATAGAACGAGTCAAAATTCACCCAAGGCTGAAAAAATAACATTGGCTGGAGTGACAAACATAGGCCAGAAAGAACACTAGCGCAATGCCATAGCAAATGAATTGAAAGGAACTGTCACTGAGCCCCTTCTATTGAGTGACAAACATTTTAACCTTTTTATTTTACCACTACAATCTGTTTTTAGGACAAAACTGAAAAATAACAACTCGTAGGAAGTAAACATCCGCTCATCGATCGTGTCAAGTGTGCTTATGTCTTTTTCCACATTTTGTTACACTACCGCCTTATTCTAAAATATATGATTGATGAGGGAACAAAACTATCCACACACAATACCCCATAATGACAAAGAAAAAACAGGTTTACACAAATTTTTGGTAATTTAATTAAAAATTCTCATTTAATTGAGCTAAAAATAAAAACATGTAATATCACATTTACATAAGTATTCAGACCCTTTACTCAGTACTCAGTACTGAAGCACCTTTGGCAGCGATTACAGCATCGAGTCTCCTTGAGTATAACGCTAAAACCTTGGCACACCTGGTTTTGGGGAGTTTATCCCATTCTTCTCTGCAGATCCTCTCAATCTCTGTCAGGTTGGATGGGGAGCATTGCTGCACAGCTATTTTCAGGTCTCTCCAGAGATGTTCGATCGAGTTCAAGTCCGGGCCACTCAAGGACATTCAGCGACTTGTGCCAAAGCCACTCCTGCTTTGTCTTGGCTGTGTGTTTAGGGTTGTTGTCCTGTTAGAAGGTAAAACTTCACCGCAGTCTGAGGTCCTGAGCAGGTTTTCATTAAGGATCTCTGTACTTTGCTCCGTTCAGCTTTCCCTCGATCCTGACAAGTCTCCCAGTCCCTGTCGCTGAAAAATATCCTCACAGCATGATGCTGCCACCACCATGCTTCACCGTAGACAAGTTGGTGACATCGTGCTAAATAGAACTAATAGGAGCTGGCAGGGAGAAAAATGCCCTAAAATAAAGGACAGTTTATTCACGACAACTTAAAAAAACTACAGCAAGCAGCTGGGATATATGGTAATATTATGAAACTGGGCTCCATAGCAGATGCAATGAACTAGTTATCTGAAAAGGGGCATTTTGTCCCAGCCTAGTCTAACACACCTCACAACATGATGCTGCCACCACCATGCTTTACCGTAGGCAAGTTGGTGACATCGTGCTAAATAGAACTAATAGGAGCTGGCAGGGAGAAAAATGCCTTAAAATAAAGGACTGTTTATTCACGACAACTTAAAAACTACAGCAAGCAGCTGGGATATATGGTAATATTATGAAACTGGGCTCCATAGCAGATGCAATGAACTAGTTATCAGAAAAGGGGCATTTTGTCCCAGCCTAGTCTAACACACCTCACAACAACAGCCCTACTGTACTACATCTGGAACAAAGCCTGCACACTCAGTAGCTGTCCATGTTGGACGGTTGGCCTGTTTCTTCCCTTTCGGACCCACACAGCATCTTGGGGTGCCAGGGCTCATGGCCAGAGGTGCTGTTATGTCACACTCTCCATCCACTCACCCTGGTGATGACCTCGAAGCCCGGCTCCTCCTGCTGGTTGATCTCCAGGCCAGGGATGACCTCTCCCAGTCCCAGGATGTCCAGGTCAGCCATCTCCTCCGGGGGACGCTGCTGCTGCTCCAGCTCTGGGCCACGGAACGCATCGAAGATGTAGTTGGTGACCTTGGAGAAGCCCCCCAGGGTCGTCACGTACGGATCATTCTTGAGCTTCTGTAAGGGAAAACATGTCTTGACGGCAAAAATATGCTTTTATTCCTCCCTTGTAGATGTACGTGCTAGTTTCACTTCATGGTAAGCACTGCAGTCATTCTGGTTAACCAGGCTAGGTAAGTGCCGTATGTTTGACTATGACAACCATTTGTACTATAGTCGCCTCTTACAGTAACAAGGCCGTAGTTGTTGTCATCCAGAAGGTTCTCGAAGGACTGAGACAGAGCTCTGTTGGGAGTGCTGACCAGCAGGCAGGTCTCATCATCCGGGGCCCTGAAAACATACGAGGAAATAATGTATATCCATTCTCGACATCAACCTAAAGTTAGTTAAAGATCTGGAACCTACGAGTGAGCATGCATTTTAGACAAAGGTGTTCATATCAAGGCTGTATGAGGGGAAGAGACGCAACAAGACAATAATAAGGCATAATCCTCAGAAACATTAAAGTGTGCTCTATCCTTCATGCAAAGCAGGTAAAGCACCCTGATAGCCTCAATATCCAAACTCATTCATATTTTTTAAAGGGTTAACAGTTAGTCACAAAAATACAATATTTATTGGAAGATATGGTACAGGGTGAGATATCATTCATTGCCAATTCTCTGTTCTAACCAGATGACTGGCTGAAAATGGACGGCCGACACTTAAAGGTGGGTGTGTACTATGCAGAAATCGCTCCGCCATTTCCTGGTTGCAAAAATTTGAATAATTCACCTGATTTCAGTTTGTGACAAAACAATGTATAGTGTAGATAATCATTTTACCATCTAAATCTCTGTTTAATATATTTTGCATAAGCAAAAATATTGTATTTTCAGCTGGTGTACAAAATTGAAAGTAAAAGACGCAAAAACAGAACTTAAGAATGGGAAGCATAGAAATAGCACATACAGAGCAGAGCTACCAACTTGCTTTCAGTCAGGACAGATATATAACTATCATTTGTGTGAATTTTATTGGGTTGCCTAAAAAGTTACATATTGCAGCTTTAATTGAAAATAGTCATTTTGAAAGGCCTTGATAAGAATTTCAACAGCTATATGCGCTGACAGAAAGAGGAGCACAGTGCCTCTATAGGGGGAATTATATGATGTGATATTTGGCTCAAACAGAAAGCTCGGCTCTATCATGGAGGAGAAACTGCCCACTAACCAGTCAAACAGAAGAGGGGACAAGGAGAGGAAAACCAAGCGTTTGCTATATCAAATCTAATTTTATTTGTCACATGCACCGAATACAGTAGGTGTAGACCTTAGTGAAACGCTTAATTACAAGCCCTTAACCAACAAAGCAGTTAAGAATATACCTATATATAAAAAATAGAATTAAAATAAAAGTAACAAATAATTAAAAAGCAGCAGTAAAATAACAATAGCGAGGCTATATACAGGGGGTACCGGTACAGAGTCAATGTGTGGGGGCACCGGTTAGTAGACTTTATGCAAATCACTAGCACATTAGAAAAAGCCAAGTGTTTCAGGTGGTGAAAACCTCTTCTATTGAGCCAAAACATAGAAGATGGGTAGTTAAGGAATTCCATCTACCAATTAATTCCAGTGGTATACAACAAAGCATACTAGATCTACTCAGGCTTTTATAAATCTAGTCAGTTTCAGTTAGCTTCACATTCCAGGTCAGACGTTATCCGTACTATAACAGTGGATACTGCTCAGACAGTATCCGCCTGCTGCTAACTCTAGCAGGCTTGTAACGGTGGGTGCATGTCACACATGGCTAGTCGAAACACCAAAATCTTCTGTGAGACAATGCTGAAATATCAAAACAAATTTTATTTGTCACATGCGGTGAATACAACAGGTGTAGAACTTATTGTGAAATGGTTACTTACAAGCCCTTAACCAACAATGCAGTCCAAGAAATAGAGTTAAGAAAAAATACTAAATAAAATAACAAGGCTATATACAGGGTGTAAGAGTACCGAGTCAATCAGCGGGGGTAAAGGTTAGCAGACCTTTCATTTGTCGATGTAGGTAGGGGCTAAAGATAAACAGCAAGTAGCAGCAGTGTAAAAACAAAGTCAATGTAAATAGTCCTTGGGGGCCATTTGATTAATTGTTCAGCAGTCTTATGGCTTGGGGTAGAAGTTGTTAAGGAGCCTTTTGGACTTGGCACTCCGGTACAGCTTGCTGTGCGGTAGCAGAGAGAAGAGTCTATGACTGGAGTATTTGACAATTTTTTGGGCCTTCCTCTGACACCGCCTGGTATAGAGTTCCAGGATGGAAGGAAGCTTAGCTCCAGTGATGTACTGGGCCGTACACAGTAACCTCGGTAGCGCCTTCCGGTCAGATGCTGAGCAGTTGCCATACCAGGCGGTGATGCAACCGGTCAGGATGCTCTCAATGATGCAGCTGTAAAACTTGAGGATCTGGGGACCCATGCCAAATCTTTTCAGTCTCCTGAGGGGGAAAATATGTTGTTGTGCCCTCTTCACAACTGTCTTGGTGTGTTTGGACCATGATAGTTTGTTGGGGATGTGGACACTAAGGAACTTGAAACTCTCGACCCGCTCCACTACAGCGCCGTCAATGTTAAGGGGGGGCCTGTTTGACCCTCCTTTCCTGTAGTCCACAATCAGCTCCTTTGTCTTGCTCACATTGAGGGAGGTTGTTGTCCTGGCACCACAATGCCAGGTCCTGACCTCCTCCCTATAGGCTGTCTCATCGTTGTCAGTGATCAGGCCTACCACTTGTGTCATCAGCAAACTTGATGGTGTTGGAGTCGTGCTTGGCCACGCAGTCGTGGGTGAAAAGCTAATAAAGGAGGGGACTAAGCACACACCCCTGAGGGGCCCCAGTGTTGAGGATCAGCGTAACAGATTTTTTGTTGCATACCCTTACCACCTGGGGACAGCCTTTCAGGAAGTCTAGGATCCAGTTGCAGAGGGAGGTGTTCAGTCCCAGGGTCCTTATCTTAGTGATGAGCTTTGTGGGCACTATGGTGTTGAACACTGAGCTGTTGTCAATGAACAGGAATCTCACATAGGTGTTCCTTTTGTCCAGGTGGGAAAGGGCAGTGTGGAGTGGGTAAGTCAGTGGCACATTTCCATTTGTGACAAAATCAAAATAAGAGAAACTTATCTTGCAAAATTCAGCAGGCAATGGTGGGAAATAGGCTTTTAGAAGTGCAGTCTTTATAACTTATCTTTAATGCCATCTTTGGAGTACTTATCAATGCACAATCACCTTTTGCCCCCACTCCTATCGCCCCTTCTATCTGTGGAACAGCTTGTTGCATTGTGGCCATAGACATAATCCATAGAAGGTTTTTGGAACCTCTAAATCTGTCAATTTGATTGTTAAACTCATGGATACACTAGCCATGGCTGCCAGTCTTGACTTGAATGGGAACTGCCATCTATGGATTATATATTGGTTGGTTGCGGCTGTCAGTTCTGTCGCAAATTACAAAATTACACACAAACATTCACTAATAAATTATTTAAATCAGTCGTCTTTCTCAAATGAAGGGGATGATAACACCCTCCCTCTCACAAAGACTGTATCTGAATTCATTGGTCCTCATCTCCTGGCTCAGAGAGTTCATTCAGGACAAATGGAGTTAGCCTGCCCCAGAGCAGGTTAGTTCAGAAGAATTTGTTGCCATAGAAATGTACCTACCAATTTGACATTAGATCAAATTGTCACAAGACCAGAGAGTGAAGGACAGTGCATTTTGCGACCACACATCAACCACTTTGAATCTGAGAGGTGGTGGTCAGCATTTTGAAACTATATAACCAAACTTAATAGTTTAAGACATGGACATTTTATGAAGCATGTCTTACCTTGTTTTAAAGAAGCTTAACCTAGACAAAATACCACCATAGAAATGTTGAGGGAATTTTAAACACTTCATATTCCATTGAAAGCAGCATTTCTCTTATGTTCTATTGGTTTTCAAATCAACATTATTTTATTGTCCAGTAGCCAAAGGCACAATCGTGGTCATATCCGTAAGCCATGCTAGTTCATGCATCTTTATATCTCCCCTAACTAATATTTTAATCTCGGGCACCAATCGCGCATGCGGTGTGCTTTTGAGAATGGTGTTATCCCGTTAAATGCATTATGGAACATCGCGTATAGCCTAAAGCCATGTGTGCATTGCTAAACTAAAAATATGAAGAAATCAAATCTTTATCAACATCTTAAGCTAAAAAGTCAAATCTGTTGCATCAGCCTCGTTGCTTTAAAAAAATGTTTGATGTGTAGTGATTTAATTAATTTTGGATCTGTCGTCCCAGAGGACGGGACGCTGTTTAATTTTGAGCCCTGGAGGGAAATATTTTATACAGACAAAAAAGTTTTTGGTTGTAATTGTAACGTTTCAACAGATTTTACAGGTTACTAAGGGTTTGCCCACCTTCCGCCACGAAAGCTTAAAGGAGCTGTGTCTTATTTTGAGAATGGCTTCTTTGCCTATTCAAGCCAAAGGGCAGAGTGCAGCCTACATTTGTGTCTGATTCTCTATGATAAAAAAAGATAGTAATGCATTTTATTTTGTCAGGTGGTTTCTTGCATCATACAGTGATGTAAAAATGGTGTTAGACCTTTTTATTTTTGGACAAGTGATTTGAGCTTTCGGACAAGTAAAACTTTTTTTTTCTTAACTGTACTACTTGTCCGAAAGACAAGAGCCAAAAAAAAGTTAATGTCAAGCTGTATACACTCAGTGTTTTTAATTTTGAGTCGTTGTCCACTGTTGCACCATTCACTGGCCTTTGGAAGAACATACAGTAGTAATCATCAAAATAATCATCCTGTGATTCAAATGGGCTCAGAGGATCCCTCTGCTGGTGATTCACCACACTGTACTCACTACAGTCACATTACCAGGCCTACATAACATCGTCAGAGGTTGTTTGGCGTCCACGATTGCACTTAGAAACTAAAATGTAATCATGCAATAACCATGGTATCGAATGGAATCAGAATATATTAATGTCTGATCCTGGTTCCTTTAAGTTTTTTACTAGCCACTTTTTCCTGAAAACTTCTGCTGGCTCTTTGGTTTCTACTGTAAAGCACTTGACCACTGCAGATGTGAAAAGGGCTTCATAAATCAATTGGATTGATTGATCAATCGTTAAATAACAACTTTTTTCCCAGAACCAGTTGGACAAGTTTAGCAGACCAGAATGCTGAAGCACTCACTCAGTGATCAACGCATATCTCCTCAAGCAGTCCAGGAAGTCTTCACTACCCCCTTGGTGGAAGTGGAGAACTGGCAGGGAGGTGGGGGGCTCCTTCAGTCTGAACATCAGGCGGGACGAGCCCTCCTCCTTCACTGTGATAGACCTCAGGTCCCACACACTGAAGGTGAAGGCCCACTTGCTTTTCTCATGCGTGTGGTTCAATGCACCTGGAAGAAAGCAAAGAAATTAATCCAATTTCATTCTGACCGCAAAATACAATTCAAACTATGTTCAGTCCTTAATAAACCATAGTGGAGATTTACAAAAGGAAAGCCCAAACCGTGGCAAGAGATTCTCATTTCAAACCCACTTCACACAATTTAGTAAACTTCTGCTGTAAGTGAACTTGTGTGTTAATGGAACCCATCTGAACAAAGCTCATGTTACATATTTTGGTATCACCCGGCATCGGGTGAGTTACAACAAATCCACCCAATTGTCTACCCACCCTCTCCGTTGGAGCAGGGTTTCCTCTTAGGAAAGGAGACTGCGTTGATCATGTCCCAATCAGTCTCGTAGCTCTGCTGCTGCTCTACCACCGCCTGCTGAGGAGTCGACCTCTCCTCCCCGGGACACTGGGCCCACTCCATCACCGAGCTGGAATCCTGGGGGAATGGAATGGATTCACCTCGTAAATAACATGATGAAACCAGGTCTTTACACATCATCATCATCATTCAAATTCTAAAAGCTTAAAACAGATGTGTGAATGGTGTTGCTAAATACTTGAATTAGCTGAATCATATAGAATGTTTATGGAATGTTGGTTCATGGAAGAGTTATTGGAAGGCGGCTGTTTGAAGAGACTATCCCGATCTGCCACGGTTAACAATTTTGACAAATACACACAAATCTTCAGTAAAGTTCTGTCTGATAATATCCTTAGTTAAATGCATTACCGGTTTTCTTTTCAATTTACATAGTGATATAATGCACAAAGTTACTGAACAATTGGTTGGCATTTTGGTGAATTAAACATTACAAAAGAAATGTCAAACCTTGCCAGCACACAACATGTTGGAAGGATCAACAGTGTCCTCCAAAGGTTTGTATTCCACGATAGTTTCACCATCCTGGTAATCATTAAAAACACAATAAGCATACAGACAAGGTCCTGGAATTCAATAACTGAAATGCAGTCAACAACAACTCATGAACAGATATCAACCTTATCAATGAGCCGTAGGAATCCAGAAACAAGGAGATCTGGCTCTTCGCCGTCTTCGTTCGAGTGTATGAAAACACCTTCATGTTCAAATAAAACCTGAAGAAAAACACAATACAGCAGGAAAATCAGCTATGGTACCAATGGGTGAATTTATTTTACATTCTACCTAATAATCTCTCTCAATACACTAGCCAACAACAGTATTTAGCTGTATAGTAACGTTAAATCCATGAGTACTGGCCACAAAAAAGAGAGACCACCAGACAGCTAGCTAGGGAATCCAGAGAATTTAACTAACTGGTCAGCTAGCGGGTGAGCAAGTGAGGTAGCAACTAGACCTGCAACGAGCTAACGTTAGATGCTAACTGAGAAGTCACTTGGCCGATGTATGGTTGTTTTTTCAAACTACCAGAGGAAACTGATAGTATCAGGTAGTTATTTACAACACACACACACAGGTTCATGAAATTCAACTACCGAGATGTACTTATATGCGTTCGTGGCATTGTTGTGAGCTGGAAGATAGTTAGCTGGCTCCCTAGCTAGTTTAGCAAGGAAAAACAGCTGATGGACACCACCACAAAGTGGATCAGCTCAAGCGTTTGTATCAATAGAATCTCCTTCCCCACGGTTATATTCACATTTAGTGATAGATGCATCTAATTACGGAAAAAAACGGAGAATAAAGGCGCAAAGACGATATTCCAAAAGTTGTGCATTTTCAGTACCTTGGGAGGAGTATCAGCCGCCATATCGCCTGCTTGCACTCAAGACGACGTTGCACAGTGCAGCTCACGTGCCTGACAGCTTCAACAACAGTGACAAGTCATCTTCCGCATTTCCGGGCAGCGCAGGCGCAGTTAGCTCAGGCGTTACCACGCAGACGTGTAGCTGCTGATGGTTAATTGCAGCAACTGTGGTCCTGTGAAATTGGCGTTTTTTCACAAGCAGTCTTTTAATGTGCTGGGCTTTGTGGTACAAACACAACTTTTTCACCTCATAAATGTTTTATATGGAATAATGGGGCGATACCAAAACATTGTCCTAGTCAGCTAAGTAGTTAGTATTAGTGGGAATATGTTAACACAGAGAGCATTAATTGAAAGAAACAGCTATACCTAGTGGGATAAAATCTTTACTACAGAATAAAGCATGTTCTGGAAAATCTCCTATTGTAAGCGATATCCCGGTGAATGGCATAGGTTTACTAGATAAGAAATTCAATAATCGGTTATTAAGGGATATTTTCTACGGAAATTCTATTCCTTCTGCTATATTCTGTTGGCCTTCATCGTTTGATGGTAACATCGTTTGATGGCTCACCACTCAACATACATTTATGGTGACCATAAATGTAAGATTATCCATAGAATCTACCTGTATAATAGCTTGATTTCTAAATAATGTATATACTCGATGTTGCCAGTGAATGCAGTTTTTGTGAACTACAAACTGAATCTGAACACTTATTTTGCAATTGTTTACATAACGAGGTGTTCTGGACTGATGTGA
The DNA here is from genome assembly GCF_013265735.2 of Oncorhynchus mykiss. Taxonomy (NCBI): domain Eukaryota; kingdom Metazoa; phylum Chordata; class Actinopteri; order Salmoniformes; family Salmonidae; genus Oncorhynchus; species Oncorhynchus mykiss. The sequence continues at coordinate 48,462,736 of NC_048565.1, forward strand.
AACGATATTTTGGTAGCAAAATGCATACAAGTTTGACATATTATTTCACTACACTGATTACACAATTGAACGTCATTATGTCATAAATCTCTTTATTTTGTGGGAAAACTGTTCATTCACAAATAAAAATCTATGAAGAAAAGGCCCTTTAAAAAAAACCACGATTTGGACAATTATTTAGAATCATTAAAACGTATGCAAAACAAAATGTCTCAAAAATTCTATTCGCTACATTTCTGTATTTAATTTGATATAATGTGGATTTGTTTTTATTTATTTTTCCTCTTTGTTATTTCTTTGTGGAATCCCTTTGGTTGTTCTGTCTTTTTTTGTTTTGCGTGTTATGTGGCGGGAACAGGAACCGGAAGTAGGACAGACGGAGGTTGAGGTGGCGGAAGCAGAAGTGTTGTTTGAAGCTGAAAGCGCGTAAAGTACTGTCAGTGAGAAATATGAGTGGACAACAGTGAAGTCCAAGAAAGGAACAAAAAGGGCTCAAATTGTTGTGGGAAATTAGCCTGATGAATCACTGGTTGTTGGAGTACGTTTTCTGGATCAGATATTTATTTAGGAAACCCTTTTGATATCACAAGGGTGCTGAAGAAGGCTCTGGGAAAAGCGGATGCAGTCTAAGTAACCAGGAGTGGTATGATGTTGATATTGCGTGTGTCTAAAGAGCAAAAGGAACGTGCATTGTGGCTAACAACATTAATGATGCATGAAGTGGACAACTTTGATTTTCGGAGCAGGGCACCGGTAAAAGGTGCTGGCATCCCATTGGACATTGATAATCAATATCTTAGGCAAAAAAATGCAAGAGTAGTTAATACATGTCGCTTGACCGATATGGAGAATGGGATAAAGGAGCAATGATTTTATTGTTGTATTATATTAAGTTAAAATAAGTGTTCATTCAGTATTGTTGTAATTGTCATTATTACAAATAAATAAATAAATAAAAATCAGCCGATTAATCGGTATCGGCTTTTTTTGGTCCTCCAATAATCGGTATCGGCGTTGAAAAATCATAATCGGTCGACCTCTAGTTTCTTTGCAGCAATTCGACCATGAAGGCCTGATTCACACAGTCTCCTCTGAACAGTTGGTATTGAGATGTGTCTGTTCCTTGAGCTCTATGAAGCATTTATTACAGCTGCAATTTCTGAGGCTGGTAACTCTAATGAACTTATCCCCTGCAGCAGAGGTAACGCAGGGTCCTCCTTTCCTTTGGTGGTCCTCATGAGAGCCAGTTTCATCATAGCGCTTGATGGTTTTTCGACTGCACTTGAAGAAACTTTCAAAGTTCTTGAAGTATTCTGCATTGACTGACCTTCATGTCTTAAAGTAATAATGGACTATTGTTTCTCTTTGCTTATATGAGCTGTTCTTGCCATAATATGGCTATCTTCTGTATACCACCCCTACCTTGTTACAAGACAACTGATTGGCTCAAACGCATAAGAATGAAATAAATTCCACAAATTAACTTTGAACAAGGCATACCTGTTAATTGAAATGCATTCCAGGTGACTACCTCACGAAGCTGGTTGAGAGAAAGCCAAGCGTGTGTAAAGCTGTCATTAAGGCAAAGAGTGGCTACTTTGAAGAATCTCAAATATAAAATATATTTTGATTTGTTTAAAACTTTTTTTGGCTATATACATGATTCCATGTGTTATTTAATAGTTTTGATTATTATTATTCTACAATATTATTCTACAGTGGGTGTGTCCAAACTTTTGACTGGTAATGTATATTTTTACACGTCAAATAACTATTATAGAATGTTCTGTGTGCTGAATTTGCACGTGCAAGCCATGCGCCACCACTACTATCAGTAGCACTGTCAAAGCTGTACAAAAAAAGTTTGCAAACAAGCACGCACCGGCCACGAACGACGTGTTTACAATACCGCGTTGGTGAAAATATACCAAAATTATTAGCGTGAGGCACATGGGCTACTAACAGTTTATTACACAACATACTCTTAGTATTACTTTCTTAGCTACAGTATACATATCTCCCTTGCATATTACATAATTTATGCAGCAGCATACAATACATTTTTTGACTCACCTTGTGAAGTCTTCGTGGGCAAATTTTGTCATTAAAGTAAGGCATTACCTGGATTTATGGTGGGAAAACACACAGCCACTCCATTGAATAGCAGGCTAACGTTAGTGGTGGCTTTGCAATGTTTGCAGTTAGCCACTGATTCCTTACAAACCACTCATTGTTGAATTTGCGATTTCCAACATGTTGTGTAATCTTTATGTCCAATGGCCGATGAGCACCGACACGCTTTATCTATAATTTCTCTTCATTATTTCTCTTCATATGACATGGATTAAAAATGAGTAGATTGTAGAAAATCCAGTAGATTGTCGACTTGATTCATGATAATGACTGCTTGCTAAGCATGATCAGTCCAATCAAAGCTACTGTACATATAATTTGATTTGACGTCATTTTATCTGTGACCAATGATCTTGGGACTTCTTGGAAGGGCACTTCTAATATAACTGTATGGCAGGACCCGAAAGGCTGAAATTTTGTGTCTACCCTTTTTTTTTTTTTTTTTTTAAATATGGATCAACAATTTACATTCTAACATCCTACAAAACAGAACGCAGGTGTTAACGAGAAAATACTGGAACAAACCTATATTTTTTTTAAATAAACAATTCTAGTGCAGATATAATCACTGAAAAAATCTTATTGTAATGATTTAGGAAAATGTTTTTATTGTTATTGTTCACTAGGGTTAATGTTTTAATAAAATAGTTCAATTCAATCCAAAAAAAATCTCTTAAACTTTTTGGATTTGGTGAACATTTTATCAAAGTAATTTGCATGTTTTACAAAGATATACTGTAAATAGTTCTGTGTTACTAAACCTTAATACTTCCAAAGGATTCAGTATCAACAGAAGTGTATGACAGGGATGCCCAATTTCGCCATTTTTATTCATGTTGATTGTGGAACTTCTATCTCTAGATATTCTGAATAATGCAAATTTGTATGGCTTAACCATTTTAAACAAAGAAATCTAAATTTCCCAACTGGATGATGATACTACTCTTTTCTTAAGAGACAAAGACCAGGTCGCCCATGCCCTTAATGCTATAACTGCATTTTCGATTACATTAGGATTAAAACTGAATGTTTCTAAATGTGAAATCTTATGTTTATTTGACTCTGATGATAAAGAAATATAATATATTCCTGTAAAGGACTGTGTTAAATACATCTGTCAAAAAAACACTTAAACACCATTTGAATTTCTCTCCTAAAATTAAAAAACCCCTAAATATATTCAATAATTGGCTAGAAAGAGATCTTTCTATACTTGGGAGAGTACTTCTGTCCAAGGCAGAGGGACTGTCTCGTTTTGTGTACCCCTCATTATCGTTATGTGTAAATCCTGCTACTTGTAAAGAGATCAATAAGACCTTTCTTGACTTCATCTAGAAAAATAAGTCTCACAAACTAAAAAAGTCATTCCTTTCTAACAAAAGAGTTGTCTGTCTACCCTTACCAAGGACTTAAACTTGGCGATGACGTAGTATCCCCATGAGTGACAGAACACTGAGCCAATCACGGTGCAATACTCCTATTTTCTGCTGGCTCACCCTACCATCACAGAAAGCACTGAGCTAGGCTGAAACACCTGCATTTTGGAGCTGTTTTACTCAAGAAAGCAAAAATGAGACAATGTTTGTGTGAGGCTTTAACCCAATGACATATATATATTTATTTACATTGTTTGCACACTGATATGTGACACGTATTAATGCAAAAATAACATGCAAAACAGACAAGCCCAAATATTTTCATTTATATATATATATATTTATCATTTTTTTGTTTTTGTTTATTTTTAGCTAAAAATGTGGGGCTTTAAACAGGTGGGGCTCTGCCCCACTTTCCCTGAATGATGGGTTGCCACTGAGTCTACTATTAAATGGGGATGGCATGGCCGTCAAGAATACTGGGACACAGTGCTCTTCGCCCCGGCTTGACAAGCACTACTGTCCCCGGCAACAGCGTGGAAAGTAGCTACCTAGCCAATATCAAGGTGACCATCACAGTAAGCACACGCATACAACGCATGAAGCAACAATACACCCATCATCAATACAAAAAAATAAAAATAAAGAATAGGCAGTTTTATAACTGAAAATGTACAACTATTTGGCTTGAAAACAGAAGTCCAAACGCTCCCGCTACGGTAGTTGTACGGGAAGGGGAAAAAACAGCTAAATTAAAACCGTCTAACCAAAAGCAGAGCGCTATCGACACACCTTTCGGTTACACTCTCACTACCTTTATTTTGACACAACCACTCGCCCATACTCTGGTTACTATTTGGGGCGGCAAGTAGCCAAGTCGTTAGATTGTTGGCCTAGTAACCGAAAAGTTTCAAGATCGAATCCCCGAGCTGACAAGGTAAAAAATCTGTCGTTCTGCCCCTGGACACTGTTCCTAGGCTGTCATTGAAAATAAGAATTTGTTCTTAACTGACTTTCCTAGAAAAATACAAATATTGGGATGCTTCTCAATTCCCCAAGGAGGGACCATCTGCAAAGTGCATGTTTTTTTTCTTGATTTAGGAAGAGAGGCAGGTGCATTCATTGCCAAAAGCCACAGACTATCCATTATTTTCACCAGATACTGTTCCTAACAATGAAAATAAATGTATTAAAAGATGGAAGGCAGTCGGGAGGAGGCAAGAGAGGACAAATCAAATATGGGCGTGAACAAAAGGAACAACAGTTATCACTAGTTACCACAGCCACAAAGTCCAAATGGACGAAATCATAAAAATTCATGAAAACAAAAATTAACTTGAGGGTTTTAATTTAGGTTAACGCATAAGATTAGCACTGTGGTTACGGTTAGGTTTAAAATAAAACAAATTTAAGAAGAGAAATTGTAGAAATAGAAGTGGTTTATGACTTTGATGCAACTAGTTATGGCTAGGGACAACTCCGATATAAAGTGTTTTTTCTCAAAGTTGTCCACTTACAAAAGTTGGGGGTCATTTAGAAATGTCCTTATTTTCAATGAAAACATACATGAAATCAGTTGCAAAATGAATCGGAAATATAGTCAAGACGTTGACAAGATTATTAAAAAATGATTTTGAATGAAATAATAATTGTGTCCGTCAAACTTTGCTTTTGTCAAAGAATCCTCCATTTGCAGCAATTACAGCCTTGCAGACCTTTGGCATTCTAGTTGTCAATTTGTCAAGGTAATCTGAAGAGTTTTCACCCCATGCTTCCCGAAGCACTCCCACAAGTTGGATTGGCTTGATGGGCACTTCCTACATAACATACGGTCAAGCTGCTCCCACAACAGTTTAGGGTTGAGATCCGGTGACTGTGCTGGCCACTCCATTCTCGACAGAATACCAGCTGACTGCTTCTTCCCTAAATAGTTATTGCATAGCTGGAGCTGTGCTTTGGGTCATTGTCCTGTTGTAGGAGGAAATTGGCTCCAATTAAGCGCAGTCCACAGGGTATGGCATGGCATTGCAAAATGGAGGGATAGCCTTCCTTCTTCAAGATCCCTTTTACCCTGTACAAATCTCCCACTTTACCACCACCAAAGCACCCCCAGGCCATCACATTGCCTCCACCATGCTTGACAAATGGCATCAAGCACTCCAGCATCTTTTCATTTTTTCTGCATCTCATGAATGCTCTTCTTTGTGATCTAAACACCTCAAACTTAGATGTGTCTGTCCATAACACTTTTTTTTCCAATCTTCATCTGTCCATTGTCTGTGTTCTTTTGCCCATCTTAATCTTTTATTTTCATTGGCCAGTCTGAGATATGGCTTTTTCTTTGAACTCTGCCTAGAATTCCAGCATCCCAGTGTCGCCTCTTCACGTTTGATGTTGAGACTGCTGTTTTGCGGGTACTACACTGTTCAAAAAATAAAGGGAACACTAAAATAACACATCCTAGATCTGAATGAATGAAATATTCTTATTAAATACTTTTTTCTTTACATAGTTGAATGTGCTGACAACAAAATCACACAAAAACTATCAATGGAAATCAAATTTATCAATCCATGGAGGTCTGGATTTGGAGTCACACTCAAAGTTAAAGTGGAAAACCACACTACAGGCTGATCCAACTTTGATGTAATGTCCTCCTCCGACAAGTCAAAATGAGGCTCAGTAGTGTGTGTGGCCTCCACGTGCCTGTATGACCTCCCTACAATGCCTGGGCATGCTCCTGATGAGGTGGCGGATGGTCTCCTGAGAGATCTCCTCCCAGACCTGGACTAAAGCATCTGCCAACTCCTGGACAGTCTGTGGTGCAACGCCACAGACTGTTGGTGGATGAAACGAGACATGATGCCCCAGATGTGCTCAATTGGATTCAGGTCTGGGGAACGGGCGGGCCAGTCCATAGCATCAATGCTATCCTCTTGCAGGCACTGCTGACACACTCCAGCCACATGAGGTCTAGCATTGTCTTGCATTAGGAGGAACCCAGGGCCAACCGCACCAGCATATGGTCTCACAAGGGGTCTGAGGATCTCACCTCGGTACCTAATGGCAGTCAGGCTACCTCTGGCGAGCACATGGAGGGCTGTGCGGCCCACCAAAGAAATGCCACCCCACACCATGACTGACCCACCGCCAAACCAGTCATGATGGAGGATGTTGCAGGCAGCAGAACGTTCTCCACGACGTCTCCAGACTCTGTCACGTCTGTCACATGTGCTCAGTGTGAACCTGCTTTCATCTGTGAAGAGCACAGGGCGCCAGTGGCAAATTTGCCAATCTTGGTGTTCTCTGGCAAACGCCAAACGTCCTGCACGGTGTTGGGCTGTGAGCACAACCCCACCTGTGGACGTCGGGCCCTCATACCACCCTCATGGAGTCTGTTTCTGACCGTTTGAGCAGACACATGCACATTTGTGGCCTGCTGGAGGTCATTTTGCAGGGCTCTGGCAGTGCTCCTCCTGCTCCTCCTTGCACAAAGGCGGAGGTAGCGGTCCTGCTGCTGGGTTGTTGCCCTCCTACGGCTTCCTCCATGTCTCCTGATGTACTGGCCTGTCTCCTGGTAGCGCCTCCATGCTCTGGACACTACACTGACAGACACAGCAAACCTTCTTGCCATAGCTCGCATTGATGTGCCATCCTGGATGAGCTGCACTACCTGAGCCACTTGTGTGGGTTGTAGACTCCGTCTCATGCTACCACTAGAGTGAAAGCACCGCCAGCATTCAAAAGTGATCAAAACGTCAGCCAGGAAGCATAGGAACTGAGAAGTGGTCTGTGGTCACCACCTGCAGAACCACTCCTTTACGCACTACCAGCTGTAGCGCCTTATGGTCAGATGCCAGGCAGTTACTATACCAGGCAGTTGCTATACCAGGCGGTAATGCAACTGTTTTGGATTCTCTCGATGGTGCAGCTGTAGAACTTTTGAGGATATGGGTTCCCATGCCAAATCTTTTCAGTCTCCTGAGGGGGAAAATGTGTTGTCGTGCCCTCTTCACAACTGTTTTGGTGTGTTTGGACCATGATAGTTTTTTGGTGATGTGGACACCAAGGAACTTGAAACTCTGGACCTGCTCCACTTCTGCGCCGTCAATGTTAATGGGGGCCTGTTCAGCCCTCCTTTTCCTGTAGTCCAAGATCAGCCCCTTGGTCTTGCTCACACTGAGAGAGTGGTTGTTGTCCTGGCACCACGCTGCCAGGTCTCTGAACTCCTCCCTATAGACCGCCTCATCGTTTTCGGTGATCAGGCCTACCATAGTTGTGTCGTGAGCAAACTTAATGATGGTGTTGGAGTCGTGCTTGGCCACGCAGTCGTGGGTGAGCAGGGAGTACAGGAGGGGACTAAGCACACATCCCTGAGGGGCCCCGGTGTTGAAGATCAGCGTGGCAGATGTGCTAATGTGTTGTTGTCCACCCTTACCACCTGGGGGCGGCCCATCAGGAAGTACAAGATCCAGTTGCAAAGGGAGGTTTTCAGTCTCAAGGTCCTTAGCTTAGTGATGAGTTTTGTGGGCACTTCAGTGCCCACTGTCGTCAATGAACAGCATTGTCACATAGGTGTTCCTTTTGTCCAGGTGGGAAAGGGCAGTGTGGAGTGCGATTGAGATTGCGTCATCTGTGGATCTGTTCGGGCGGTATGCAAATTGGAGTGGGGCTAAGGTTTCTGGCATGATGGTGTTGATGTGAGCCATGACCAGCCTTTCAAAGCACTCCATGGCTACCTACATGAGTGCTACGGGCGGTAATCATTTAGTCAGGTTACCTTTGCTTTCTTGGGCACAGGGACTATGGTGGTCTGTTTGAAACATGCAGGTATTACAAACTCGTCAAGGAAGAGTTTGAAAATGTCAGTGAAGTCACTTGGCAGTAGTTGGTCCACTCATGCTTTGAATACACGTCCTGGTAATCTGTTTGGCCCAGCGGCTTTGTGAATATGACCTGTTTAAAGGTCTTGCTCACAGAGGCTACGGAGAGCGTGATCACACAGTCGTCCGGAACAGTTGGTGCTCTCATGTGTTGCTTGCCTTAATGCAAGCATATGTCTGGTAGTCTGTAATAGTCTTCAAGACCTGCCACATCCGACGAGTGTCAGAGCCGGTGTGGTAGGATTAAAGCTTAGTGCTGTATTGATGCTTTGCCTGTTTGATGGTTTGTCTGAGAGCATAGCAAGATTTCTTATTAGTGTTCGGATTAGTGTCCCACTCTTGAAAGCGGCAGCAGATGTTGTCTGTAATCCATGGCTTCTGGTTGGGAAATGTACAGTGGGGAGAACAAGTATTTGATACACTGCCGATTTTTTAGGTTTTCCTACTTACAAAGCATGTAGAGGTCTGTAATTTTGATCATAGGTACACTTCAAATGTGAGAGACGGAAACTAAAACAGAAATCCAGAAAATCACATTGTATGATTTTTAAGTAATTAATTTGCATTTTATTACACGACATACGTATTTGATACATCAGAAAAGCAGAACTTAATATTTGGTACAGAAACCTTTGTTTGCAATTACAAAGATCATACGTTTCCTGTAGTTCTTGACCAGGTTTGCACACACTGCAGCAGGGATTTTGGCCCACTCCTCCATACAGACCTTCTCCAGATCCTTCAGGTTTCGGGGCTGTCGCTGGGCAATATGGACTTTCAGCTCCCTCCAAAGATTTTCTATTAGGTTCAGGTCTGGAGACTGGCTAGGCCACTCCAGGACATTGAGATGCTTCTTACGGAGCCACTCCTTAGTTGCCCTGGCTGTGTGTTTCGGGTCGTTGTCATGCTGGAAGACCCAGCCACGACCCATCTTCAATGCTCTTACTGAGGGAAGGAGGTTGTTGGCCAAAATCTCACGATACATGGCCCCATCCATCCTCCCCACAATACGGTGCAGTCGTCCTGTCCCCTTTGCAGAAAAGCATCCCCAAAGAATGATGTTTCCACCTCCATGCTTCACGGTTGGGAAGGTGTTCTTGTGGTTGTACTCATCCTTCTTCTTCCTCCAAACACGGCGAGTGTCATGTATTGTCATGTTGTGTCTTTCTGTCCTTTCCTTTCACCCTGTCTCCCTTTGCTGGTCGTATTAGGTTACCTTTTCTCCCCCGCTTTCCCCCAGCTGTTCCTTGTCTCCTCCTGACTACCTCGTCACCCCGTTTCCCACCTGTTCCCTTTTTCCCTCTGATTAGTCCCCTATATCTCTCTCTGTTTTTGTTCCTGTCCTTGTCGGATTCTTGTTTGTTGTGTTTCATGCCTGAGCCAGACTATCGTCATGTTTGCTGTAACCTTGTCCTGTCCTGTCGGAATCTGCCGGTCTATCTGAGCCTACCTATGTTTGGTTATTAAAGAAGCTCTGTTTAAGTTAGTTCGCTTTTGGGTCCTCATTCACTCACCGTAACAGAAGAATCCGACCAGGAATGGACCCAGCGACTTCGGATCCTCTCCACTCAGCCGTCGAGATCCAGGGAGCGATGCTAGGCAGACACGAGCAGGAATTGTCTGCTGCTCGACATGCCGTTGAGACCCTGGCCACCCAAGTCTCCAACCTCACAGAACAGGTTCACCATCTCCGCCTCGATCCACCGGCCACTTCCAGGGCTTTCGAATCTCCGGAGCCCAGAATCAATAACCCGCCGTGTTACTCTGGGGAGCCCACTGAATGCCGCTCGTTCTTCACCCAGTGTGATATTGTGTTTTCTCTCCAGCCCAACACTTACGCCAGGAGCACTGCTCGTGTCGCCTACGTCATATCTCTCCTTACTGGACGGGCTCGTGAGTGGGGCACGGCAATCTGGGAGGCAAGGGCTGAGTGTACTAACCAGTATCAGGACTTTAAGGAGGAGATGATACGGGTTTTTGATCGATCTGTTTTTGGGGAGGAGGCTTCCAGGGCCCTGGCTTCCCTATGTCAAGGCAATCGATCCATAACAGACTACTCTATTGAGTTTCGCACTCTTGCTGCCTCCAGTGGCTGGAACGAGCCGGCTTTGCTCGCTCGTCTTCTGGAGGGTCTCCGCGCAGAGGTAAAGGATGAGATTCTCTCCCGGGAGGTTCCTTCCAGCGTGGATTCCTTGATTGAACTCGCTATTCGCATTGAGCGACGGGTTGATCTTCGTCACCGAGCTCGTGGAAAGGAGCTCGCGTTCTCCGTTGCCCCCCTCTCCGCATCACTACCATCTTCCTCTGCCGGCTCGGGAGCTGAGCCTATGCAGCTGGGAGGTATCCGCATCTCGACTAAGGAGAGGGAACGGAGAATCACCAACCGCCTCTGTCTCTATTGCGGTTCTGCTGGTCATTTTGTCACTTCATGTCCAGTAAAAGCCAGAGCTCATCAGTAAGCGGAGGGCTACTGGTGAGCGCTACTACTCCTGTCTCTCCTTCAAGATCCTGCACTACCTTGTCGGTCCATCTACGCTGGACCGGTTCGTCAGCTTCCTGCAGTGCCTTAATAGACTCTGGGGCGGAGGGCTGTTTTATGGACGAGACCTGGGCTCGGGAACATGACATTCCTCTCAGACAGTTAAGGGAGTCCACGGCCTTGTTCGCCCTGGATGGTAGTCCCCTCCCCAGGATTCAGCGTGAGACGCTACCTTTAACCCTCACTGTTTCTGGTAATCATAGCGAAACCATTTCTTTTTTGATTTTTCGTTCACCTTTTACACCTGTTGTTTTGGGCCATCCCTGGCTAGTTTGTCATAATCCTTCCATTAATTGGTCTAGTAATTCTATCCTCTCCTGGAACGTCTCTTGTCATGTGAAATGTTTAATGTCTGCTATCCCTCCTGTTTCCTCTGTCTCTTCTTCACAGGAGGAGCCTGGTGATTTGACAGGGGTGCCGGAGGAATATCACGATCTGCGCACGGTGTTCAGTCGGTCCAGGGCCACCTCTCTTCCTCCACACCGGTCGTATGATTGTAGTATTGATCTCCTTCCGGGAACCACTCCCCCCCGGGGTAGACTATACTCTCTGTCGGCTCCCGAACGTAAGGCTCTCGAGGATTATTTGTCTGTAGCTCTTGACGCCGGTACCATAGTCCCCTCCTCCTCTCCCGCCGGAGCAGGGTTTTTTTTTTGTCAAGAAGAAGGACGGGTCTCTGCGCCCCTGCATAGATTATCGAGGGCTGAATGACATAACAGTTAAGAATCGTTATCCGCTTCCTCTTATGTCTTCAGCCTTCGAGATCCTGCAGGGAGCCAGGTTTTTCACTAAGTTGGACCTTCGTAACGCTTACCATCTCGTGCGCATCAGGGAGGGGGACGAGTGGAAGACGGCGTTTAACACTCCGTTAGGGCACTTTGAATACCGGGTTCTTCCTTTCGGCCTCGCTAACGCTCCAGCTGTCTTTCAGGCATTAGTCAATGATGTCCTGAGAGACATGCTGAACATCTTTGTTTTCGTTTACCTTGACGATATCCTGATTTTTTCACCGTCACTCCAGATTCATCTTCAGCACGTTCGACGTGTCCTCCAGCGCCTTTTAGAGAATTGTCTTTTTGTGAAGGCTGAGAAGTGCACTTTTCATGCCTCCTCCGTCACATTTCTCGGTTCTGTTATTTCCGCTGAAGGCATTAAGATGGATCCCGCTAAGGTCCAAGCTGTCATTGATTGGCCCGCCCCTAAGTCACGCGTCGAGCTGCAGCGCTTTCTCGGCTTCGCGAACTTCTATCGTCGTTTCATCCGTAATTTCGGTCAGGTGGCAGCTCCTCTCACAGCCCTTACTTCTGTCAAGACGTGCTTTAAGTGGTCCGTTTCCGCCCAGGGAGCTTTTGATCTCCTCAAGAATCGTTTTACATCCGCTCCTATCCTTGTTACACCCGACGTCTCTAGACAGTTCGTTGTCGAGGTTGACGCGTCAGAGGTGGGCGTGGGAGCCATTCTTTCTCAGCGCTCCCTCTCTGACGACAAGGTCCACCCATGCGCGTATTGTTCTCATCGCCTGTCCCCGTCGGAACGTAACTATGATGTGGGAAACCGCGAACTGCTCGCCATCCGGTTAGCCCTAGGCAAATGGCGACAGTGGTTGGAGGGGGCGACCGTTCCTTTTGTCGTTTGGACTGACCATAGGAACCTTGAGTACATCCGTTCTGCCAAACGACTTAATGCGCGTCAGGCGCGTTGGGCGCTGTTTTTCGCTCGTTTCGAGTTCGTGATTTCTTATCGTCCGGGCTCTAAGAACACCAAGCCTGATGCTTTATCTTGTCTCTTCAGTTCTTCAGTAGCCTCCACTGACCCCGAGGGGATTCTCCCTGAGGAGCGTGTTGTCGGGTTGACTGTCTGGGGAATTGAGAGGCAGGTAAAGCAAGCGCTCACTCACACTCCGTCGCCGCGCGCTTGTCCTAGGAACCTTCTTTTCGTTCCCGTTCCTACTCGTCTGGCCGTTCTTCAGTGGGCTCACTCTGCCAAGTTAGCCGGCCACCCTGGCGTTCGGGGTACGCTTGCTTCCATTCGCCAGCGTTTTTGGTGGCCCACCCGGGAGCATGACACGCGTCGTTTCGTGGCTGCTTGTTCGGTCTGCGCGCAGACTAAGTCCGGTAACTCCCCTCCTGCCGGCCGTCTCAGGCCGCTTCCCATTCCCTCTCGACCGTGGTCTCACATCGCCTTAGATTTTGTCACCGGACTGCCTTCGTCAGCGGGGAAGACTGTTATTCTTACGGTTGTCGATAGGTTCTCTAAGGCGGCTCATTTCATTCCCCTTGCTAAGCTTCCTTCTGCTAAAGAGACGGCACAAATCATCATCGAGAATGTTTTCAGAATTCATGGCCTTCCGTCAGACGTCATTTCGGACAGAGGTCCGCAATTCACGTCTCAATTTTGGAGGGAGTTTTGCCGTTTGATTGGGGCTTCCGTCAGTCTCTCTTCCGGCTTTCACCCCCAGTCTAACGGTCAAGCAGAACGGGCCAATCAGACTATTGGTCGCATCTTACGCAGTCTTTCTTTTCGCAACCCTGCGTCTTGGTCAGAGCAGCTCCCCTGGGCAGAATACGCCCACAACTCGCTTCCTTCGTCTGCAACCGGGCTATCTCCTTTTCAGAGTAGCCTCGGGTACCAGCCTCCGCTGTTCTCATCTCAGTTCGCCGAGTCCAGCGTCCCCTCCGCTCAGGCTTTTGTCCAACGTTGCGAGCGCACCTGGAAGAGGGTCAGGTCTGCACTTTGCCGTTATAGGACGCAGACTGTGAGGGCTGCTAATAAGCGTAGAACTAAGAGTCCTAGATATTGTCGCGGTCAGAGAGTTTGGCTCTCCACTCAGAACCTTCCCCTTAAGACGGCTTCTCGCAAGTTGACCCCGCGGTTCATTGGTCCGTTCCGCATTTCTCGGGTCATTAATCCTGTCGCAGTTCGACTTCTTCTTCCGCGATACCTTCGTCGCGTCCACCCGGTCTTCCATGTCTCCTGTATTAAGCCCGTTCTTCGCGCCCCCGCTCGTCTTCCCCCCCCCCCCCCATCCTTGTCGAGGGCGCACCCATCTACAGGGTCCGCAGGATTTTGGACATGCGTCCTCGGGGCCGTGGTCACCAGTACCTCGTTGATTGGGAGGGGTACGGTCCTGAGGAGAGGAGTTGGGTTCCCTCTCGGGACGTGCTGGACCGTGCGCTGATCGAGGATTTCCTCCGTTGCCGCCAGGTTTCCTCCTCGAGTGCGCCAGGAGGCGCTCGGTGAGTGGGGGGGTACTGTCATGTATTGTCATGTTGTGTCTTTCTGTCCTTTCCTTTCACCCTGTCTCCCTCTGCTGGTCGTATTAGGTTACCTTTTCTCCCCCGCTTTCCCCCAGCTGTTCCTTGTCTCCTCCTGACTACCTCGTCACCCCGTTTCCCACCTGTTCCCTTTTTCCCTCTGATTAGTCCCCTATATCTCTCTCTGTTTTTGTTCCTGTCCTTGTCGGATTCTTGTTTGTTGTGTTTCATGCCTGAGCCAGACTATCGTCATGTTTGCTGTAACCTTGTCCTGTCCTGTCGGAATCTGCCGGTCTATCTGAGCCTACCTATGTTTGGTTATTAAAGAAGCTCTGTTTAAGTTAGTTCGCTTTTGGGTCCTCATTCACTCACCGTAACAGCGAGTGGAGTTTAGACCAAAAAGATCAATTTTTTGTCTCATCAGACCACATGACCTTCTCCCCTCCTCCTCTGGATCATCCAGATGGTCATTGGAAAACTTCAGACGGGCCTGGACATGCGCTGGCCTGAGCAGGGGGACCTTGCGTGCACTGCAGGGTTTTAATTCATGACCGTATAGTGTGTTACTAATGGTTTTCTTTGAGACTGTGGTCCCAGCTTTCTTCAGGTCATTGACCAGGTCCTGCCGTGTAGTTCTGGGCTGAACCCTCACCTTCCTCATGACCATTGATGCCCCACGAGGTGAGATCTTGCATGGAGCCCCAGACCAAGGGTGATTGACCGTCATCTTGAACTTCTTCCATTTTCAAATAATTGCGCCAACAGTTGTTGCCTTCTCACTTGTAGCCCATCCCAGCCTTGTGCAGGTCTACAATTTTATCCCTGATGTCCTTACACAGCTCTCTGGTCTTGGCCATTGTGGAGAGGTTGGAGTCCGTTTGATTGAGTGTGTGGACAGTTGTCTTTTATACAGCTAACGAGTTCAAACAGGTGCAGTTAATACAGGTAATGAGTGGAGAACAGGCGGGATTCTTAAAGAAAAACTAAGAGGTCTGTGAGAGCCGGAATTCTTACTGGTTGGTAGGTGATCAAATACTTAGGTCATGCAATAAAATGCAAATTAATTACTTAAAAATCATACAATGTGATTTTCTGGATTTTTGTTTTAGATTCCGTCTCTCACAGTTTAAGTGTACCTATGATAAAAAATTACAGACCTCTACATGCTTGGTAAGTAGGAAAACCTGCAAAATCGGCAGTGTATCAAATACTTGTTCTCCCCACTGTACATCAGGTCACTGTGGGGACGACCTCGTTGATGCACTTATTGTCGGTGACTGTGGTGGTATACCGACTTGGTGCGTCGTTGACTCCTCAATGCCATCGGATGAATCCCTGAACATATTCCAGTCTGTGCTAGCAAAACAGTCCTGTAGCGTAGCATTTGCATCATCTGACCAGTTCTGTATTGAGCGAGTCACTGGTAGTTCCTGCTTTAGTTTTTGCTTGTAAGCAGGAATCAGGAGGATAGAATTATGGTCAGATTTGCCAAATGGAGGGCGAGGTAGAGCTTTGTATGCATCTCTGTCTGTGGAGTAAAGGTGGTCTAGAGTTGTTTTTCTCTGGTTGCACATTTGACATGCTGGTAGAAATGAGGTCAAATGGATTTAAGCATGTCTGCAGTAAAGTCCCCGGCCACTTGGAACGCCACTTCTGGATGAGCATTTTCTTGTTTGCTTATGGCCTTATACATCTTGTTGAGTGTGGTCTTAGTGCCAGCATCAGTTTGTGGTGGTAAATAGATGGCTACGAATAATATAGATGTGAACTCTCTTGGTAGATGGTGTGGTATACAGCTTATCATGAGGTATTCTACCTCAGGCGAGCAAGACCTCAAGACTTTAATATTAGACATCGCACACCAGAAAATAGACACACACCCCCGGCCCTCGTCTTACCAGACATAGCTGCTCTGTCCTGCCGATGCACGGAGGAGCCAGCCAACTGTCACACCCTGGTCAAAGTATTTTGTGTTTATCTTTATTTATTTGGTCAGGCCAGGGTGTGGCATGGGTTTTTGTATGTGGTGTGTATGTATGGGGATTGTAGCTAGTGGGGTGTTCTAGCTAAGTCTATGGCTGTCTGATGTGGTTCTCGATCAGAGGCAGGTGTTTATCGTTGTCTCTGATTGGGAACCATATTTAGGCAGCCATATTCTTTGAGTTTGTCGTGGGTGATTGTCCTTAGTGTCATTGTTCTTTGTTAGGTTACACAAGTATAGGCTGTTTCGGTTTTCGTTAAGTTTATTGTTTTGATAGTGTTTGTGGTTAGTGTGTTACTTCATTAAACATGGATTGCAATAGACACGCCGCATTTTGGTCCGACTCTCCTTCTCATCAAGAAAACCGTTACAGAATCACCCACCACAAAGGGACCAAGCAGCGTGTCAACAGGCAAGAACAGCCCAAAGTGGAGTACAGTATGGACTATACTTCTTGGGAGGAGATAGACAGGTGGGCGGTCGACCCAGGGAGAGTGCCGGAGCCCGCCTGGGATTCGATGGAGCAGTGCGCGGAAGGATATAGGAGAATGGAGTTTGCGAAGCAAGCAAGGCGGCGCGGACGGAGGCCCCATAGTCAGCCCCAAAAATTTCTTGGGGGGGGGCTCAGGGAGAGTGTGGCAGAGTCAGGAGCCAGACCTGAGCCAACTCTCCCTGTTTATCGTGAGGAGCCAAGGAGGAGACCAGAACCAGAGCCGGTGTTGGAGGTGAGCGAAACAGAGACTGTGAAGGAGTTAATGGCGAAATTGGAGGAGAGAGAAATGAGGGAGTTGCTGTGTTGGTGTTTTAAACATGGAATTCGCCCGACGGAGCGTGTCGGGGATTTGATGGCACCTGGGTCAGCGCTCCATACTCGTCCTGAGGTGCGTGTTAGTCGGCTGGTGAAGATGGTGCCAGTCTCACGTACCAGGCCTCCTGTGCACCTCCCTAGCCTTGCACGTCCTGTGCCAGCACCGCTCTCAAGATCTCCAGTACGCCTTCACGGTCTAACCCATCCTGTGCCACCTCCACACCCCAGCCCTCCGGTAGCAGCTCCCCGCACCAGGCTTCCTGTGCGTGTCCTCGGCCCAGTACCACCAGTGCCAGCACCACGCATCAGGCCTACAGTGCGCCTCGCCTGTCCAGCGCTGTCGGAGCCCTCCTCCTCTCCAGCGCTGTCGGAGTCTTCCGCCTGTTTAGCGCTGTTAGAGCCTTCCTTCTCTACAGCGCTGCCGGAGTCTCCCGCCTGTTCAGAACGGCCAGTTAGCATAGAGCTGCCAGTTAGCATAGAGCTGCCAGTTAGCATAGAGCTGCCAGTTAGCATAGAGCTGCCAGTTAGCATAGAGCTGCCAGTCTGCAAGGAGCTGCCAGTCTGCAAGGAGCTGCCAGTCTGCAAGGAGCTGCCAGTCTGCAAGGAGCTGCCAGTCTGCATGGAGCTGCCAGTCTGCAAGGAGCCGCCAGAGCTGCCTGTCTGCAGGATGCCGCCAGAGCTGCCAGTCTGCAAGGAGCCGCCAGAGCTGCCAGTCTGCAAGGAGCCGCCAGAGCTGCCAGTTAGCATGGAGCAGCCAGGGCCGCCAGTCAGCATGGAGCAGCCAGGGCCGCCAGTCAGCATGGAGCAGCCAGGGCCGCCAGTCAGCATGGAGCAGCCAGGGCCGCCAGTCAGCATGGAGCAGCCAGTCAGCATGGAGCAGCCAGATCTGCCAGTCGACCAGACTCTTCCAGATCTGCATGGAGCAGCCAGTCAGCATGGAGCAGCCAGAGCAGCCAGTCAGCATGGAGCAGCCAGAGCTGCCAGTCAGCATGGAGCAGCCAGGGCCGCCAGTCAGCATGAAGCAGCCAGGGCCGCCAGTCAGCATGAAGCAGCCAGGCCCGCCAGTCAGCATGGAGCAGCCAGGGCCGCCAGTCAGCATGGAGCAGCCAGTCAGCATAGAGCAGCCAGTCAGCATGGAGCAGCCAGAGCTGCCAGTCAGCATGGAGCAGCCAGTCAGCATGGAGCAGCCAGATCTGCCAGTCGACCAGACTCTTCCAGATCTGCCAGTCAGCCAGGATCTGCCAGTCAGCCAGGATCTGCCGAAACCACCAGCCAGCCTGGATCTGGTAGATTCATCAACCTGCCTGAGCTTCCTCTCACTCCTGAGCTTCCTCTCACTCCTGAGCTTCCCCTCAGTCCCGAGCTGCCTCAGTCCCGAGCTGCCCCTCAGTCCCGATCTGCTCCTCAGTCCAGTGGGGTTCTGGGTGAGGACTACTGGGTGAGGACTACTAGGCCATGGTCGGCGGCGAGGGTGGACTATCCAGGGACGCGAGGAGAAGGGACTAAGACATTGATTGAGTGGGGTCCATTTCTTGTTTTTAAAGGATGATAGAAGTGCTACACCTGGTGGAGAGAGATTGTAAGACAGAAATAGTTGCTTTATGCGTGCGTTACGACATGACACGTCAAGATGTAACGGAGGGTCAGTTTTTTCAACTTTTCTCCAATACTATAGAGCCATTACCATGTCGATCAACGCTTGAATAGAAACCTTGTTCACACCCCCGACTTTGACGTCAACCATTAGTTTTCTTTGTAGCCTCGTTTGAATGTTGCGGTTGCGCACATTTGTACGGAATGGGGTGAGTTTACGTTAGACATCTTATGACTTCGGGTGTGTTCGTAAAGTCAGACTGTTCAGAGAGCACACTGTCTGCTCTGGCCGAGGAGCAGGGTTGATCCGAGTGTTCTGACCTCACAACGGCATTCAAGCACCCAAGCTAACTGGCTAAAGTTGGCTAGCTTGTTAGCTACTAACTACTAGACATAAATGAGTGAACAAGTCACTTGGTTAGGCTTTTTTCATGTTATCCAGAGGGTTGGTGACTAACTGCGCTGCAGGCAACAATTTTATTTAAAAAAAAATTCTACGGTTACTGACGTCTGCCATATTCAACGGGTGTTGAGCGTTCGTAAATTCAACTATTATTCTTAGCTCTGGCACATATGGTTTGTTATGCTGATTACATCTACTAATTTTGACTCATTTTGATTTGTTCATTTTTGGTTTTCTCTTGATAGAACACTAACATTGTATTTTTTTTAAATGTTCTACCCACAGGGTAGTTCCTCCTATGCAAATGTACGTGTAGGGTTTACATTTATAGCTTGTTTCCCAATCGTAATCAACTGTTTTACCAGTCCACTAATTCAAAAAAATAAAAGTAAAAAAAATTCTAACCTGCAGGAATATTTTCTTACTTCTATCTCAGGATTGCGCCCTGGGATCACATAACTCATAAGAGCCACTTCTCTGCTTCAACAGAGAACCACAACCACAGCCCCTGTCTCTGACCAGGATACTTCTGCTTCAACAGAGAACCACAACCACAGCCCCTGTCTCTGACCAGGATACTTCTGCTTCAACAGAGAACCACAACCACAGCCCCTGTCTCTGACCAGGATACTTCTGCTTCAACAAAAAGATCCCAATCGGAGATGTCCCTGCTTCAACAGGGTCACCCTGCTCCAACAGAGAATTTGCCCTAGAATTTCCCCTTCCCCGGGAACAATCAGTAAGCTGAGTTAGCCATTCCATCCTCATCACCAAATTGTGGTATAAATTCTATAGGAAGAGAGACTGCAGATTCTTTCAAACAACAACTTTATTATAAGATTTGCAAAAATGATGCAGACAACAGTCACTCAAATAGTTCAATGTTGAAAGGCCAACGAACAGAGCTGTCTCTCTCCTTTTATAGGAAGTACATCCTCTAATCTATATGACAGTTATCAGATGTGCAGAACAGGCCCTGTGAACAGTTGTATCGCCACCATTCTCTGTTCCTCCCTGCAATTCCCACATAGCTAAATTCCTGCCGATCGTAAACACAGGAGGTCACATACTGCAGTCGCACCCAAGCAGCTCATAAATCTTTTAGCTCAGATTTATGACTAAGTCACACAAGACAAGTTTGTATCAGTAAAAAATACTAGCATATAACAATGGACAATTATTTAAGTAAAAAACAGTAAAGTATGTCTAATTAAACAGTATAGTATGTAATAAATATTAATTTCTTCCACATAGTTCATAAATACTTTGCTTCAATGACACACTTAGTTATCTACCCACCTCGTTTCTTTCTTTTAGCATGTGCACATAGTAAGTACACCATCATGCTTTCGGGATACATGTCAGATTCCACATTGATTATTTTAGTTGTGGACAGATACTACATCACCACACTCCCTCTCTTGGTCCTCTTGTGATGTTTTTGTTTGTTTTTGCGGCTGTTCGGGCACACCATTTTTTCTCAAGGCAAGCTGAAGTCTATAGCTAAAAGGCGGCAATAGTACTGTTTGTCCATTTTGAGACACAGTAGACAGTATACACCTCCTCAAACTAGGCTGAATTAATCTAAGATACCTCAATAAATATTTTATTAATTTCACATCTAACTACAGTAAGATGTTTGGTTCAGTATTTCTCAATGAAAAAAATGTGCATGAAAATCAGTCGTCTCTCGTTGAATGACAACAAAGACTTTATTGAAGAATCCCTACTGTTGACCAATCACCGAAGAAGGGGTGTATTTCGGCTTGCCTCCAGAAAAGATATAGCGTGCTTGAATGGCCAAAGAAACCCTAACGGAAGTCCAAAACTAACAAAAACATCACAAAATGTTGTCATAATATATGCACAAACTCGTCCAAACTGTTTCTTCAGGGAAGCATACTGCCTGCTTGCAGGGCTCTCTCAACACACACACCCCCTCCCAAGGCCAACCACTCCCTCAGCAACAGCCTGCCTCACTGCCTGATAGTAAGCAGCAGCAGTTCACAGTGAAATATATACAAGATAAATGACATGGGGCCATGGCATGAGTGGTGGTGTCCCATCCTGAAGTAGGACTAAATAGATTTAAATACTGGAGTATTGTATATATATTATTACTAATATTGTTATTTAAAAAAATATATAATTGTAAGTGTTTTGCTAGATGGTAGGGTATTTGTTTTATTTATTTACTCTTTCAAGCATAGAATAAGGGAGTTATACTCCAGTCTAGTAGGTGGCGGTAATGCAACATTTATTGGATGCCAACCGCGGTTAAACCTCATCGAAGAAGAAGAAGTCCGCATACGTGCCTTTGGAGCTCCACCCAAGCGAGGCATTTGACGTGTTGCATAGCGTCACAAATTTACATCGGCCCCCCCTCAACTTCTGCGGTGGAACTTCCCCAGGCTTCAAGCAGAAGAAGGGAGAGAAACAGCGTAGTTAGCGTTAGATTCTTTAACGTTGGCGTAACAACACAATCATACATCCAAGTTTGTAATTGCAAACATATGTTGTACGTTTAAGTACTAGTCTAACTAAGGTAATACCTCATTACTCTACAACATGGATTCAAAGTCAAGCAATCGGACGGACGAAGGGGAGCTGGAAGACGGGGAGATCTGCGATGATGACACCGACGAAAAGGTGCTTATACAGCAGGATACAATGAGGCCTAGTAGTACGAACAACTCATCACGAAATACACGGAAATCGAAACCATCGGCGCGAAGTTTACCACCTCTTATGGGTAGCCAGCCTACAGATTTTCGACTCTTAATGCCATACAACCGCGGACCTCATTCGCACAGTCCCTTCCCCCCGAACCACAGACCGCAAAGCGGTCCCGATCGGCCGCCGCCACTGGGGCCTCACTGTGACCAGAGCCCACGTTCCAGCTTCTGGGAACGAAGTCACACAGCCCTGGGTCGATTTAGGCACCGGTGGAAACCAGAAGATGACGGTCGCGGGGATTGGGGACGAGGAGGCTGGGGAGACGGATGTGGTGGAGGGAGAGAGACTGGTTGGGTTCCCCCCGGTCGTTATGGGCCCGGAGAGAATCACAGTAACAAGAAAGAATCTCCCTCGAGAAACAAACGTATCCTTTGGTATTCATCTCATGGCATCTGTATGATTGTAAAGTGTGTGATGCCATGTTGCTGAAGGTAAAACCCTAACAAATGTAACCACACATTGTAACATATTTCTCTGTTTGGCTGTTGTACTAGCCTTGATTGTAGTTACCATATCGCCTCTAGCTAACAATATATCTGCCATTTTGTAACAGTTGATTTTACACAGTATTCCCCTCCCTGCCATCAATGCTCAATTGATTGGTAGCATTTTGAGTTAGAAACAAAACACTTTGTGCTGTTAACCTGGAAATGGATTTTGGATCTAAATACATGTTGCTATTAGTGTCAGTCTTTGTGTGTCGTAATCAAACTCATGAGTTGTGCATTTCCTTCACTTCATGAATTCAGAGAAGGTAATGATGGGGAGGAATCAGGTAAGAAACAAGCAGATGATGCACCACAACGCTGCCAAAACCGAGAATGGTGTCAACGAGAGCTTTGAGGATCTGCTCACCAAGTACAAACAGATTCAGCTGGAGCTGGAATGTATTAGAAAAGAAGAGAACATGGTTCTGAAGCCCGAAGAAGACCTGCCGGCTCTGAACGAGCCTGAGGTTTCTGCCAGTACTCCCCAGAACGGGCCGTTACCCGACACTAACAGTATTCCCGATGACAGCGCGGCGGAGGAGAAGAAGGTATTTCAGGCATTCAACCTCAAACCTCTACGACAGAAACTCCTCACTCCGGCAGAGATTGATGCGCTCAAAACTAAAACGGAAAAGAAAGATCCAGAGAAAGAGGACGGTGACACGGAGAGCGAAAGAGGTCCAGTTGAACCAGTTGCTACCCCGTTTGCTATTCCCAAAGGTGTGTACCAAAGCCACGCTGCAACACAAGTCTGCAGCGATGGCGACAGTGGTGGTAACAAACTAAGGAAACATTGTGAAGCAGACTTGATCATAATCAATGATGTATTGTTTTTCTCAGCCACAATGTTAAGACCCTGTTTGTGTTGTCTACTGACTATTTAGGAGAAGAGGAGAACAAGGCAGGGGAGAAGGACACGACAGCCTGTGTGTGCTGCCGCAGCAAATCTGAGGACCCGAAGGAAGAGGGGGAGACGAAGTATTCGAAAGTCGGTTGTGTGTGCTGCAGCGAATCATCAGAGGACTCCACTCCATCCCCTGTCAAGGTTGGCATCTGTTCAAATTAGGGCCGTCAAAGTTAAACGTGTCACGCGTTATTAACATGCTATCGGCGCACATTTCTACACCTCACATAAACCTTTTTAAGCGTGCGTGTTTTCGCACGGGCCTTTTTTTTTAGGCCCGAACACCACACGAAACGCGATGCTTGGGCCTTTACGTCGCTGAAGACCATGTGCCTCTAGCCCAAATCGCGTAAAGTTATGCCCAGTATTACCAGAGCTATGTTGTTGTTTTTTCTGCCTCTGTTTGTTTGCGAATGTGAACGTTGTTTAGCTAGTTAGTCATGTTACCTAGCTAGCGACCTGATAACTTTGACCACTGGTTAGTCTATGCACACATTTGGGTGGCACAGGAAAAATTGAAAAGGAATAGGCTACTCAAAGAGATTCTTCAAGAGTGGGGTGTGTGGGAGTATGTGAGAGTGGGGGGTGGGAGAGTGTAGGCCCATGTGTGTAAAGTTATCTGAACACTACAGATGGTTACAGTGTTTTCATAACATTGTTGGACAAGATTTAAAGCTCTTTGTTCTTTGTATCTGTAGAGACAGTTTTTTTTTTCTTCCCTATAGTCCCACTCATTTAGTATGCCTGAAGCTTTTGTACGTGGCGTTTTGTTAGGATCCCTATTCGCTGTTGAAAAGCAGCAGCTGCTCTTCCTGGGGTCCACACGCAACAAATTAAACATGAAATCATACAGAACATTAATAGACAAGAACACCTCAAGGAGAGAGCTACATATCTAGGTCGAATAGGGGAGAGGGGTTGGTCCGTGAGGTGTTGCTTTATGGGGTTTTAAAAAAAAACAAACAGGTTTGCTCTTTATTTGAGCAATATGAGATGGAACAGTGTGCCATGCAATAATGTCTCTATGTAATACGGTACGCTTTCTTGAATTTGTTCTGGATTTGGGGACTGTGTGTGTTGCACGCAAGTGTTATACGTAAACATTGATAAGAGGGAGTAGGCCTAATTAAACGTTGTGAGCATTAGCAGCTAGCTGCATATTACGGTGAGTTTTGTGTTTATGGTGAAAGGACTATTCAAACATTCTGATGTAGATCATTTTGTGTTTCCATCCCTTACAATCAAAACATAGTATGTCTAACTCAATATACTGATTCTTAAATGGAAAGATCTTTCTTTAGGGCAAACTTTGATCAAATTCTAAAGTTGTGATTTTTTTTGTCATTAACTCAATTCACTATTTTAATGGTTTGGCAGCCCTAGTTAAAATGGTTTATGTCAAGGCATTAGGCTTTATCTAGTTTAAAGTGGTTTAGTCACAAATATTGACTTGAGGTGTGGAAATGTCCATTGACACAATGCACACTTGCGAACGTTGAGTTGTATTGTTGTCTAGTTAGGATCCAGGTCATCTGGCACTTAGGCCATTCCAATTTAAAATCCCATTATAATTACCTCCCCCCTGCAGCCTAAAGTGAAGGGGAGCAATGAAGACGAGGAGCTGTCTGAGCTGCAGCTGCGTCTCTTGGCCTTGCAGTCAGCCAGCAGGAAGTGGCACCAGAAAGAACAGCAGGTAATGAATGCGAGCAAGGAAAAGATCACCAACGCCAAGCCTTCCCAGGAGAAGATCCCCAACGCCAAGCCTTCCCAGGAGAAGATCACCAACGCCAAGCCTTCCCAGGAGAAGACATCCAGCTCTACATCCAGTGCATCCAACCCAGCTGAAAGAGGCAGAGTCACCACCAGGTCTGCCTCCTCTGCTGCCTCGGAGAAGGCCAAAGCTCTGGCCAACAAGCCCCATGAGAAGGCCAAGGCTGGGGCTAAGCCTCCAGTGGAGAAGAGCAAAGCTCCGGTCAAGGGCTATCCAGGGAGGAAGATGGTCAGCCCAGGTGAGGAGGGCCTTTCTGCTTAGTCAGATACAAACTGTCCTCAATGTTGGCACCAAACGTTCCATGAAACTGACATTCTAGTCTTGGAACATTTGGTACCAAAATGGAGTTCATTAGATTTCTAAAGCTCAAACTTGAGTTTACAAAACTGCTTATGTATTGCTTAGGCTTTTCCCCCCAAAATGTCCCCCCTTTTGATTCCTGTACCCCAGGCTCGGTGGCCAAGCAGGCGTTCCGGAAGCAGCAGTTGAGGACCTGGAAGCTCCAACAGCAGAGAGACCAGGACGAGCTGCGGAGACAGGAAGAGGAGGAACGCCGCAGGAGGGAGGAAGAGATCCGCAAGATCCGGGATCTGTCCAATCAGGACGAGCAGTACAACCGCTTCATGAAGCTGGTTGGGGGCTCCAAGCCGCCACTGGCGCGCAATCCGAGCAAGGTAAGAGGGAGAGAGCGAGAGTTCTTGTCCAGAAACCCATCCTAGACCCTAGCCCAGGGGCGTAGAACTCACTTTGACCCACGGGCTGCATTCGGTCTTCAACGAGGTCCAGAGGGCCGCACTTAAAGTGTATTATATTTCCTTGCTGTCAAAATATAAATCCTCTATCCATCGCTTTGAATTGTTTCCTGGCTATCTAGCTTTCGTTTTGATGACTGTTAGCAATCAGGACAGAGTAAAGAGACTATAAATGTTGGTTCATTATCATTTTTACCGTTTCAATTTGGTTTTAGTCATTTTAATGTTTAAAAACGTTTATTTAATTTTTTACTCAAACCACTCGCAGTCCAGAATGCCCTCGCCCCTACTCCCTAGGCACATCAAGTAGCTTCGAAAGGATTGGATATGAGTATGTAATATGGAGGTGGCTCTACCTTGCCATCTGATATACTTGGTACATTTTTCACCATATTGCTTATAGCTATCCAATCGTTACAGATTGTGGTTATGTGGTTATGAGGCAGGGGCCAGTGATGGGGATCTGTGTCAGAAATTTTCATTTTCCCAGATAAGAGAAAGACTGAGAAAATGTTGGAAGTTAAAATGTCTATTTGTCCCCCTCAGTCCAGAGACAGCGACCACACTAGGAAGTCTTCTGGTAAACAGGGATTGGACACCTCAGGGAACCTTTACCAGTATGACAACTACGATGAGGTTGCCATGGATACTGACAGTGAGACCAATTCTCCGGGTGAGCGATCAGCTCACCTGCGAATGCACTCACAGCACGTTTCAACCTTTCTGAAGGTGTTATATAGAACCCATCCTACATCGTGGATAGATTGTATGTTGGGACATGGTCATCAATCCATGCCGCTTTTGTGATGTTTGACAGTCTTATTTCTGTCAGAATCTGATTGGCTAAAATTCTGTTCTTGTCTCTTTCCAGCATCTTCTCCAGTACATGATCCATTCGAGGTCCAAGGATGTTTCACTCACATGCCCATGCCTTTCCCCATGGACTCCCCTCAATACAGAATTGTACGTTCCACTCTAAACTCTAAACCATGCTGCTCTTACAAGTGAAACTAAACAGCTTCCTCTTTCTTTCCAGGATTTGGGTCAGCCGCGTTTCCTGTCCGTCATTCCGTCCGCGCCCCCTCCACCCTTACCCCCAATGCCCCCACCCCCAGATGAGCTAGAGCCGCCCCCCAAGCCGCCGTTCGCGGATGAGGAAGAGGAGGAGGAGATGCTGCTCAGAGAGACCTGCCTCATGTCCATGGCCAACAAGAAGGTGGTACTTCCTGCGGTACAACACTAGATGGCGCCACAGGAGCGTAAAGTGACATGCCTGTGTTATTTGTGTTGTTTTAGGAGTAGGTCATACTCTACAAAGTGAATTCAGCTCAACAGAAGGATGCATATTTTTCACTCTGTTAATTTCCAGGTGTTGAACAATGCTAATTTATCTCGTTACCCTGCTATATGAGATGGGCAACTCAATCATGATATTTTCCAATACTACAGCAAATAATTGTCTTTGAACAGGGCTTGGTGAGTCTGGCTTTAACAATGTCTTCCTCCCCCTTAGGAGATTACCCTTGACAGCGGCCCCCCCTCTCCCTCCCCCCTGGTCAGTCTGGTTCAGCCGGTGCCCATGAGCAACCGGAGTGTGGTCAGCCTCAACACAGCACCCCAACCACGAAACAAGAAGTACAGCCGCGGGCATCACCACCCCAGGCTCCCACTGGTGGTAAGGATAATAACACAATGGGGATAATATACTACAGGCTAATACATAGTTGTTACTGAATTAACCAGTTAACATGTTCATTTCCTGTTGGCTTTCCAACCAAACCTAAACATTTGAAGGAAATCCAGCGTTGGGTCAGTAACCGAAAGGTCGCCAGTTCGACTCCCCGAGGTGACTAGGGGGGAATTCTGTTGATGTGCCTTTGAGCAAGGCACTTAACCCTAATCGCTCCTGTAAGTCTCTCTGAATAATAGCATCTGCTGAATGACTAAAATGTACATTTCTTAAAACCCACAATGCCCTGAATAGCATCCTTTCTTTGACACTTTCAACCACAATATTCCGGATGGCATTCATCCTGTTCACCTACATTTATAAACACAGCCATGGAAGTATGTTGAAGCAACAAGTCAGTAGATTCGCAAATTAGTTTATTCTCTGATCATCTTGCACGTGCTGAAAATATTCATATTTTTGTTAATGTGCTATATTTTTGTTCAAGAACTACATATTCTGCTTCTTTTTTTTTTTTGCAGCTAAGTTGTGTAAAACAGGACTTTGGAAGCCACAGGTATCTTTGTCCTCAGTAATGCCATGTGATGTTTTCTTATTTATTTATTTATTTTTATTTTTTAATTTTACCCCTTTTTCTCCCCAATTTCGTAGTATCCAATTGTGTAGTGGCTACTATCTTGTCTCATCGCTACAACTCCCGTACGGGCTCGGGAGAGACGAAGGTTGAAAGCCATGCGTCCTCCGATACACAACCAACCAAGCCGCTGCTTCTTTAACACAGCGCACATCCAACCCGGAAGCCAGCCGCACCAATGCGCCGGAGGAAACACCGTGCACCTGGCCACCTTGGCTAGCGTACACTGCGCCCAGCCCGCCACAGGAGTCGCTGGTGCGCGATGAGACAAGGACACCCCTACCGACCAAGCCCTCCCTAACCCGGGCGACGCTAGGCCAATTGTGCGTCGCCCCACGGACCTCCCGGTCGCGGCCGGTTACGACAGAGCCTGGGCGCGAACCCAGGACTCTGATGGCACAGCTGGCGCTGCAGTACAGCGCCCTTAACCACTGCGCCACCCTGTGATGTTTTCTAAGACTAATGGCTTAGAACTCGCGCTGTTGACTGCTATAGGAAACACTCGTGGGTCCCTTCAGCAGGACATGTGTTCCCAATGACGCCCGGCCTCACTTGTGTTCCCAGAGCCCGTGAACAATAAGTTGAACAATAAGCTGAACAATAAGCTCATCTTCGACTGCATCCCAGGGCTCGTATTCACTGAGCGTCAAGAGTAGGACGGCTGACATAGGATCAGTTTTGCATTTCAGATCGTAATAAATAAGACAAGGGGGATCTGATCGTAAATTGACACTCCCGCTTTGCGATGAATCGATTTGGAGCCGTGAAGTCCGCGCCCGTTCCTCACCATGACCCATTTTTTAAATTCATACTTGTTATTGTTCCCCCCCCAGCTCCCGCGGCACAAGGCGGTGGTAGTCCAGCTCAACGGTTCAGACGACAGTGACTCGGACATGGAGACCTGCGGCAGCTCTACACGGACACAGTTTGTCTTTGGAGGCCTGGAGTTCATGATTAAGGAGGCCCGCAGGTCTGCAGAGGTATGTGTGTGTGGCCCAACAGTTTAGCCTCCAGGACCTCCCCCCAATGTATATGTGAATGGCAGAATTCTAATTTGAGATGCTTGATAAGTGTGCTAATTGTATATGATCTGAGGGGGACGGTAAGTTGATGCTTTTTTTTTCTTTTTTTTCTCTCGCTCTCTCTTTGAACGTCTAGGCAGCAAAAGCCAAACCGACGTCAGGGTCTGAGGAGAACGAACCAGTCAGAACTCCGGAGGCTCTATCCGATGCCAAGAAGGCTGAGTATCGTCTGCTGAAAGGAGAAATAGCCAGGTATGGTTTTCCCAGAAGGTGGCCTGACATAGTGACATTGCGCCTGGGTTGAAAAACTATCGATGGATACAACCATTCATTAACACGCCTAGCTATATTAAAGGCACCGAGGTGAGGAAGGATATTCCTTTAGAATGTGAATGGTGACACGCTATGGACTGCAAATGGTCCTTTCATTCATTATACCCGTGGTCTTGGAATTCCTTCCGAGCCAACCTAAAACACGACCTGGTGTCTCTGGAGGAGTTCAAAGGACAAATAGATGAACAGGTTGTTGCGACGTGTCGTTGCCACTAGTTTGCGTTGCCTTATGTAAGGAAGCATGTTTTACGTCACACACATTCCTGCGCGCGCACACACGCTGTTTGTTTGCTGTTGTATTTGTGCTGTTGCCAGCGTCTTCTGTCTGTGTTGTCCGTTTTTATCTTAGTATGTGTTTTTTTTATTTTATCTTGGCCCCCGTCCTCACAGGAAGCCTTTTGCCAGGCTGTCATTGTAAATAACATTAATAATAATTGACTAGCCTGGTTCAAATCAAGGTTAAAAATTAAAAACACTGACAAAAATTGTCTCACTGTTTTATTTGTTTTCTGACTGCAGTAGGGAGAAACAGAAGGTTCTGATGGACCACAGTCCCCGAGCTGTGTCCTCTCCTGCAGGCTCCGATCCCGATGTGGACTTTGCTGCCAAGGCAGCGGCCAAGCTACAGCTGACCGAGGCAGAGACCAACCTGACCAAACACAGGTGAGGCCCCCCAAAACACATTGGTATTTTCAGTAGTTGCCTCACATTAGGAAATTACTCTGACTTATGGTTTCTCCCCTCTCCCTCCTCCCAGAAACCTGCTCCTGAAGGACGACGGCATCCTGAGGCAGCTCTTGCAGCAGGAGCAGAAGAAGAAGGAGGCGTTGAAGGCAGCTGAGGCCAAGGTGGCCAAGCTCAAAGAACAGCTCCTGGCCTCGGAGAAGATTGTCAGTGCCAACAAGACCCTCCTCAACAGGCTCCAGGAACAGGTGTGTCAGTTAGGGAGGAACCCAGGGGAAGTGAAACTGAAAGGGAATGAAGTTTTAAGTAAACTCCTAGCTGAGAGCAATGAGTCGGATGGCTGAAGGTTTTAGTCAGTGGAAGGTGAACAGTGGAGTAGGAATTGTTTCTACTGGGAATGTTGGGAAGATGCCAAGCTACAAAGGAATGTCTCTGAAGGATACGGCGCATTTCATTCAATTCTTCTTTGCGTGTATATAGCAGGTGTGGTCATGCCTTCTCGTTGGCGGGCTACTGGGTGTGCTGTCTTTCACTCTCAACACACCTGATTCAGCTAATTAAGGTTCTGATGCGTTATCATACTGGTTGTGTTATGTTTTAGCTCTCATCTGTCATTTAGACGGAGTTGACCAAAATAAGGGACACCTTCCTAATATTGAGTTGCACCCCCTTTTTGCCCTCAGAACAGTCTTAATTCGTTGAGGCGTGGACTCTACAAGGTGTCGAAAGCGTTCCACAGGGATTCTGGCCCATGTCGACTCCAATGCTTCCTACAGTTGTGTCAAGTTGGCTGGATGTCCTTTGGGGTGGTGGACCATTCTTGATACACACGGGAAACTGTTGAGTGTGAAAAACCCAGCAGCGTTGCAGTTCTTGACACACTCGAATCGGTGCGTGTCAAGAACCGGTGTGTCTCACCTACCGTACTCCGTTCAAAGGCACTTAAAAATCTTGCCCATTCACCCTCTGAATGGCACACACACACACAATCCGTGTCTCAATTGTGTCAAGGCTTTCAAAATCCTTCTCATCTACACTAATTTGAAGTGGATTTTAACAAGTGACATCAATAAGGGATGATAGCTTTCACCTGGATTCACCTGGCCAGTCTGTCACGGAACGAGCAGGTGCTCTTAATGTTTTGTTTCCACCCTTTAACGTCTGTCGCGTATGTTCCCGCCCTATAGGTTCATCGTGTTCAGCTCCGCGTGTCAGTGAAGAAGAGCCACAGCTTGAAGCTGCAGAAAGAGATGGTCCAAGCCCAGGCCGCTGCAGGCAGAGAGCCAGGGGGTCAGAAACGACGCACGGACGTCAGCCACCCCTCGGTGAGCATCACAACGTACCCACCCACACTACTATTCCGGAGCCCTTACTTGTTGTTTGATAAATCATAGAAATGTGTTCAAGGCCTTGTCCAGTGGGGCAGAACATCGTGAATTGCTTTGAAGTGGAACATGTGTGTTGTTGGACTTGTAACACCATTTTGTTTCGAAAGTCTTCTCCCATTTTCCTTTCAACTGCACACGACCCATCC
The DNA here is from genome assembly GCF_013265735.2 of Oncorhynchus mykiss. Classification (NCBI taxonomy): domain Eukaryota; kingdom Metazoa; phylum Chordata; class Actinopteri; order Salmoniformes; family Salmonidae; genus Oncorhynchus; species Oncorhynchus mykiss. The sequence continues at coordinate 48,494,254 of NC_048565.1, forward strand.
ATAAGTTTAGGCCCGTGTTCTCTAAACGGTCTCTCTGCCCTGCCTCCATTCTACAGCCTGCGAAGCGTCTGCGGGTGGAAGTCTCTGTCGCCCCCCGCGGGACTGAGCGCCACTTCGCCGACCTCCTGGCCCAGAAGCAGCGTCTGCAGCTGCTCGAGTCGGAGTACGCCCTAAAGATCCAGAAGCTGAAGGAGGCCCAGGCCCTCCACAACCGAGGAGCCGTCCCCGAACCCCCGCCACCCCAGGCCACCTCCACCCCAATCCCCAGGGCTCGCCAGCCCAGTGCCCCTCCCACCAGCCCCTTCCCTTTGCCCCAGCCATCCCTACATGACCTCACCCAGGATAAACTCACCCTGGTCAGCAGTGAGGATATCACTGAGACTGAAGACGGCGACATGGAACCCGCCACTGCAGCAGTGCCCTCCGCCTCCACCCAGAGTGTTCGCAGGCGCTCTTTCAGAGAGACGGGCGCCTTCACCAAGCCTAAACTGGAGCCCGGTGGGACTGGACTGGTCAAGGATTGTCCAGCCAAGTCAGCCAAGGTGAAGGCCCCTGGGCCTGGGGAGCTGTTCTTAGGGCTGGAGGTGGAAGCCCTGCAGACGATGGACAAGCAGCAGGCCAACCTAGGAGAGCTGCTGCTCGGGGAACTACGGGCGCTAGGTGGCACTGTGGGGAAACCTCCAGCTGGGAAGGTAAAGCATAATATAACTGGAACCTACTCGCGCTGACTTCAAATGACCTTTTGTTTTGATTTTAAATGCTACTTAGTTTTTTACTGTACAGTCTCTGGACTTGCATACAACACACACGTCCTGTCCGGAACTGTGTTCCGTTCATTCTCCATGGTAAGACTGACATGTTTTAATGTTCAGGTGATAGAGGTGGATGTAGACATAATGGCTGCCCAGTCAAGCCGTGCTGAGCTGAAGCCTGTCCCGTTCGGACAATATCGCAGCCCTCTCCTGGTCTTCAAGTCTTACAGGTAGGTGGCTACTTCACTGCTAGGCATATCTCCCAATTACACATTACTAGTGCTAAGAATGACCGCATCCTGCTTTCAATAAGAACTTTTTCCTCCTCTTGTTTTTTTTGCCTTCAGGTTCAGTCCGTACTTTCGGACCAAGGAGAAGTTATCACTCAGCTCTGTGTCTTACAGCAACGTTGTGGTGCCCAAAAAGTGTTTCTGCCGCTTCGACCTCACAGGCACATGCAATGACGATGACTGCAAGTGGTAAGTCGGTCTTCTTAGTGTGTGTGTGTAAACATGCATGTGAGTCTGTATTCATTTCTGTTTCATTGTAATCACCCCGACTCATTTGGGTGATCTGATGTTGGGTTTTTTTTCTTGGTCTGTTTTCTAGGCAGCATATGAGAAATTGCACTTTCGGTGGAAACCAGCTTTTCCATGATATCCTGTCGTACAACCTGGCCTTGATTGGCTGCTCGGAGAGCAGTACTACTGATGACATCAGTGTTGCCACAGGTAACCGAACCACACTGCATCTGGCAATATTAAAATGCCATTGTGTTTAGAATTTATGGATTTGGCGATTTTTAAATAATGAAAGTTATAAAATAAAATCTTGAACCTCTTACTCCGTGATAAATACATGTTTGAGGCTTTCACTGACAATGTTAGTTGTGCCAATGTTGCTTGTGTCCCTATTTTCAGAAAAGTATTTAAAAAAGCTCTTTGGGACAAACAAGGATCGCATGGGAATGGACCAGAAGGCCGTTCTACTGTTGAGCAAAGTGAATGAAAGCAAAAGACATGGTGAGTTATCCTTCCTTTTGTTACATCTCCTCTTCACTCAACAATATCTTTCGAGTTTAAGGAACCTACCCCACCATAGAAGCATTCTGACTCTAGTCTAACTCGTGTTGTGTCTAGTCCCTCCCTTCACCACGTGTAAAGATCTCCGGAGGTGGAGGCCTCAGCCCGCTCGCCAGGCCAGCCCAAGCGCTGGGGACGACAGCGGGGACGAGTGTGCAGACGCCAACCTTGGTCCGGTCAAATACGGTGAGTCTCGGTCAGTAGGTTCATCTCCCAACAACAAACCACAACAGACGAGCAGAATTACAACTAATCTGAAGCACGGTGTAAATGGAGGCGGCACGAACACAGCAATTGCTCCGCTTCAATTGCGCAGAACACAACCGTTTGAGTGTTGATCCCGGAGAGTTTTACCTTTATCCTTTTGCTGTTTGTCATTTTATTTTTTTACATTTTATCCTTGTCATAGACGGTTTTTCCAAGAGGAGTTTGTCTGCTGCCATGGATGTGTGTGTGACCCCAGACGACAAGCGTTACTTCATTAGTGAGACTGACGACATATCTAACCTGGAGACCAGTGTCCTGGAGAGCCCCCGCGACGCACAGCTGTGGATCAAACTGGCCTTCAAATACCTCAGCCAGAAAGAGACGTAAGTGAACCCTCTCGTGTGTCTGTGTATGTATGACCCTCGACTCAAGTCATACTCAAATCTGGATCTGGGGTGTTAAATAGTTGTTGTTTTCTTGGGTGATGTATGTGTATCAGATTGGATATGTATTATACAGTACCAGTCCAAATGTTTGGACACACCTACTCATTCAAGTGTTTTTCTTTATTTTTACTGTGTAGAATAATAGTGAAGCTCTAAAAAAGAAAAACGATGAAATGACACATATGGAATCATGTAGTAACCAAAAAGTGTTTAAACTAATCAAAATATATTTTATATTTAAGATTCTTCAAATTAGCCACCCTTTGCCTTGACAGCTTTTCACACACTTGGCATTCTCTCAACCAGCTTCATGAGGTAGTCAACTGCAATGGATTTCAATTAACAGGTCTGCCTTGTTAAAAGTTCATTTGTGAAGGAAAAGCAGCCAACAAGTGCTCAGCATATGTGGGAACTCCTTCATGACTGTTGGAAAAGCATTCCAGGTGAAGCTGGTTGAGAGAATGCCAAGCGTGTGAAAAGCTGTAATCGAGGCAAAGGGTGGCTACTTTTGAAGTATCTCAAATGTAAAATATATTTAGATTTCTTTTAACACTTTTTTTTGGTTACTACATGATTCCATATGTGTTATTTCCTAGTTTTCAGTAAAGAAACTCTTGAATGAGTAGATGTGTCCGAACTTTTGGCTGGTACTGTATGTTTTGTAATGTAACGTGATATGATATAAGTATTGTATTATGTTGCTTCCCTGTAGCTCCGTGGTGGAGTGCCTGGATGCTGCGCTGAACACGCTGTCTCGTGCCCTGGAGGACAACCGGGACAACCCCGAGATTTGGTGCCACTACCTGTCTCTGTTCTCCCGCCGCGGGAAGAGGGACGAGGTGCAGGAGATGTGTGAGATGGCTGTTGAGCACGCCCCCGACTACCAAGTCTGGTGGAGTGTAAGTCCTCAGTCGATCTTCAAGGCATTCCTAGTCGATCACCAAGCATTTCTGTAGAAAAGCCAACGATAAAAGCATGAAGGCGGTAGGTGCACTTGATTCAGAAGCTCTGCGCACCGGGTAGGCAAAGTGTTGGCATTTTGAACAATCTAATTTGTCTGAAAAGTCCGACTACCCGGCAGACCTGGAGGTCTGTGGCTCAATCGAGTGCGCCTACTGCGCTGGCCAATCAGATGGTTCAAATCGATGCACCTACCTACAGCTTCCACAACCCCGGCCACAGCAAAGTTTAACACTAGCCTACGTGAGATTTCATTACTTTTAAAACCATGACCAGGGTCAAAGAATACAACAAGGAGCTGCTGTTAAAAAAAATATGTACCCTTTCTTTATTTAACTAGGCAAGTCAGTTACCAAGTTCTTATTTTACAATGACGACCTAACCCGGACAATGCTGGGCCAATTCTGAGCCGCCCTATGGGACTCCCGATCACGGCCCGGTTGTGATACAGCCTGGGATCAAACCAGGTTCTGTAATGACCCCTCTAGCACTGAGATGCAGCGCTTTAGATCGCTGCACCACTTTTCAGTACTGTCAACACTGTTTTTAGTCAACACTATTACCGAACATAACGTGCTTCTAACGACTTCCACTGCAGCCGCAATGAATGAGTAGCCAAGTGTATCGATAGTCCAGCCTTTAAATAAAATTTGAAAAATCATTCTTAGCAGCTCGTCTATTTTAATATTGCGGAGTAGGCCTATTTCACTTTCTCTGGTCATAGGAACAACATTAATTTGTGCACGAGACAGACGCAGTCCGACTCGAGTTTTGCCATCAGGTGGAAGACAGGTCCCCTCTTTGGTCTGTTTCACAGGAGGAAAGGAAGGAGAGAGCAGGGACCGTGAGAGAGCGGGACCCTCTGCTATTTTCCCTCCCTCCGCTGAGACTAATGCCGTGTTTAAAACAACTGGGAACTCTGAAAATAATGAGATTCCGATTGGGGGAAAATCGTTTTGAATGGTCATCCAACTCGGGCATGTTTCTAGAGCTCTGACTTTCCAACCTGAAGATCACCGATGTCAGGATTTGACCTTGTTTTTTTTTTCCAGAGTTCCCAGTTGTCTTGAAAGCACCATGACCATCATATCCAGTCAAATAAAAAAAACTAGTTATTTCAATTTACGCTCCGCTGTGCCTTGCAAGTGCTACACCAACTGATCTATTTAGTTATCAAAGCTTGAGTTCTGAAATATAAACTGGTCTGAGAAGAATAATATTGGCAGGCCAGGCATGTAGCCAATATGCTGTTATAGTGTATTAGGCCTAAACTAACCCCCCCCTCCACAGTACTTAACCATGGAGAGCTCGTTTGAGGGGAAGGACTATGTGTGTGGTCGTCTGCTGCAGTACCTACTAGACTGTTCTTGGGCCAGTGGTTTCTCCGAGAGGCTCTCCTTCCAGTTGCTGGAGTCTCTACTCTACAGGGTCCAACTCAGCGTGTTCACCGGCCGGCTACAGAATGCCCTGGCCATCCTACAGGTAAGCAGCTGCGAAGAAATAACCCGAGAGCGCCAACAATCTAGCTGCACACATCAATTCTCAGGGCAATTCCAAGTCGTATGGCATCTTTTTTTTCCACCATCAGGCCAAACCTATTTAATACCTCTTGGATTAGCTACTGCTGCACAAAATGCACAAGATGCTCAAGGGCAAACAATCACCTCTCTGGCGTCCCTGTTCATTCCAGAATGCCTTGAAGTCGGTCACTGAGCAGTGCATTGCTGACCACCTGACCGCGAGTGACCGCTGCCTAGTCTGGCTGTCCTTCATCCACCTGACAGAGTTTGACCGCCTGCCGGCTAGCTTGTATGACCCGGCCAACTCCAACCCTTCCCGGGTGGTAAGCACAGAGTCCTTCGCCCTCCCCTGGAGAAAGCCGCTCGACGTCCGCACCGAGCCTGACACGCTTATCGCTGTGTTCGAAGGTGAGCCTTCACCATCGCCACGGTTCAACGACTCGCATGGAAACTGTCTGTGCTTTTTACAGGTCTCCTACTTAGCTTTTTCACCCAGTCTATAAATGTTCACTTTGTCCACCGTTACTCATGGTACATGTAGTTTGCTCGCAAGCATAAAAATGTTACACTTCCAGTTCGACTATTTCCCACTCAGTTACTTATTACATTTTTCTACAATTACTGCCACATTGATGTAAATGTTGTTTACAGCTGAGAGCGGCATTGATTTCATTCTTGTTTTTTCAACGCTAGATGCAGTACGTCAGTGCACAGACCAGACTCTGCCTCCCAGTGAGAGAACTCTGGTCTGTCTGCCTCTATACACAAACCTCATCGCCTGCTACAGCCTGCTGGGAAAGTAAGCTCAACACTAACATTTTGCTAGCTAGGGGGGAAGAGTGTGTGTGGCCCCCAATAAAATCTGTCTATACCGCTGGGCGGTATACCATATTTTACTATATACAGGTATTGATGCACAGACCGGTATGGGTTTATACTTTACCTTCTATAATGGTATTTCAGTGTTTGGTTTGATAAATGTGATACGCAACTTCCGACACGTGTAATGGTTTTGTTTTTGCAAACTGAGCAAAAATATAAACGCGACAATTTCAACGAGTTACAGTTCATATAAGGATGTCAGTTATATCAGTCAATTTAAAGAAAGGAACTAGCCCCTAATCTATGGATTCCACATGACTGGGCAGGGACGCAGTGATGGGTGTGTCTGGGAGGGCACAGGCCCACCCACTAGGGAGCCAGGCCCAGCCAATCAGAATGAGTTAATTACAAACAGAAATACTCATCAGTTTCATCAGCTATCTGGTTGTTTAGGTCCTGGGCTGCCTTTATGGTAGCGAAATTAACATTCAATTGTCTAACAACAGTTCTGGTAGACATTCCTGCCGTCAGCATGCCAATTGCACGCTCCCTCGAAACTTCAGACATCTGTGGCATTGTGACAAAACTGCACATTTTAGAGTGGCCTTTTGTCCCCAGCACAAGGTGCACCTGTGTAATGATTGCGCCGTGTAATCGGCTTCTTGATATGCCACACCTGTCAGGTGGATTATCTTGGCAAAGGAGAAATGCTTACTAAAATGGATTTATATACATTTGTGCACAAAAGGAGAGAAATAAGCTTTTTGTGCTTATGGAACATTTCTGGGACCTTTTTATTCCAGCTCATGAAACATGGGACCAACACTTCACATGTTGCGTTATATTTTTGTTCAGTGTAGTTTATGCGTTTGCTACTTGGGTCGTCTCTCTCCTTCTGCATGCCACTTCCCCATGTCAGTCAAGAAGAGTAGAATTGCTCGAGCACTTGGTTTAAGTTGAAAAGTATAAAACGATCAGAATGGAGAGAGCCCCATTTGAAATCACTTATAATGTACACTAGATGACAAAGTATGTGGACACCTGCTCATCGAACATCTTATTCCAAAATCATGGGAATTAATATGGAGTTGGTCCCCACTTTGCTGCTATAACAACCTCTACTCTTCTGGGAAGGCTTTCCACTAGATGTTGGAACATTGCTGCGGGGACTTAATTCCATTCAGTCACAAGAATTAGTGAGGTCAGGCACTGATGTTAGTCGATTTAAGCCTGACTTTCAGTAGGGTTTTAATTTTAATTTGACTATTTTCTACATTGTAGAATAATTGTGAAGACAAACTATGAAATAACACATGGAATCATGCAGTAACCAAAAAAGTGTTTTCTATTAGAATTTCTTCCATGCTTCACAGCTTTGCACACTCCTGGCATTCTCTCAACCAGCTTCACCTGGAATGCTTTTCTAACAGTCTTGAAGGAGTTCTCCCATATGCTGAGCACTTGTTGGCGGCTTTTCCTTCACTCTGCGGTCCAACTAATCCCAAACCATCTCAATTGGGTTGAGGTTGAGTGATTGTGGAGGCTAGGTCATCTGATGCAGCACGCCATCACTCTCCTTGGTCATATATCCCTCACACCACCTGGAGGTGTGTTGGATCATTGTCCTGTTGAAACACAAATGATTGTCCCACTAAGCGCAAACTAGATGGGGTGGCGTATCGCTGCAGAATGCTGTGGTAGCCATACTGGTTACGTGTGCCTTGAATTCTAAATACATAGGCAACAGTGTCACCGGCAAAGTACCCCCACACCATCACACCACCTCCATGCTTCATGGTGGGAACCACACATGCAGAAATAATGTGTTCACCTATTCTGCGTCTCACAAAGACACGGCGGTTGGATCCAAAAATCCCAAATTTGGACTCAACAGACCAAAAGGACAGATTGCCACCGATCTAATGTCCATTGCTTGTGTTTATTGGCCTAAGCAAGTCTCTTCTTTTTATTGGATTCCTTTAGTAGTGGTTTCTTTGCGGCAATTCGACCATGAAGACCAGATTTCATGCAGTATACTATGAACAGTTGATATTGATGTGTCTAACTCTAAAGCATTTATTTGGGCTGCAATTTGAGCCTGAGCCTGGTAACAATAATGAACTTAACCTCTGCAGCATAGGTCATTCTAGGTCTTCCTTTCCTGTGGTGGTCCTCATTATAGCCAGTTTCATAGCGCTTGATGGTTTTTGCGACTGCACTTGAAGAAACTTTCAAAGTTCTTAATTTTTCTGATTAACTGACCTTCATATCTTAATGTAATGATGGACTGTTGTTTTTCTTTGCTTATTTGAGCTGTTCTTGCCATAATGAACTTAGCCCTATTTGGTAAAAGACCATCTTCTGTATACCACCCCTACCTTGTCACAACAACTGATTGGCTCAAACGCATAAGAATAAACAATTCCACAGATGAACTTTTACCAAGGCACACCTGTTTATTTGAAATGCATTCCAGGTCCACCTCATAAAGCTGGTTGAGAGAATGCCAAGAGTGTGCAAAGCTGTCAAGGCAATGGGTGGCTACTTTGAAGAATTTCAAATATATAAAATGTATTTTGATTTGTTGAGCACTTTTTTATTTGTTCGTTGCTACATGTTTCCATATGTGTTATTTCATAGTTTTAATGTCTTCACTATTATTCTACAATGTAGAAAATAGTAAAACTAAAGAAAAACACTTGAATGACTAGGTCTCCAAACTTTCGACTGGTACTGTAGATAGTGTTTGCTACCCTAGGTTCATGAACTACTCATAAATATTTAACTTTTATTAAAAATAACATAACATTTTGTCAAATAAGTTATTAAAATATCATGACATTTTGGTCTTATCGCCCAGCCTTACTTTTGTGTTTGGACAAGAAAGGTCTTAATGTGTGTGCGTGCGTATGTGGTTTGGTGGCTGTGTGTGTGTGTGTGTCATTAAACGTTCTACTAATATCTACTTGCTAGTCTTAACTTAAAACTGACTTGCACCCCGTAGGTACGATGCGGGCCTGGATCTGTGTGAGTCCTTGTTGGCGCTGTGCCCGCAGTCCTGTGTCCTGTTAGATGCCCTGTCAGGGCTCTACGTGGGGAAGGGGGACTGTGAGCAGGGTGTCTGCGTATGGCTACGGGCTCTGTCCCAGTGTCCATACAATGCAGAGGTCTTCTACCACACTTGCAAGTTCTTTATGGCACAGGTCAGTCTGTCTGTTTTGTGGGTTGGGTGGCACTCCTGGTCATTTCAAATGTTATATATCCCTTTAGAGTCGATTAAGAAGGGCATTATCAATTTACATGTATGACATCATTTTTGTGTTTTTTTGTACTAAGATTCTTCATGACCTAGCTAACCTTACAGTGCCTTCAGAAAGTGTTGATACCCCTTGACGTATTCCATATTTTGTTACAGACTGTATTCAAAATGGATTAAATATAACACATTCTTACCCATCTATACACAGTAGCCCATATTGACAAAGTGAAAACATGTTTTTAGGAAATGTTGCAAATGTATTTAAATTTCAATACAGAAATATCTCATTTACATACGTTTTCACACCCCCGAGTCAATACATGTTAGAATCAACTTTGGCAGCTTTCTGGGTAAGTCTCTAAAAGCTTTTCACACCTGGATTGTACAATGTTTGCATTTTGTTCTTTTTGAAATTCTTCAAGCTCTCTCATGTTGGTTGAACATTGCTAGACAGCCATTTTCAAGTCTTGCCATATATTTTCCAGACAGTTTAAGTCAAAGTTAACAAGGCCATTCCGGAACATTCAATTGCGTCTTGGTAAGCAACTCAAGTATATTTTCGGCCTTCGATTATTATTCTGCTGAAAGATGAATTCTTCTCCCTTTGTCTGTTGAAAAGCAGACTGAACCAAGTTCTCCACTAGGACTTGCTTGCGCTTAGCTCTATTGTTTCTTTTTATCCCCCCAAAACTCCCTAGTCCTTGCTGATGACAAGCATGCCCATAACATGATGCTGCCACAACCTTGCTTGAAAATATGAAGTGGTATTCAGTGATGTTGAATTTGCCCCAAACATAATGCTTTTTATTCAGGACATAATTCAATTCTGTTACGTTTTTATTGCAGTTTTACTTTAGTGCCTTACTGCAAACAGGATGCATGTTTTGACATATTTTTATTATTTTCACTTTGTCATGTTAGTGGAGTAACTACAATGTTGTTGGTCAATCCACATCCATTAAACTCTGTAACTGTTTTAAAGTCACCTGTGAAATCCCTGATTGGTTTCCTTCCTCTCCGACAACTTAGTTAAAGGATGCCTGTATCTTTGTAGTGACTGGGTGTATTGATACACAATCCAAAGTGTACGGTAATTAATAACTTCACCATGCACCAAGGGATATTAGATGTCTTAAAAATAAAAAACATCAATAGGTGCCCTTTGCAAGGCATTGGAAAACCTCCTTTTGTGGTTAAATCTGTGTTTGAAATTCACTGCTCTACTGAGGGACCTTAAAGATAATTGTATGTGTGTGGTTCAGAGATGAGGTAGTCCTTCAAAAAAGCATGTTCAACACTATTATTGCGCACAGTGAGTCCATGCAACTTATGTGGCTGGTTAAGCATTTTTCTCTTCTCCTGAATTTGTTTAGCCTTGTCAACGAAGGGGTTGAATACTTGAATCAAGACATTTCAGCTTTTCATTTTGAATTCATTTGTAAAAATGTCTAAACATAATTCCACTTTGACATTATGGGTATTGTGTGTAGGTTAGTGGCAAAATCTCAATTGAATCCATTTTAAATCCAGGCTGTTACACAATAAAATGTGGAAAAAGTCAAGGGTGTGAATACTTTCTGAATGCACTGTATGTGTCTCTGAACAGGAGAAGTCAAGTTGCATCACTCCTCTGTTCCGGGAGTTTGTCCTGTCCTTCTGTGATGGGGAGAGAAGTGAACAGAAACCTGTGGATGTGCTACGGTAGGACATTTCCTCCCAGAACTTAAGCAGGAATGAGTGTCCTAACTCTTAACTTTTAAAAAACCAAGTTGCTTCCTTTTTCGTATATGGTTAAATGTTCAATGAATTAATGCAATCTCCATTTCTTTTCAAGGTCCATCCTTGGTATTCCAACAGAGGACATCCTAAGAGGCCCAGTTATCAAAAAGCAACTTCAAGAGCAGCTTAGTCACCAAAAGCCTTACCTGAACCTCGTCCACTGGTAAGTGTGCTGTGCTGTGATAAGCCGAGCTGACCCTGCCCTACACATAAGCCCAGTTCTTAGTCATATATGGCAGTTCAATGCACCATCGTTAACTTTTACCGGTAACAGTTTATAATAAGGTTACCTTTTCATAATGGTTTTTAAAATTGGGTTATTCATTCATTCATCAATACAATAAAACATGACAGTTGGGCTTCCTGATAAGTCATTTCATACAGTCCGAGACGGTGTTTTCTGGTGTCTTGTCTTGCAGTCTGTGGCAGTGGGTGCACGGTAGTGTTGGGGAGGCGAAGGATGCTTTCGAGAGAGCCCTGGGAGCCGTAATGCAGCTAAATGTCCTTCAAAAGCTATGGATGGAGTGAGTCAAGTCTTACAATGTCTTACAGCAACTCGTCCCATGGGATGAAGGGGCCACATCTGATGAGAGTCGAGCCAGATCTAATGCTCCTTTATAGCGATGATAAACAGACACATACAATAAAAGGGTTCTCAATTGGGAGCACAGGCTTTCATCTGGATGACTTTGCATCCAATCAGAAGGCCTGACCAACTAACCAACCACAGCGTGGTTGGCGGCTATCCTCCACTCAGCTTCTGACAGGGGCTGCCTTAGCATTGGCAAACGTCCAGGTGGGGGTGGGCCCAGAGACCTAACCTAACTAACCTTTTTACTGTTCTCTCCAGTTATCTCCTTTTTACCAGCAGTAAGCTAGCTGGGAGCCCCTCCAATGGCAGAGAGCTCCGGATGTTATCAGACCTGGTCCAGCGTTGCCTAGTAACTGTCCCTTCCAGGCTGGAGGTTCCGTTCAGCTCGGCCCAGTACTGGAGCTGCTTCAGATTTCACAACAAGGTAATGGAACCGCAACTGGACTTGTCTTCACTCTGACGAGTGATCAGATGAGACCCAGTGACAACAAAAACAATCCAGAGAGCCAGTGTTGATCAGAAAGGGTCTATGAAGTTGAATCCTTTTGTTAGCATTTGTGGTATTTGAAATGTGCAATTGCAATCTTCTCCACACTCAGGTTATGTTCCACTACTTGCGCTGTCTGCCCCAGTCCCAGCACCCCCATATCCTGGAGAGACTAAAGTACACCATGCCCACCAACGCTGAACTGGCCCTGAGGTACCCAAAGCACCTGACACCACCTCACGACACTACCAGCCTAAACCTGTTGTAAAACTAGTCCCGTTTGCTTTGACACGGACAGAGGATGATAGAAGTTGGAATATATTCAAGTTGGAACTGTTTTAGAGCCTTGTTATTGTTGTTTAATCTCTGTTAGTTACTGGTTGTGGAATCTACAGTGCCTTGCGAAAGTATTCGGCCCCCTTGAACTTTGCGACCTTTTGCCACATTTCAGGCTTCAAACATAAAGATATAAAACTATTTTTTTGTGAAGAATCAACAACAAGTGGGACACAATCATGAAGTGGAACAACATTTATTGGATATTTCAAACTTTTTTAACAAATCAAAAACTGAAAAATTGGGCGTGCAAAATTATTCAGCCCCCTTAAGTTAATACTTTGTAGTGCCACCTTTTTCCACCTTTTGGAAGACAAATCTCCGTCCCGGTCTTTTGCAGACTCCATCAGGTTTTCTTCCAGAATGGTCCTGTATTTGGCTCCATCCATCTTCCCATCAATTTTAACCATATTCCCTGTCCCTGCTGAAGAAAAGCAGGCCCAAACCATGATGCTGCCACCACCATGTTTGACAGTGGGTATGGTGTGTTCAGGGTGATGAGCTATGTTGCTTTTACGCCAAACATAACATTTTGCATTGTTGCCAAAAAGTTCAATTTTGGTTTCATCTGACCAGAGCACCTTCTTCCACATGTTTGGTGTGTCTCCCAGGTGGCTTGTGGCAAACTTTAAACAACACTTTATGGATATCTTTAAGAAATGTCTTCTTGCCACTCTTCCATAAAGGCCAGATTTGTGCAATATACGACTGATTGTTGTCCTATGGACAGAGTCTCCCACCTCAGCTGTAGATCTCTGCAGTTCATCCAGAGTGATCATGGGCCTCTTGGCTGCATCTCTGATCAGTCTTCTCCTTGTATGAGCTGAAAGTTTAGAGGGACGGCCAGGTCTTGGTAGATTTGCAGTGGTCTGATACTCCTTCCATTTCAATATTATCGCTTGCACAGTGCTCCTTGGGATGTTTTAAAGCTTGGGAAATCTTTTTGTATCCAAATCTGGCTTTAAACTTCTTCACAACAGTATCTCAGACCTGCCTGGTGTGTTCCTTGTTCTTCATGATGCTCTCTGCGCTTTTAACGGACCTCTGAGACTATCACAGTGCAGGTGCATTTATACGGAGACTTGATTACACACAGGTGGATTGTATTTATCATCATTAGTAATTTAGGTCAACATTGGATCATTCAGAGATCCTCACTGAACTTCTGGAGAGAGTTTGCTGCACTGAAAGTAAAGGGGCTGAATAATTTTGCACGCCCAATTTTTCCGTTTTTGATTTGTTAAAAAAGTTTGAAATATCCAATAAATGTCGTTCCACTTCATGATTGTGTCCCACTTGTTGTTGATTATTCACAAAAAAATACAGTTTTATATCTTTATGTTTGAAGCCTGAAATGTGGCAAAAGGTCGCAAAGTTCAAGGGGTCTGAATACTTTCGCAAGGCACTGTATTATTATCTAGGTTAGTGTTATAACTGCGGCTCCGGTCTTATTTTGTTGTCTAGGCTGTACTCTCCAGACGATTAGGTTAGATTTTTGTTGTTGTTGTATAGGTTGCTGTATCAAGAGTGGCAGGACGGAAATATAGAACATCTGAAATTCCAGGCCAGAATGTTGAGCAGTAGCATTCCAAACTATCTGGCCAACTGGAAAATGTAAGTCGAAACTTTCTCCTGCGCTGTGAATTATTTATTATAAGGTGATTCTCTTTCTAGATGGTTTCTCACTGTTTTTTTCACATACATATTTTTTTCACATCTCACTGCCTTTTTCACATACAAACTGCCGCTTCTGTCCTGCTTCAATCGCAGCTTTGAAAAGCCGCTGCACTTGAATTGCGGGAATAGCTGACAGGCTTTTGTGCTGTGTTTCTCGGCAGAGCGATCGCTGTGGAGAGGGAACTCAAGGAGCGCTCCGAGGTGAGTTAGAGGGGGGGTAGGGGTGGGTGGGCAGGGTGCAATGAGCGAAGTGGGTAGGGGCAGTGAAACAAGGAAAGACTAGTTGGGCAAAAATAGAAGCGCGAAAGACTGGTCAAGGCTCTACGCTGACCTTTTTTAAAAGGAGCACTAAGTTGAAAAATTTAGGAGCACACAAATGTGGAACCACAATGAAAAACATTTGACGTAACATGCTGTTTTCTTTGTAGTAATGGTGCAAGCATGATGGTCATGAATCTGCACTCAGCGTATTCTCCATGGGCTGCGGTACAGTGAAATAATCATTGCAACAACTGGTGCTCTTCGCACAGCAAAATATTTCAGTGCATATGCGAGTAAAATGGATTCACTGTAGAGCCCTGCTGGTAAGGGAGTGGATGGGTGAAGGTTAAAGTTTAGGGAGAGGGATATGACACGGAGGGAGATGAGACAGTAAGTTAGCAGGGGGAGGTTTGGATGTACAGTATATCATGTATGTTGCTCTGTTAACATGTTAATGACTCTGCTGCTGTCCCAACCTCTTGTCAGTGTTTCTCTTTGCATATTTACCTTGACCCAGCTGTCCCATAATCTTCCCTTCACTTTGTTGTAATCTATTTCTTCCCTACAGGCTAGTGTCAGTGTTCGCCACAATGTAATGTATGACAGTTAAAAGGCTTACAACTGACGTTGGGGACAAAATGGAATGTTTGGATTTTGTTGCTCGGTAACAGTTTGGTCTATTAGAGACAAACTAAACTAGTTGCTAAAACCACTGACCTCATTCCACGCCCCTTCTCCTGTTTTGTCCTTGTCCTCCGCTAAACTGACATGTGGATCCTGCGTTTGGTATTTTTGTTTGTTTTTTGTAGGTCCGGCTTCTTTATCAGCAAGCCCTGCAAAAGCTTCCACTGTGTGCCACCCTATGGAAAGATGTAATTTCCCTCTCAGTTACTATCTCTCTGAAACACACACACACACACTTCTCAACAAAAAAAAAGTTAGTTTTTTGTTCCACCTGGGAGATAATGCACGCATGTTCACCTACCCCCCCCACCCCCACCCCCCCCCCTCCTCTCTCCCTTTCCAGCGCCTGCTGTTTGAAGCTGCGGAGGGAGGTAAAACTGATAAACTGAGGAAACTTGTTGACAAATGTCAAGAGGTGGGAGTGAGTCTAAGTGAGCCCCTAAATTTAGTCTGGAGCAAAATGGAGGGAGAGGATCACTGAGGATAACCACCCCCACCCCCTCAAAAAAAAAAAAAAAAAAAAAAAAGTTCAATCTAAGTCCAATCAGACCAGACCACTGCCTAGGTTAGCCAGAGAGAGGGGGGCAGACTCTAGAGGCAGACACTCCCGCAGTAGGACTGTCTCCAGCCGGGAGACGTCTGTGGGCAGGACGGTTGCTCGCTCATCACCGAAGCCAATGAATGAACTCCCTCCCTGTCCAAATTCTGGGCCACGCACTCAGGGTTATATCACCTTACATCATGTACGTAAGTATAGACCTGCTAATTAAGTGACACGTCTTTGTTTTTCCCTTTTTAATTTACATGTTCCTTTTTTCTCATGTCACTTAATTTTATTTTTGACCTTTTACCTTTACGTACGGGGTTGAAGACTTTTGACTGACTATGGCATCCTAACTGGGATGTTGATGTGCGTCTGTCTTGAGTGTTTTTAAAGGAGGTTTTCCCCAAATAGTGACGCTCGCTGCTGCCTTCTACAGTATGTAACTTTTTTTGTTCCAGTGTCTCCCAAGGGAATAGATCAAATTACCTGTTTGTTTCGCTATTTGTTTTAAGAAGTGATTTAAAACAAAAAACATTAACAATCGCATGAAAATTAAAGGGCTGGCCATGGTGACGTCAAAATGGCTGCCTGCAAAAGTATTTATTTGGCCCCTCATCATTGTCCCATGTATTTTTGAGACTGCTGAATGCTGTGATATCCTCTCTGCCAGACAGTCGATCAGCGGGGAAGACCCTTTAAACACATCACCAGGCGAGGATAGTCACAAACATCTAGTTTAAATGTTCTCATGTGCAATTTTGTTTTTGTCAAAAATATATTACAATGATCAGACTATTTGAGATAAGCCAAGGATGAGTGTTTCAACAGTTTTTGTATGTTGAATTTGAATGTTTATATTAAATTATTATCTAATGAAATTATGTCCTGTCTTTTATTTACTATGTCAACTTTTATTGGGTTTGGTCAGAGGTAGCTTGGGGTGGGGTGAAAACATAGTTGAGGTTTACATATACACTTAGGTTGGAGACATTAACTCGTTTTTCAACCACTCCACAAATTTCTTGTTAAGAAACTATAGTTTTGGCAAGTCGGTTGGGACATCTACTTTGTGCATGACACAAGTAATTTTTTCAACAATTGTTTAGACAGATTATTTCACTTATAATTCACTGTATCACAATTCCAGTGGGTCAGAAGTTTACATGCACTAAGTTGACTGCCTTTAAACAGATTGGAAAATTCCAGAATATGATGTCATGGCTTTAGAAGCTTCTGACATCATTTGAGTCAATTGGAGGTGTACCTGTGGGTGTATTCCAAGGCCTAGAGGCGAAAGAAAAGCACAGCTATTTAGGCGAGGTGCTGGCTAGCGGAGCAGAACACTTAAAATAAAGGAGAGCAGCATACTCTAGGAGCTCAGATGCTAAAATATTTATGTCCAATGTTTCGACAGAAGCTGTCTTCATCAGGGTACAATGACAAACACTGTGGGATGACTCATTTATATAGTGAAAAGACAGGTGTCTGTAATCATGGCCAGGTGTGGCCTGAAAAACAAATGGAGAATGTCGAGCAGGGGGTCATTCTGCACCACGGACAGTACACCCATGCTCTACGACAACTGCCGTCAACAGTAAGACACTGGCCTCCGAGAAGAAGACAGACAGGAAGTCAAAGACCCTGCAACCTGGTCCACCCTCACACCACGCACCATAATCAGAAAGGTGGTCAAAAGTAATGGCGTCCAGTACAGCCTGGGCGGCGCTAGAGAAGCCAGTGAGGTCGACCCATGTCAGGACAGCCGGTAAGTGCTGGGTAGAGGAGTAGTGGGTCGCTGAGAATGGGAGACTAGGACCAATGAGTTACAGGCAAAGGAGAGGATGACGATGATACACACACCTAGTCGTACCGGGCAGCTCCCAAAAAAGGCTTTGACATGGCCGGAAGGGACCTGGGGACAAACAGAAATGTTGGTCAACAACCAGAGTATTAGATTTAAACCGTGTCAAATGAATTATGTATGGGCAAGGCATCTACCTTGATCCTATAGAGGTACAGAGTTTGCAGGCTTTTGTTCCGGCTTATTCAACCAATCAATCTTCCCATTTAATTTTATTTATTTGTTTACCTGTAGCTGGGGAACACGGAACAGAGTGCTGGGGTCTGGCATCTGCCTCACTCTCCACAAGGAAATTCTCCTGGTCTCTATCGTCCTCTATAAGCAAATGGTAAGTAATAATTATTTTCACTTAATACACAAACCCAAACAGAATCATATTTTAGGGATGTTTTTTTCAAGTAATGTTTCCACCTTGGTTGACTATGATGTGTATTTCTTTTCCAGTGACAGTCTTTACTGATGTTCTCGGTCTCCCAGATGTTGATGAGTCCCGTACCCCTTAAAACATTCAACCTCCAGCTGTGTGTACCCCCTCTGTCACCAGGGTCAGCGCACAATAGAAAATAGGCCATAGAGGCGAAATAATTACAATTTAGTATTTACACTGGAGTGATCGATGTGCAGATGATGGTGTGCAAGTAGAGATACTGGGGTGCAGAAGAGCAAGCGGATAAGTAACAATGTGGAGATGCGGTAGTTGGGTGTTCTATTTACAGATGGGCTGTGTACAGTGATCGGTGTGCTGCTCTGACAGCTAATGCTTACAGTTAGAGAGGGAGATATGACTCCAGCTTCCGTGATTTTTGCAATTCGTTCCAGTCATTGTCAGCAGAGAGGGCAAGTTGCTGCAGGGGGTGCTGAGATGTTGGCCGGGGTATGGGTAGCCAGGTGGAATGCATGGCCAGCCTTAGAAAAATGCTTATAGAAGTGATTGTAGATTTATCAGTGGTGACAGTGTTTCCTTTCCTCAGTGCAGTGGGCAGCTGGGAGGAGGTGCTCTTATTCTCCATGGACTTTACAGTGTCCCAAAACTTTTAGTAATTTGTGCTACAGGATGCAAATTTCTGTTTGAAAAAGCTAGCCTTAGCTTTCTTAACTGAATGAGTAAATTGGTTCCTGACTTCCCTGAAAAGTTGCATATCGCGGGGGCTATTCGACGCTAATGCAGAATGCCACAGGATGTTTTTGTGCTGGTCAAGGGCAGTCAAGTTTGGGGTGAACCAAGGGCTATATCTGTGCTTAGTTCAACATTTTTTGAATGACGCATGCTTATTTAAGATGGTGAGGAAATCACTTTTAAAGAGCAACCAGCATCCTCTACTGATGGGATGAGGTCAATACCCTTCCAGGATACCCGGGCCAGGTCGATTAGAAAGGTCTGCTCGCTGAAGTGTTTTAGTGAGCGTTTGACAGTGATGAGGTCGTTTTACCGCGGACCCATAAGTATCTTTCATACAAATCTTAACCTTGTGACCCATTCTATACATCTGTTGTTTGTCATGCAGAATGAAGAGGTTGTGTCTTGGCAATAAAAGACCTCTGTACCTTTTGTCTCGGGGCTCTCAACAAATCATCTGAGGGTGAATTGTCGACCAGCCATCATTATCGTAGAGCACTCAAATCGATTCACTTTATGTGTGTTGTATTGACCTGCTCCCTTATTAATAAGTGATTAAAGATTAAGTTTAAGTATAACTCTGACTTGTGTGATAAGTTTGTCTCTCCTCATTTGATAGTAAAGAAATGAACCACCACACAGGTTAATGCGAATGGTGTGCTTGAAAGGATGCACATAACTCTGCAATGTTGGGTTGTATTGGAGAGAGTCTCAGTCTTAAATCATTTTCCACACACAGTCTGTGCCTGTATTTAGTTGTCATGTTAGTGAGGCGCGAGAATCCCCTCTCACATACAGTGGCAAGAAAAAGTATGTTAACCCTTTGGAATTATCTGGATTTCTGCATAAATTGCTCATAAAATTAGATTGGATCTTCATTTAAGTCACAACAACAGACAAACAGTCTGCTTAAACTAATAACACACAAACAGTGTGGTTTGATGAAGGCATTGTCTGCATCGTTTTTTTGTCCTTTTCCCCCAGCATTGTCCCAGCCATATCCACGGCAGCAGGAATAATTAAGTCCTCCACAATAGTATGGGGCTTGCCTCTCCTAGCCACTCGGTAGCTCACTATATACGACACTTCTAGCCCCTTCTTATTAATGGTATCTGTTGCTTTTATACATGTCTCACTACTCAAAAGTTGTCTTAATTCTCGCTCCAACTCCTGTGGCTTATTTTTCAAATTGGGATGTTACGTTTTTTAAATGTCCACGCAAGAGTGAAGGTTTCATTGAGTTGTGAGATAGTACTTTTGCACATATAACACACTGTGGCACTACCGTTCAAAAGTTTGGTGTCACCTAGAAATGTCCTCGTTTTTGAAAGAAAAGCACATTTTTGTCCATTTAAAATGACATCAAATTGATCAGAAGTACAGTGTAGACATTGTTAATGTTGTAAATGACTATTGTAGCTGGAAACAGCTGATTTTTAAAAACCTCTTAGGGCTAGGCCACTTTTTTCTCCACTTCCTGCCTGAATGACGTGCCCAAAGTAAACTGCCTGTTGCTCAGGCCCTGAAGCCAGGATATGCATATAATTGGTACCACAAGAAAACACTTTGAATTTTGTAGAAATGTTAAAATAATGTAGGAGAATGTAACACAATAGATATGGTAGGAGAAAATCCAAGGATAAACCAACCAGATTTTTTTTTTATAGAGACCATGCTCTTACAATGTCAAGTATAAGGGCATACTCAATTATAACTCCCAGAATGCAATTCTTCCACAAGTTGTCAGCAGTCTGTTCAAGGGTTTCAGGCTTGTAACTTAAATAAATATCAGTTTTAGTACAGGGACACAGTCTTGGAAATTTGTGTTTGTGCACACCAGGAAGACAAGACACACCTGCTAAAATCGGTTTCCTATTGAACATACTTCTTTCTGTAATAAATATTATAGTTTGATTACATTTGAGGCTATCTGAGGAGTAAATATAAATGTATTTTGACGTGTTGAAACAAAGTATAGGGGAAGATATTCGGATTCCTTTTTCTGCATGTTGAACGAGTGGATTACTCAAATCGATGGGGCCAACTAAACAGACTTTTTGGGATATAAAGAAGTATTTAATCTTAACAAAACGACACTACATGGTATCGCTGGGACCCTTTGGATGACAAATCAGAGAAATTTTCAAAAAGTGAATATTTAATCGCTATTTATGAATTTATGAAACCTGTGCCGGTGGAAAAATATTATGATGTGGGGCACCGTCCTCAAACAATTTCATGGTATGCTTCCACTGTAATAGCTACTGTATATCAGACAGTGCAGTTGGATTAACAAGAATTTAAGCTTTCAACCGTTATAAGACACTTGTATGTACCTAGATGTTTAATATCCACAATTTTGATGATTATTTATTTGAATTGCGCGCCCTCCAGTTTCACCGGAAGTAGTTCCGCTAGCGGGACGTCTAGCCACCTAATGGAATATCTACATGGGCGTACAGAGGCCCATTATCAACAACCCTCACTCCTGTGTTCCAATAGCACGTTGTGTTAGCTAATCCAAGTTTATCATTTTGAAAGGCTAGTTAGAAACCCTTTTGCAATTATGTTAGCACAGCTGAAAACTTGTTCTGAATAAAGAAGCAATAAAACTGTCCTTATTTAGACTAGTTGAGTATCTGGAGCATCAGCATTTTTGGGTTCAATTACAGGCTCAAAATGGCCCGGAACAAAGACCTTTCTTCTGAAACTCATCAGTCTATTGTTGTTCTGAGAAATGAAGGCTAATCCATGCGAGAAATTGCCAAGAAACTGAAGATCTCGTACAATGCTGTGTACTACTCCCTTCACAGAACAGCGCAAACTGGCTCTAACCAGAAGAGTACTGGTGTCTTTCATGCCGTCCCTAGGAGGGCTGCGTCACTTGAGTGGGTTGAGTCACTGATGTGATCTTCCTGTCTGGGTTGGCGTCCCCCCTTGGGTTGTGCCGTGGCGGAGATCTTTGTGGGCTATACTCGGACTTGTCTCAGGATGGTAAGTTGGTGGCTGAAGATATCCCTCTAGTGGTGTGGGGGCTGTGCTTTGGCAAAGTGGGTGAGGTTGTATATTCCTGTTTGGCCCTGTCCGAGGGTGTCCTCGGATGGGGCCACAGTGTCTCCTGACCCCTCCTCTCTCAAACTCCAGTATTTATGCTGCAGTAGTTTATGTGTCGGGGGGCTAGGGTCAGTTTGTTATATCTGGAGTACTTCTCCTGTCTTATCCGGTGTCCTGTGTGAATTTAAGTATGCTCTCTCTAATTCTCTCTTTTTTTCTCTCTCTTGGAGGACCTGAGCCCTAGGACCATGCCTCAGGACTACCTGGCATGATGACTCCTTGCTGTCCCCAGTCCACCTGGCCGTGCTGCTGCTCCAGTTTCAACTGTTCTGCCTGCGGCTATGAAATCCTGACCTGTTCACCGGACGTGCTACCTGTCCCAGACCTATTATTTGACCATGCTGGTCTTTTATGAACATTTGATCATCTTGGCCATGTTCTGTTATAATCTCCACCCGGCACAGCCAGAAGAGGACTGGCCACCCCTCATAGCCTGGTTCCTCTCTAGGTTTCTTCCTAGGTTTTGGCCTTTCTAGGGAGTTTTTCCTAGCCAATGTGCTTCAACACCTGCATTGCTTGCTGTTTTGGGGTTTTAGGCTGGGTTTCTGTACAGCATTTTGAGATATCAGCTGATGTACGCAGGGCTATATTTGATTTGATTTGATTAAGAGTGGGAGGCCTCGGTGCATAACTGAGCAAGAGGACAAGTGAATTCGTGTCTAGTTTGAGAAAGAGACGCCTCACAAGTCCTCAACTGTCAGCTTCATTAAATAGAAGAAACCTACCCGCAAAAGAGTACCCGCAAAACACCAGTCTCAACGTCAACAGTGAAGAGGCGACTCCGGGATGCTGGCCCTCTAGGCAGAATTCCTCTGTCCAGTGTCTGTGTTCTTTTGCCTGTCTTAATCTTTTCTTTTTATTGGCCAGTCTGAGATATGGCTTTTTCTTTGCAACTCTGCCTCATAAACTGAAACCTGAGCCTGTTGTTACTGAATATCAATATCCTTACTCCCTTTTAACAGCTCACACAAAAGGCTACATTGTCTGTTTCAGTGAGGGGAAAGTAAAGAGAAGGGTCTACTTTTAACATGCTTAGTGCTCCCGGCCCATTCTGTTACTTCATCTATTAAGCCACAATGATCTTTCTGTGTTGTGTTTGCCTCTCCTGGCTTGGAGTTTTCCTTAATACGTATTTTAATGGCTGGCTAATAGTACATGTAGACTTGAGGGGTTTTTGAACAGTCAGCACTGATAAGACGCTATCCCTGGGGTTTTTTACTTGGGGCTTCATTGCAGACTGTTTATGGACCTCAGTCAAACTGATTGGTAACCACCAACCAACCGTATGAACATACGGTTGGGGCCCCCCCCGGATGGCTTATGACATGCTCATACGCAATGTCAAAATGTGTAGAATTGCATGAAATTAGCTATAAAACTGGAAATGCCATGGCAAAATGTATAGAATTACAGGAAATTAGCTATGAAACTGAACAGTTATCTCCCTGCGCCATCGCAAAATATGTAGAACTGCAGGAAGTTTTCCCACACAAAAAAAAAAAGTTTCCCAAAAAATAATAGTCATAATATTTCAGTGTGGGGGGCCGCCCTGGAGGTAGATGCCAAAGGCCCTAGATGTGGTAGTACGGCCATGCAACTGGGCTCTTTAGCAGTCCATTCCACACAGTCCATTCATACTTCCTGATTTGATACAGTAGGGCTGTAGGGAACATTAGGTGCACATTGGGGTACCACACCATGCGCTAACAACCTAAAAACAGTCTTGATTGAGGATTTGTGATCTGAAATTCAACACCGTTCATGAAATGTGGAATTGATTTTTATTTTTTTATCCATAGGTTATTGGATAAGCCATGCAGCATTGTGACCTTGCAAGCCCAGATGTGATCCCTGACCTGACCTGACAATGTGCACAGTGTCCTCTTTCATAACCTGGTCAATATGTGGTCAAATTCATCTTAATGGTCACTCAGTCATCAGCTAACAGAAGGTCAGGTCATTGTGGCCTACATTTGGCATATTTCAGGAACAAGCACTAAAAACTTCCCTTGGGCTCTATGGACTTCACTTAGGAACACTGTCGATACTGCAGAGGAGTGTTCAAGTCAGCAATCTAGCAAGAACCAAATGTTCTCCGTTCAATTCAATGGATTATAATGTGTTGTAGTAAAACACCAGTGGGCTTTGGAAGTTACTGTACAGCAGGCCTATACTATCTACAGATTTGTACATGGGGACGAGGGCTGACAGTATCTGTGTAAAAATGTAAGGGGCGATTTGTCCCCCTGTTCTAGATAAAGGATGGATGATGGTGAAAGGGGGGATGAGTTGATCAAAGGCTTTGATTCTGAGTGCAGTCCCTAACATTTTGCAGCTAAAGAAAAATGTGGAAGAAGCCCCTCTGACATTAGCAAGGGTGTCATGATGCACGGCATGCTACAACAGTACAACCGTGTCAGCGTTAAACTCCTTCCTCCCTGAACAGTTGTGACCTTTCACACTTCTCAAATCTTCAAAAGGGAACTTCAGAACTTCTAAAACTTCAGTTAATCTCCCTTCACGTTGTCTTTCAAATAGTCTCAGGTCTAAAACGCATAAACCCAGAACATTCTTTAATTGTAATATCACGCACACAAAAAAACAAAAGCCAACGCAATGAGCCAGTACAGATACAATCTGACTTAGAGGGAAGGAGCCTGGAGTGCCTCTTGTTTGTACCTCATTCATTTCCTTTAGATAAAGAATCACTATCTGTGACAGGCTGTCTGCTTAATGCACCTCCATACATGTAACGTTGGAATGTGCAGTGTTAGGAGGCCAAACATTGTACGTCATAGGCCATACCAAGAATACAGGTCTGAACTGAAAGAACGTCATTCTTCAATCTTAAACTTCATGGCGTAATGTTTGCGTCAGGTAAACTCCTGTACATCCAAAAAATGATTTAACGTGCGCATGGAGGAACATCGCATTGTTGCTGCTGAGGGTGAAATGTGAGAAGCAGGCCTTAGGGCTGACTGATAAAATCATTCTGCTTGCAGGCTTGTAGCGTTGACAGAGAGGCATGGGGCAGATGATGTCTCTTTTCTTTCTTCTCTCTTTCTCCTAGTCCCTCCGGTCCCTAGCAAAGACCCCCTTTGCCTTCAACCTTCAGTTAACCATTCATTTTGCTACATTGTATGCATGTCAGGAATCCATAGCATTTCCTATGAAAATCCCTTAGTTCCTGCCTTCCCCCCTTTTTTCCCCCCCATCTGTCCTTTTTCATCTTAGAGATCACTTTATTATGGACAAGTACTTATGCAGCAGCACGTACAGATCAGCGTTTGTCTTTACAAGTAAATGCACACACACACCAACAACCAAAAGTATGTGGTGAATGTTCTTGTATTTGGAACAATGTAAAGTATATGACCTGGCTCAGCTAGAGGTTAGTCTGTAGGTCTTTCAACTCAGAGAGCGAGAGAGATTGAAAACGCGTCTTCCACTTTCCCCAACTCACGAGTGGGTAGGGTTAGGGTCGCCTCACACTTACTGGTCTGAGGCCAAACCACACGACTAACAACATTGGACACTTTATGGAACACAGAACCTTCACCATCTCATCCTGGCATATCCAAGGCCTGAGGTAATCTGCATTTGGCCTAAAGAGCAGGAACCTGGACTTCACCAAAGAAATTAGAAATACAGACATTGTCATCCTACAGAAACATGGTTTAGAGGAGATGGACTCAGTGGTTGCCCTCTAGGTTACAGAGAGTTGGTAGTCCCATCCAACAAACTACTGGGTGTGAAACATGGAAGGGACTCAGGGGGTATGCTAAAACTGTATAGAGCAGACCTTAACTCTATTAAATGAATCCAAACAGTAACATTTTACATTTAAAGGAAATGATGTCAGCAGAGAAAAATGTCCTCCTGTGTGCTACCAATATCCCCCCCACTAGAATCCACATACTTTAATGAAGACCGCTTCTCCATCTTAGAGGGGGAGATCAATCATTTCCAGGGACATGTACTATTATGTGGTGACCTAAATGCCAGAACTGGACAAGAACCTGACACCCTCAGCACACAGGGGGACAAACACCTACCTGGAGTTAGCATTCCCTACCTCATATGCCCCCATAGACACAACTACAACAACATAACCAACAACAACTGTTCACAACTCCTGCAGCTCTTTCTCTCACTGGGTATGTAGATAGTCAAATCAAATCAAATTGTATTTGTCACATACACATGGTTAGCAGATGTTAATGCGAGTGTAGCGAAATGCTTGTGCTTCTAGTTCCGACAATGCAGTAATAACCAACAAGTAATCTAGCTAACAATTCCAAAACTACTTCCTTATAGACACAAGTGTAAGGGGATAAAGAATATGTACATAAAGATATATGAATGAGTGATGGTACCGAGCGGCATAGGCAAGATACAGTAGATGGTATTGGGTGCAGTATATACATATGAGATGAGTATGTAAACAAAGTGGCATGGTTAAAGTGGCTAGTGATACATGTATTACATAAAGATGCAGTAGATGATATAGAGTACAGTATATACATATACATATGAGATGAATAATGTAGGGTATGTAACATTATATTAGGTAGCATTGTTTAAAGTGGCTAGTGATATGTTTTACATAATTTCCCATCAATTCCCATTATTAAAGTGGCTGGAGTTGAGTCAGTGTGTTGGCAGCAGCCACTCAATGTTAGTGGTGGCTGTTTAACAGTCTGATGGCCTTGAGATAGAAGCTGTTTTTCAGTCTCTCGGTCCCAGCTTTGATGCACCTGTACTGACCTCGCCTTCTGGATGATGGCGGTTGTGAACAGGCAGTGGCTCGGGTGGTTGTTGTCCTTGATGATTTTTATGGTCTTCCTGTGACATCGGGTGGTGTAGGTGTCCTGGAGGGCAGGTAGTTTGCCCACGGTGATGCGTTGTGCAGACCTCACTACCCTCTGGAGAGCCTTACGGTTGTAGGCGGAGCAGTTGCCGTACCAGGCGGTGATACAGCCCGACAGGATGCTCTC
This sequence comes from Oncorhynchus mykiss, assembly GCF_013265735.2. NCBI lineage: Eukaryota > Metazoa > Chordata > Actinopteri > Salmoniformes > Salmonidae > Oncorhynchus > Oncorhynchus mykiss. The sequence continues at coordinate 48,520,751 of NC_048565.1, forward strand.
GATTGTGCATCTGTAGAAGTTTGTGAGTGCTTTTGGTGACAAGCCAAATTTCTTCAGCCTCCTGAGGTTGAAGAGGCGCTGCTGCGCCTTCTTCACGATGCTGTCTGTGTGGGTGGACCAATTCAGTTTGTCTGTGATGTGTACGCCGAGGAACTTAAAACTTACTACCCTCTCCACTACTGTTCCATCGATGTGGATAGGGGGGTGTTCCCTCTGCTGTTTCCTGAAGTCCACAATCATCTCCTTAGTTTTGTTGACGTTGAGTGTGAGGTTATTTTCCTGACACCACACTCCGAGGGCCCTCACCTCCTCCCTGTAGGCCGTCTCGTCGTTGTTGGTAATCAAGCCTACCACTGTTGTGTCGTCCGCAAACTTGATGATTGAGTTGGAGGCGTGCGTGGCCACGCAGTCGTGGGTGAACAGGGAGTACAGGAGAGGGCTCAGAACGCACCCTTGTGGGGCCCAAGTGTTGAGGATCAGCGGGGTGGAGATGTTGTTGCCTACCCTCACCACCTGGGGGCGGCCCGTCAGGAAGTCCAGTACCCAGTTGCACATGGCGGGGTCGAGACCCAGGGCTTGATGACGAGCTTGGAGGGCACTATGGTGTTAAATGCCGAGCTGTAGTCGATGAACAGCATTCTCACATAGGTATTCCTCTTGTCCAGATGGGTTAGGGCAGTGTGCAGTGTGGTTGAGATTGCATCGTCTGTGGACCTATTTGGGCGGTAAGCAAATTGGAGTGGGTCTAGGGTGTCAGGTAGGGTGGAGGTGCTACGGGAAGGTAGTCGTTTAGCTCAGTTACCTTAGCTTTCTTGGGAACAGGAACAATGGTGGCCCTCTTGAAGCATGTGGGAACAGCAGACTGGTATAAGGATTGATTGAATATGTCCGTAAACACACCAGCCAGCTGGTCTGCGCATGCTCTGAGGGCGCGGCTGGGGATGCCGTCTGGTCCTGCAGCCTTGCGAGGGTTGACACATTTAAATGTTTTCCTCACGTCGGCTGCAGTGAAGGAGAGTCCGCATGTTTTAGTTGCGGGCCGTGTCAGTGGCACTGTATTGTCCTCAAAGCGGGCAAAAAAGTTATTTAGTCTGCCTGGGAGCAAGACATCCTGGTCCGTGACGGGGCTGGTTTTCTTTTTGTAATCCGTGATTGACTGTAGACCCTGCCACATACCTCTCGTGTCTGAGCCGTTTAATTGAGATTCAACGGCATCGAGGGGACTCAAGGTTAGGTTTATAGCTCATCTCTTTGCAGTAGGACTTGTAGACTACTTTATCACCAACCTCAACCCAGAGTCTCTCAGAGCAATCACAGTCAGCCCACTGACACCCCAATCAGATCACAGCTAATTCACTATCTACTTGAGCGGAGAAATAATCAACAGCATATAAGCCGAACAAACTGCACACTATTAAGAAATGCTATAGATGGAAGGAGGGTAGTGTAGAAACCTACCAAAAAAACAATTGGCCAACAACAAATCCAATCCCTCCTAGTAGACAACTTCCTGGACAAAATGTTTTCCTGCAATAGTGATGGTGTAAACTTAGCAGTAGGAAGCCTGAACAATATATTTGACCTATTAGCTAACATATCAACCTAGGATAACTAACAACAATGAGAAATGGTTCGATGAAGAATGCAAAAACCTAAGAAAGAAATTGAGAATCCTATCCAACCAAAAACACAGAGAACCAGAAAACCTGAGCCTACGCCTTTCACTAGTGTGAAACACTAATACAATAAAGAAATACACTAAGAAAAAAGAAGGAACAGCGTGACCGAAAACAACTCATTGTGATTGAAGAATCACATCCCTTCTGGGATAATTGGAACACACTAAACAAACAACAACATGAAGAGCTATCTATTCAAAATGGAGATGTATGGATAAACCACTTCTCCAACATTTTCGGCCATATAACAAAGAACCAAGGGCAAAAACATATAGATGATAATTTACTAAACTTATAATCAGCTATTAAAGACTACCAGAACAGACTGGATTCTCAAATTACGTTGGATGAGCTACAGGACAAAATACAAATCCTGCAACCCAAAAAGTCCTCTGGTGTTGATGGTGTACTAAACAACATGTTAAAATATACAGACCACACATTCAAATAGGCTATTCTTAAACTCTTCAACATTATCGTCAGCTCTGGCATCTTCCCTAATATTTGGAACTAAGGTCTAATCACCCCAATCCACAACAGTGGAGACAAATTTGACCCCAATAATTACAGTGGAATTTGCATCAGCAGCAATCTCTGAAAAATACTCTGCATTGTCATCAACAGCAGACTCCATAATTTCCTCAGTGAAAACAATGTCCTGAGCAAATGTCAAACTGCACACAACAAGTGTGCAGTTAAAATTGGCAATAAACAGGGATGCAGCTTGAGCCGCACCCTCTTCAACATACACTACCGGTCAAAAGTTTTAGAATACCTACTCATTCAAGGGTTTTTCTTTATTTTTATTTTCTACATTGTAAAATAATAGTGAAGACATCAACACTATGAAATAACACATATGGAATCATGTAGTAACCAAAGAAAGTGTTAAACAAATCAAAATATTATTTATATTTGAGATTGTTCAAATAGCCACCCTTTGCCTTGATCACAGCTTTGCACACTCTTGCATTCTCTCAACCTGCTTCATGAGGTAGTCACCTGGAATGCATTTCTATTAACACGTGTGCCTTCTTAAAAGTTAATTTGTGGAATTTCTTTCCCTTTTAATTCGTTTGAGCCAATCAGTTATGTTGTGACGAGGTAGGGTTGGTATACAGAAGATAGTCCTATTTGGGAAAAGACCAAGTCCATATTATGACAAGAACAGCTCAAATAAGCAAAGAGAAATGACAGTCCATCATTACTTTAAAACATGAAGATCAGTCAATACGGAACATTTCAAGAACTTTGAAAGTTTCTTCAAGTGCAGTCGCAAAAACCATCAAGCGCTATGATGAATCTGGCTCTCATGAGGACTGCGACAGGAATGGAAGACCCAGAGTTACCTCTGCTGCAGAGGATAAGTTAATTAGAGTTTACCAGCCTCAGAAATTGCAGTCCAAATAAATGCTTCAGAGTACAAGTAACAGACAAATCTCAACATCAACTGTTCAGAGGAGACTGCGTGAATCAGGCCTTCATGGTTGAATTGCTTCAAAGAAACCACTACTAAAGGACACCAATAATAAGAAGAGACTTGCTTGGGCCAAGAAACACGAGTTACGGACATTAGATCTGTGGAAATTTGTTATTTGATCTGATGAGTCCAAATGTGCGATTTTTGGTTCCAACCACCATGTCTTTGTGAGACGTGGTGGGGGTGAATGGATGATCTCTGCATTTCCCACCGTAAAGCATGGGGGAGGAGGAGGTGTTATGGCGTGGGGGTGCTTTGCTGGTGACACTGTCTGTGATATATTTAGAATTCAAGGCACACTTAACCAGCATGGCTACCACAGCATTATGCAGCGACACGCCATCCCATCTGGCTTGGGCTTAGTGGGACTATCATTTGTTTTTCAGCAGGACAATGACCCAAAACACACCTCCAGGCTTTGTAAGGGCTATTTTACCAAGAAGGAGAGTGATGGAGTGCTGCATCAGATGACCTGGCCTCCACCATCCCCCGACCTCAACCAAATTGAGATGGTTTGGGATTAGTTGGACCGCAGAGTGAAGGAAAGGCAACCAACAAGTGCTTAGCATATGTGGGAACTCCTTTAAGAGTGAGGGCACTAGAACAGTCTGCAGCACACTGCTTCACCCTGTTGGACTCAGAAATCAAATGTCTACTGTTGGCAGATGATCTGGTGCTTCTGTCCCCAACCGGGGAGGGCCTACAGCAGCACCTAGATCTTCTGCACAGATTCTGTCAGACTTGGGCCCTGACAGTGAATCTCAGTAAGACAGAAATAATGGTGTTCCAAAAAAGGTCCAAGAAAACAAATACAAATTTGTTCGAGCAAACAAAGAATTATACCTACCTTGGCCTAAACATCAACACCACAGGTAACTTCGACAAGGCTGTGAACGATCAAAGAGACAAGGCAAGAAGGGCCTTCTAAAACTCAACATCCCAAATAGGATTTGGCTAAAAATACTTAAATCAGTTATCGAACCAATTGCCCTCTATGGTTGTGAGGTCTGGGATCTACTCACCAACCAAGAATTCACAACATGGGATTTAACACCCAATCGAGACTCTGCATTCAGAATTCTGCAAAAATATGCTTGGTGTACAATGCAAAACCCAAACAATGCATGCAGAGCAGAATTAGGACTATACCTGCTAGTTATCAATATCCCGAAAAGATCTGTTAAATTCTACAACCACCTAAAAGGATGCGATGCCCACACATTCCACCACAAAGCCCTCACCTACAGAAAGATGAACCTAGAGAAGTGTCCCCTCAGCCAGCTGGTTCTGGGGATCTGTTCACAAGCACAAACAGACCCCACACAGCCACAGGACAGAAAAGCATTTAGACCCAACCAAATGATGATGAAGCAAAAGGATAGCCATTTGACACACTGGAAAGAATCAACCCAAAAGAACAGAGCACATTGGAATGCTATTTGGCCCTCAACAGAGAGTACACATTGGCAGAATAACTGACCACTGTGACAGGCCCCAAATCCTTGACTTTGTATAGACTCTGAGCATAGCCTTGCTATTGAGAGGTAGACCTGGCTATTGAGAGGCAGGCCTGGCTCTCTAGAAAAGACAGGCTATGTGCCCACTGCCCAGAAAATTAGATGGAAACTGAGCTACACTTCCTAACTTGCTGCCAAATGTATGATCACATTAGAGAAACATATTTCCCACATATCACACAGACCCAAAAAGAAATTCAACAAAAAAACTCCCATATCTGCTAGGCAAAATACCGTAGTGAGCAATCACAGTAGCAAGATGTGTGGCCTTTTGCCATGGGAAACGGGAAACCGTTGGAGAACAAACAACATTGTAAATACAACTTATTGAGAGCATCCTGTCAGGCTGTATCACCGCCTGGTACGGCAACTGCACCAGGCAGTGCAGTTGCATCAAAGCTGGGACCAAGAGACTGAAAAACAGCTTCTATCTCAAGGCCATCAGACGGTTAAATAGCCATCACTAGCACATTAGAGGCTGCTGCCTATATACATAGACTTGAAATCACTGAACACTTTAATGAATGTAACACTGGTCACTTTAATAGTGTTTACATATCTTGCATTACACATCTCATATGTATATACTGTATTCTATTCTATTCCACTGTATCTTAGTTTATGCCGCTCTGACATTGCTCGTCCATATATTTATATATTCTTAATTCCATTTATTTTATTTAGATATGTTGTGAAATTGTTAGATTTTACTGCACTGTCGGAACTAGAAACGCAAGCATTTCGCTACACCCGCAATAACATCTGCTAAACATGTGTCTGTGACCAATAACATCTGCTAAACATGTGTATGTGACCAATAACATCTGCTAAACATGTGTATGTGACCAATAACATCTGCTAAACATGTGTATGTGACCAATAACATCTGCTAAACATGTGTATGTGACCAATAACATCTGCTAAACATGTGTATGTGACCAATAACATCTGCTAAACATGTGTATGTGACCAATAACATCTGCTAAACATGTGTATGTGACCAATAACATCTGCTAAACATGTGTATGTGACCAATAACATCTGCTAAACATGTGTATGTGACCAATAACATCTGCTAAACATGTGTATGTGACCAATAACATCTGCTAAACATGTGTATGTGACCAATAACATTTGATTCAATTTATATTTATCTGTTTATTTATTTTCCCTTTCATACTTCAACTATTTGCACATTATTACAACACCATACATAGCCAATAATAACATTTGAAATGTCTATATTCTTTTAAAACTTCTGTGAGTAATGTTTACTGATTATTTCTTTAGTTTATTGTCTATTCCATTTGCTTTGGCCAGTGGTGATTTTAGCATGTAAATCTTGGTGGGGCAACAACCAAAAAAGTGGGATTGTCACGTGTGCTCCCTCTCCGGCCTCTAGGTCACCAGGCTGCTCGTTATGGCGCACACCTGTCACCAATGTTATGCGCGTCAGCGCATAATGACACTCACCTGGACTCCATCACCTCCTTGATTACCTGCCCTTTATATGTCACTCCCTTCGGTTCCTTCCCCGGGCATCATAGTTTCTGTTCCAGTGTCATGTCTGTTTGTGTTTCTTGTTTTGTATTTAGTTGCGCTTATTTATTAAAACACTCACTCCCTGAACTTGCTTCCCGACACTCAGCACACACGTTACAGAGATGCATGCCAGCAAAGCCACTACACAACACAACACTAAACAATACATTAATTGCACTCAAACGTTGCCCACAAACTGTTAGGGCCTAGATAAAGATGTCCCAACATCTTACCACTGCTACACCTGACTATCAGCGGAGCCTTGTCTGGCAGTGAATTTACTGCCTTTAAAAAAACATAGTTGATAAGGCTGATTTCCTTAATCAAATTTGGTTTCTAATGACAATTGAGATGTACAAACTATGACATAAGGAGACAAGTGGATAAGAGGCAAACCGTAATTTCAATTAAGACATTAATGAGAGAGCTAGGACACACGTAGTCAAATTTGTTTAGCACTTCTGAAATGTACAGCGACAGAATTCAGAGCATGGGCCGTCTGTACAGTGTTCTCCCTGTACACCAAGTCAGAACTGTAGGATAAATAATGGGAGCATATAAGCAGACAACGAAAGCTCTTACAAAATTTGATGAATACATTTCTCTAAAACAGGTTATAGGCTACATGTGCACCACTAAGTCAGAACAGTAGGCAAAATTAAGAGGGGTAAATTGACCAAAATATTAGTGTGAGGCACATGGGAGGCTAATAGCTTACTACACAACATACACTTAGTATCACTTTCTTAGCTACAGTATACATATCTCCCTGGCATATTACATCATTTATGCAGCAGCATACAATACATTTTTGGACTCAGGTGGCACTGGGGTCCTTCATGGGCAAAAGAGCATGGGAAGTAGACATTAGACGGAAAGAGGAAAAAACGCTGTCTGTGGTCAGTTTTCTGGAACATTAATGAGGACAGAGCAACAGCCTGTTGGTGGCTTCAGAAGCTAGTCTTCGTCTGTTTCATGGTCAAGTGATGTTACAGCAGCTAATGCCACCCACCACACTTAAACCTCACAGTTTCTCTGGATGTCCCCTCAAATTGCTATGAACAAATAACGGACACATTTTACTGTACATTGTAAAAATGGGACACCTTGTGGTAATTTCTGTCACTGCAGTTGTATTCCACTAAAGCTGTCGATGGGGTGGTATTGTGTAATACCTGAACGTTGGGAGGAACGGTTGTTGCCCATTTACTGTAAAGGGAGTTTCATCCTTCATTACACTCATGAAATGCCAATTACATTCCTTCCCTACCTCAGAGGGTGATGAGTTTCCTGAATAGTTGGACGATTGATGTCCATAAATGGTTGTATGTCCTTGTAACTCTGTGTCCAGTCAGGGATGACTTTTGAGCAACAAACACTAAAGCTGGGCAGGCCCATTTTCCTGTACGGCCCTAACCTGGTGTAATGCCTTATAACAGGTTATAACATTAGAGATGTTATCAATCTGAGAGTAGAGTAGAGAGAATGTTTATCGAGTTACAGTATAACTATTGTCTTCCTGATTATTGTTGCATGCAATAACATTTATTTCCAATAAATTGTCTGTGGTTCACCTCTCTGTCTTTGCATGCTAAGAGCCCCTTGAACTGAACCTCAAACTTAGATTTTTGACCCTTATCGCTGAAATGAGAGACCAGGTCCTACTGATATGATGGGCCCATCAATTATTTAAACTGAATTCCTTCCCCTCGTCCCCCTCTTTTCCTTCATCTGCACAAGGTGACGATGTGGAAGCCACTTTGGCCTGTTGGGATGGACCCAGGGATGTCCTGCAGACTAACAAAGATGTTATCAGGACCCCTAGACATGCTAGGGCAACTCTGCCTGATTATAAAAGGCTGGAGGAGAAAGGCTGTGAAAGGAGTTCGTGTCAGCTTGTTTCCTGACCAGGATACCAGGATATAAGGTGTGCTTAAGACTCAGTCAGCACTCTAGATGGTCAGAGGAGCTACGTCACCTACTCTTTCCTAGTCCCCTCGCTCTTCCTTCTACCACCAGAGAATGCCTGGAATGTTTTATCGACAAGTAATTAAGTTGTATTCCCAGATCTCTAGTAATGCTGTACACCTCAACGGCTCCTCAGTAGTGACAACATGTTAAGTACTTCACAATGTACACAATATCATTAGAACTAAGGCACAATTTGTTTGGCTCATCCGTCTCTCTCCAACCCTTCTAAGGGGTCGCAGGTTAGGGTGTGGGCATGTGCTCAAGGTCGCCAGGCTCTGATTGAACCAGGAAATGGCAAATTGCAGAGGAACTGGAGACTTCCTGAGCTGCTAGCGTTAGCAGCCAAACCCTGCCTGGACCGGACTGAAAGACTGAAAGTAGGAAATGCTCTATGACTCTATTAAAGCAAGTGTGTGTGTGTGTGTGTGTGTGTGTGTGTGTGTGTGTGTGTGTGTGTGTGTGTGTGTGTGTGTGTGTGTGTGCGTGTGTGTGTGTGTCACGGTAGAAGTCAAGGTTAATGCAAGGTACATGATGAGTTGTCTTTTCCACAAGTTCAGGAGAACTTGTTGAAATAACATGGAGTGATAAGAGACGGTTTGTCCAACCACAGGGCCCTGTTTGGCCTGAAAAACGTATGTAATTAGGCGGCTGCAGACAGTTTTCTTATTGGACTGCCATAACATTGTATGTGGATGGTGGTTCCATTGTTTCCCATCCCAATCCTTAGGGACATCCACTTTGTGTATATCACCAGGTATCACTGGGTGAATAGAACAAAATGATACTAGCACACCTGGTGAAACCTTGTTTAACAAGTCCACTGAGTGTTAAAGCGTCCCTCGCTAGCCCAGTGCTGGTACCTAACACGTGCAACACATGGGGCACGAGGACCTTGTTGGGAAACTGTAGACACAACTTGAACAGTGTAGTCTGGGTTCTCTGTCGGTCTGGGGTCTCTTTTTTTCTCTGTGCTTGGGGCTAGAGATCAGGGGGGTTCATGTGTCCAGAGACCTCTGGGGTCTATGTAGACAGACCAGGGTTACACAGCATGTCTTCCTCTAGAGGGTGGAACTTCCTCTTCACCAATTAGCAGCAGGCTTGTTTTTAGTGGGGTTAAGTATACAAGCTCACTCTCTGCACGAAATGGTACTAAATCTTCCCATCCATCCATTTTGTGTCGTGAAGGGCACGAGGTAAGACGAGTAGTAGTTTTACTCACGCTTCAACACTGACCAGTATAAAAGCCTAAGAACACCATATTAATCCGAATGATTTAAAAAAATATTTTGCACCATTCTGGGCACTGGAACGGCATGCTATTGTCCAGCCTTATCTCTAGACCTTGGCACTAGAGGGGCAGGAACAGACTGGCAAGGCTGGGTACAAAAGATAGAGGGAAAGGGGGGTAGGAAAAAGAGAAAGTGAGAGGGAAGGAGAAGGGGGGCTGAGAGAGAGAGAGAGAGAAAGAGAGAGAGAGAGAGAGAGAGGAGGGGGCATCCAGGGACCTCCCTGGCTAAGCATGGGAGTGCACCAACACCCTCCACCCTCTCCCTCCATTTATCTGGCCCTGTGGGACCGGGTCTGCCACAGTCTCTCTCTGACCTCTCAGCTCCCAGATGGAACACAATGGGTCAACGGGGAGAAGACCTGGAGAGACCAGCATATACCTCACCCTAGCCACTGTATCAAGACACACTTCAAAAAGTAGGTATGTTGCTTTATCTGACTTTTGGAAATAATTTGAAAATATATTTTACAAAGGAATTGAGTCTGTAAGTCTGATTTGTTTCTGGGGGTGGGGGGGGGGGGGTGCTTCTCCCTTTGCAGTATGTTGCACTGATTAAGTGGATAGAGGATCTTACAGACGCATCACCATCGTGAGTCAAGGTTTGCTATCATACAGCATTCTCTCTGTTTCTGTACTGTCATCCGTCTATTGAAACTTGTACTACAGCCTAAATCACTGTCCATTAACGGTACGTCGTGGTCGACTAAACCTGTGCTTTCCAACCCTGGTCCTCGAGTACCCCCAACGGTACACATTTTTATTGGCACCCTGGACAAGCACACCTGATTCAACTTGTCAACTAATCATCAAGCCCTCAAATAGGTTGAATGAGGTGCGTTTGTCCAGGGCTACAATGAAAATGTGTTCTGTTGTGGTGTCGTGTTGTGGTGTCGGTCTGGACAAAGAGACGAGACACAGGGATGAGCAAGAAACCATAAGGGGACTTTAGGGACCCAACCAGGACATACTGGAAAGGGGAGGAGAGGACACACATTTACAGTGCATTCGCAAAGTATTCAGACCCCTTGACTTTTTCCAGATTTTGTTACATTACAGCCTTATTCTAAAATGGATTCAATGTTTTTTTTCTACACACAATACCAGGTAATGACAAAGCAAAAAAATATTTTTTTTTAACTTGGCAAATTTCTAACAAATAAAAAAACAGAAATACATTATTTACATTGATATTCAGTCTTGAAATTGAGCTCAGGTGCATCCTGTTTCCATTGATCATCCTTGAGATGTTTCTACACCTTGATTGGAGTCCACCTGTGGTAAATTCAATTGATTGGGCATGATTTGGAAAGGCACACACCTGTCTATATAAGGTCCCACAGTTGACAGTGCATGTCAGAGCAAAAACCAAGCCATGAGGTCGAAGTCATTGTCTGTAGAGACAGGATTGTGTCGAGGCACAGGTCTGGGGAAGGGTACTAAAAATTGTCTGCAGCATTGAAGGTCCCCAAGAATACAGTGGCCTCCATCATTCTTAAATGGAAGAAGTTTGGACAATCTAAGCAATCGGTGGAGAAGGGCCTTGGTCAGGGAAGTGACCCGATGGTCACACTGACAGAGCTCCAGAGTTCCTCCGTGGAGATGGGAGAACCTTCCAGAAGGACAACCATCTCTGCAGCACTACACCAATCAGGCCTTTTTGGTAGAGTGGTCAGACGGAAACCACTCCAGAGTAAAAGGCACATGACAGCCTGCTTGGTGTTTGCCAAAAGATGACATCTCTTTAGGTGAGAAACAAGATTCTCTGGTCTGATGAAACCAATATTGAACTCTTTGGTCTGAATGCCAGACGTCACATCTGGAGGAAACCTGGCACCATCCTTATGCTGTGGGGATGTTTTTCAACGGCAGGAATTGGGAAACTATTCAGGATCGAGGGAAAGATGAACGGAGCGAAGTACGAAGAGATCCTTGATGAAAACCTGCTGCAGAGGGCTCAGGACCTCAAGACAACACATGAGTGGCTTCGGAACAAATCTCTGATTGTCCTTGAGTGGCCCAGCCAGAGCCCGGACTTGAACCCGATCGAACATCTCTGGAGAGACCTAAAAATAGCTGTGCAGTGACCACCCCATCCAAACTGACAAAGCTTGAGAGGATCTGCAGAGAAGAATGGGAGAAACTCCCCAAATACAGGTGTGCCAAGCTTGTAGCGTCATACCCAAGAAGACTCAAGGCTGTAATCGCTGCCAAAGGTGCTTCAACAAAGTACTGAGTAAAGGGTCTGAATACTTATGTAAATGTGCAATGCAATGCAGGTCCAGAGTGTGAGTGAGATGGTAACGGTAAAGATTTTCAGTTTGAAATTATGACCAACCATAGTTCCCTGAAACAATAGAAGCTGTCTTTGTGTACAACAGCCAGAGGGTCTCATTGTATGCTGTTTTTGTTGTGTGGTTGGTTTGTGGAGGTTGTTGTAGTGGAGTGACAGCCTTAGTTTCTTTAAAAGAAAAATGGTGTCAAAAGCAGATGATTTCCGTTTGTAAAGCAGAGGACAGTTAGTCTGGCTAACACCTAATTCTTGAAGTCCCCCTGACTTCAGAGTCTGAAATGGCTCTTTTGATATTGTTGGCACAATACGTTGATAACGAAGGGGGCTGTGCTTTTACTGGTTGGCTCTCCTATGTGTCTTTCACACTCAACCCACACACAGTCCCTGAGCGCTGACCCCTTCCATTACAATGGTTGGATTTTCAAATCCAAACAATGAGAGGTCTCATTTGAGAGAACCAATCAAACCCGTCTCTCATATTTCTGAGTGAATATTGCATTAACAAACAGCCTCCTTCCCAGAATAGTGTGTCACAGCTCTCCCTGTGCTGTGAGTCACGTGGGTCGCGTCAGCCAGGCTAGAAGACAATATCAATGCAGAAGTCACCACCTTTGCACTGGGTGACTGTGGGTTGTTGCTGCTGTTTAGTTCAGATATTTAAGAGCAGCATCAGTGTTTCCTCTATATTCATTTACTGTAGCAGTGGCAACAAACTCTCACAGACTAACTGTTCACTTATACGTTTTCTTGAAATGATATACAAAAACACTCAACAGCTGTGGGCTTTCTAACAACAGTTGTTACTGTGTCAACAATTGAAGGTCCAGGACAGGTCAGTCCTTCATCTGTCAATTACATGTGAAGGTTGAAGGTACAGTGGGTTGAGGCTGACAGGAGGATGTGGAAGAAGGAAGGAAGAGATGTCCTACTCAGAGAGAGAGAGAGAGAGCGAGAGAGAGCTCTCCCCCTCCTCCTCCTCCCCTCCGCTGTCTCCTAACTAGCAGTGGATCGTGTACCAAAAATAACATTTTATACCCTGATTCACACCCCTTGACTTGTTCCACATTTTGTTGAGTTACAGATTGAATATCAAATGGATTAAATGTAGTTTTTTGTTGTTGTCACTGGCCTACACACAATACCCCATAATGTCAAAGTGGAATTATGTTTTTCAACATGTTTGTCCAGGGCAGAAACTAAAATGTATAATGTTGGGGGTACTTGAGGACCAGGTTGGGAACACTGGACTAAACTGAGCTGCACACATGCCAGGGGGGTGATGTGGTGTCTGGCTGGACGCAGAGATGAGACACAGGGATGAGCATGAAACCAGAAGGGAACTTTAACGACCCAACCAGGACATACCAGAAACGGGAGGAGAGGACACACATTTAGATGACAAAATCAGAGACAGACAGACAGAAAATGCAATGCAGGTCCAGAATGTGAGTGAGATGGTAATGGTAAAGATTTTCAGTTTGAAATTATGGCCGACCATAGTTCTAGAAGCTGTCTTTGTGTACAATACCCAGAGGGTCTCTTTGTATGCTGTTTTTGTTGTGTGGTTGGTTTGTGGAGATTTTTGTAGTGGAGTGACAGCCTTAGTTTTATTTTTATTTTTAAAGAGTGTAAAAGCAGATGAGACACAGCTCACCTTGCGCAGTGCTGGGTGTCTGTGGGTGGTTGTTGTTTAGTTCAGATAGAGCAGTGTCAGTGTTTCTCCTATATTCATTTAGCATTGGCAACAAACTAACTGTTCACTTATAAGTTCTCTTCAAATTAGATACAAAAAACTCAACAACTGTGGGCTTTCTAACAACATTTGTTGCTGTGTCAATGAGCGAAGGTCCAGGACAGGTTAGGGCTTCGTGTGTCAACGACATGTGAAGGTTGAAAGTACTGTGGGTGGAGGCTGACAGGAGGATGTGGAAGAAGGGTGGAGGAGATGTCCTGCTCAGAGAGCGAGAGCTCAACCCGCTCCTCATCCTTCTCCTCCTCCCCTCCACTATCCCCAGACTAGCACAGGATGTTAGGGAGGGGGTAGAGTGTTCCATAGGGGGAAGGGACGAGACGGGAGGTCAGGAGAGACAGGGTTAGTTTAGGGCCCCTATCCCACGAAGGACCCACTCCTGCTGGAGATAGGGTCCTTCGTGGGATCTGTTGACCCTGGAGTGTTGTAGCCCTTATTCTGAGCTTCTCTCTCTCTCTCTTTCACTCTCTACCACTCACCAATCCATTCCGTCGTCTATTACCTTTTCACCATCAATTATGTCATGACATGCATGTCAACAAAATATGGCAGCATTTGACTTACTAACTTATGCCTTCCGATGGCCCTAAAATCATGGGTGCCATCATCTTTATGCAGATTGGTGTTCTCACTCATACAGATACCTTGCCAATGTTGCAACTGCCCTGTATTTTGAGGCTCAAGGCCAATGGTAATATGTCTTTGTGTGGAGGGCTGGCATGATTCAAGTCTGTGAAGCCATGACTCACTGGGCACAAACTGGTTGAATCAACATTGTTTCAATGTAATTTGTCAAATTGGATTGGAATATGTGATTGGAAAATACATTGGATTTGAAAAAGGTCATCAAGTGTTGTTTTGAGGGTGAACGTTCAACCACAGGATTATGTCACGGTAACCAATTTTCAACCTAGTCAAACCGTGTATAAAATTTGTTGAATTTGCACCTTTGAAACAACGTGAGATTTTCAATGTTATATCCACTAGCAGAAAAAAACTTTTGGTTGGGCAGCACCTCCTACTGGAGAGTTGATCTAGCTACAGCTATCCCTTTGGTCTCCCATCCAGGGTTTAAACCAAGCCCAGCCCTAGTTAGCTTTGACATTTGTCACTGACTACTACCAAAGTGTTAACGTGAGAATGATTATTGAGAGATCTCCACTTAATAAGCAAATAGATTCACTGTTGCTATCGAAGTCATTCCAAAGGGTAGGTTTAACAGAGCAAATGAAATGTAAGTCATACAGTAAATCATTAATGATACTATTTAGGCTTATATAGCATTTGTGAAGTCATTAACAGGTATTATTTCAATTCAACCCAAGGTTTAACTAAAAATATACAACGGGTGGGTCGAATCCTGAATGCTGATTGGTTAACACCGCATTCCAGCCGGTGTCTATTCCACAAGTTACCATCGGTTAAATCTATGACATTAAAAAACATGTTTAATCTGTTCCATCTGAGCAATCCACTGTCTCATTAGCACAGCCAGGCAATTTATAAAGTTGATCTCCACTATAAAAAGCATCTAGATTCTAGACATTATCTCACATTTCTTTTAGACTAACATTTCATTTTCAACAGCTGAGATTTGTATAAACTTTATCTGTCTCTTCGACGTTTGCAACATTGTTTCAATATTGAAATTCGATCTCCTGCTGTCCCATAGTAATGAACGTGTTCGAGAGTCGGGACTAGACAGACAGACAGACAGGCAGGATTTCTCAGTGAGTCGAAATCATGAATCAGCTGGCATCATTTTTATGGATACATGCAAAAAAATATACAGTGCCTTGCGAAAGTATTCGGCCCCCTTGAACTTTGCGACCTTTTGCCACATTTCAGGCTTCAAACATAAAGATATAAAACTGTATTTTTTTGTGAAGAATCAACAACAAGTGGGACACAATCATGAAGTGGAACGACATTTATTGGATATTTCAAACTTTTTTAACAAATCAAAAACTGAAGAATTGGGCGTGCAAAATTATTCAGCCCCCTTAAGTTAATACTTTGTAGCGCCACCTTTTGCTGCGATTACAGCTGTAAGTCGCTTGGGGTATGTCTCTATCAGTTTTGCACATTGAGAGACTGACATTTTTTCCCATTCCTCCTTGCAAAACAGCTCGAGCTCAGTGAGATTGGATGGAGAGCATTTGTGAACAGCAGTTTTCAGTTCTTTCCACAGATTCTCGATTGGATTCAGGTCTGGACTTTTACTTGGCCATTCTAACACCTGGGTATGTTTATTTTTGAACCATTCCATTGTAGATTTTGCTTTATGTTTTGGATCATTGTCTTGTTGGAAGACAAATCTCCGTCCCAGTCTCAGGTCTTTTGCAGACTCCATCAGGTTTTCTTCCAGAATGGTCCTGTATTTGGCTCCATCCATCTTCCCATCAATTTTAACCATCTTCCCTGTCCCTGCTGAAGAAAAGCAGGCCCAAACCATGATGCTGCCACCACCATGTTTGACAGTGGGGATGGTGTGTTCAGCTGTGTTGCTTTTACGCCAAACATAACGTTTTGCATTGTTGCCAAAAAGTTCAATTTTGGTTTCATCTGACCAGAGCACCTTCTTCCACATGTTTGGTGTGCCTCCCAGGTGGCTTGTGGCAAACTTTAAACGACACTTTTTATGGATATCTTTTAAGAAATGGCTTTCTTCTTGCCACTCTTCCATAAAGGCCAGATTTGTGCAATATACGACTGATTGTTGTCCTATGGACAGAGTCTCCCACCTCAGCTGTAGATCTCTGCAGTTCATCCAGAGTGATCATGGGCCTCTTGGCTGCATCTCTGATCAGTCTTCTCCTTGTATGAGCTGAAAGTTTAGAGGGACGGCCAGGTCTTGGTAGATTTGCAGTGGTCTGATACTCCTTCCATTTCAATATTATCGCTTGCACAGTGCTCCTTGGGATGTTTAAAGCTTGGGAAATCTTTTTGTATCCAAATCCGGCTTTAAACTTCTTCACAACAGTATCTCGGACCTGTCTGGTGTGTTCCTTGTTCTTCATGATGCTCTCTGCGCTTTTGACGGACCTCTGAGACTATCACAGTGCAGGTGCATTTATACGTAGACTTGATTACACACAGGTGGATTGTATTTATCATCATTAGTCATTTAGGTCAACATTGGATCATTCAGAGATCCTCACTGAACTTCTGGAGAGAGTTTGCTGTACTGAAAGTAAAGGGGCTGAATAATTTTGCACGCCCAATTTTTCCGTTTTTGATTTGTTAAAAAAGTTTGAAATATCCAATAAATGTCGTTCCACTTCATGATTGTGTCCCACTTGTTGTTGATTCTTCACAAAAAAACAACCCAGACAGGATGACCACATCAGTGACTCAACCCACTCAGGTGACGCACCCCTCCCAGGGACGGTATGAGAGAGCCCCAGTAAGCCAGTGACTCAGCCCCTGTAATTGGGTTAGAGGCAGAGAATCCCAGTGGAAAGAGGGGAACCAGCCAGGCAGAAACAGCAAGGGCGGTTCGTTGCTCCAGAGCCTTTCCGTTCACCTTCCCACTCCTGGGCCAGACTACACTCAATCATATGACCCACTGAAGAGATGAGTCTTCAGTAAAAACTTAAAGGTTGTCACTAGAAAACAGCTTAAACAAATGCAAATGCAGCTACTTTTCTGTTATTCTGGCTGCAATTTTTGACGTGACTGTAAATTAGTCGTAGTTGGCTGGCTAGCAAGGGATAAGAACGTAGTCAGCCATTATCACGATTTAACATTTAGAACGAACAATTGGGTCGCGTCCATAGATACATAACAAAAGGACTGAACGACTGGGTCAAATCCATAGATACAGAACAAAAGGACTGAACGACTGGGTCGCATCCTTAGATACAGAACAAAAGGACTAAACGACTGGGTCGCATCCATAGATACAGAACAAAAAGACAATGACTGGGTCGCGTCTCTAGCAACCTTAGATTTGTGCAAGGATGAAATAGTATGAATATATTAATCTAAATAATGTTTTTAATGAAAATATGTCAATCATTATTTGAATATGTTGGTAACCCTTTGTATAAAAGTGATAATGCCCTCGAAGCCGGTGTTTGGAGAATAAACTCAGAAAAAAAAGAAACGTCCCTTTTTCAGGACCCTGTCTTTCAAAGATAATTCTTAAAAATCAAAAGAACTTCACAGATCTTCATTGTAAAGGGTTTAAACACTGTTTCCCATACTTGTTCAATGAACCTTTAACAATTAATGAACATGCACCTGTGGAGCGGTCGTTAAGACACTAACAGCTTACAGAAGGTAGGCAATTAAGGTCACAGTTATGAAAACTTAAGACACTAAAGAGGCCTTTCTATTGACTCTGAAAAACTCCAAAAGAAAGATGTCCAGGGTCCCTGCTCATCTGCGTGAACGTGCCTTAGGCATGCTGCAAGGAGGCATTAGGACTGCAGATGTGGCCAGGGCAATAAATTGCAATAAATGTCCGTACTGTGAGACACCTAAGACAGAGCTACGGGGAGACAGGACGGACAGCTGATTGTCCTCGCTGTGGCAGACCACATGTAACAACACCTGCACAGGATCGGTACATCAGAACATCAAAACCTGCAGGACAGGTACAGGATGGCAGCAACAGCTGCCCGAGTTACACCAGGAATGCACAATCCCTCCATCAGTGCTCAGACTGTCTGCAATAGGCTGAGAGAGGCTGAACTGAGGGCTTGTAGGCCTGTTGTAAGGCAGGTCCTCACCAGACATCATCGGCAACAACGTCGCCTATGGGCACAAACCCACCGTCGCTGGACCAGACAGGACTGGCAAAAACTGCTCTTCTCTGACGAGTCGCGGTTTTGTCTCTCCAGGGGTGATGGTTGGATTCGTGTTTATCGTCGAAGGAATTAGCGTTACACAGAGGCCTGTACTCTGGAGCGGGATCGATTTGGAGGTGGAGGGTCCGTCATGGTTTGGGGCAGTGTGTCACTGCATCATTGGACTGAGCTTGTTGTCATTCAGGCAATCTCAACACTGTGCGTTACAGGGAAGACATCCTCCTCCCTCATCTCATCTCTCCTGACGTGACCCTCCAGCATGACAATGCCACCAGCCATATTGCTTGTTCTGTGCGTGATTTCCTGCAAGACAGGAATGTCAGTGTTCTGCCATGGCCAGCGAAGAGCCCGGATCTCAATCCCATTGAGCACGTCTGGGACCTGTTGGATTGGAGAGTGAGGGCTTGGGCCATTCCCCCCAGAAATGTCTGGGAACTTGCAGGTGCCTTGGTGGAAGAGTGGGGTAACATCTCACAGCAAGAACTGGCAAATCTGGTGCATTCCATGAGGAGGAGATGCACTGCAGTACTTAATCCAGCTGATGGCCACACCAGAGACTGTTGCTTTTGATTTTGACACCCCCTTTGTTCAGGGACACATTATTCCATTTATGTTAGTCACGTGTCTGTGGAACTTGTTCAGTTCATGTCTCAGTTGTTGAATCTTGTTATGTTCATACAAATATTTACACACGTTAAGTTTGCTGAAAATAAGCGCAGTTGACAGTCATCAGGCAGTATTGGTTTTGGTTACGTAAAGTACGCTTCTCCTGTCTTGTATTAGCGTCATGATGATGATGATGATGATTATTATTAAACTCACCTACTGACCCTGTTTCTTGACTCCCTGCGTATACGTTACATGGAGGTCCTGGGCTGGTGTGGTTACACGTGGTCTGCGGTTGTGATGCCAGTTGGGTGTACTGCCAAATTCTCTAAAATATCAGTGGCGATTTATGATTCAATTCAATTCTCTGGCAGCAGCACTGGTGGACATTCCTACAGTCAGCATGTCAATTGCACACTCCCTCAAAACTTTGGACATCTGTGGCATTGTGTTGTGTGACAAAACTGCACATTTTAGAGTGTTATTTTATTGTCCCTAGCTCAAGGTGCCCCTATGTAATGATCATGCTGTTTAAAGAGCTTCTTAAAATGCCACACCTATCAGGTGGATGGGTTATCTTGGTAAAGGAGAAATGCTCACTAACAGTGATGCAAACAAATTTGGGCACAACATTTTAGAGAAATAAGCTTTTTGTGCATATGGAAGCTTTCTGGGATCTTTAATTTCAGCTCTTGAAACATGGGACCAACACTTTACATGTTGCGTTTATTTTTTTGTTCAGTATGTTTATATTCCGGACTCTAATGATTAAACCTTGTTTTTTTCAGAGTTCTCAGTTGTCTTGAAAGCTCCATAAATCCGGAGAATGACAGATTTGATGACAACATTTTCCCACAAAGGACTGCCGCGCCACCTTCCTGTTCAAGTCAGCACAGCACAACAAGGTGAGTCCAAACATGTATTGTATGCTGCTGCATAAATGATGTAATATGCCAGGGAGATATGTATTGTCACGTATACTCCCTCTCCGGCCTCGAGGTCATCAGGCTGCTGATTGTCCCACACACCTGTCACCATCGTCTTGCGCACCTGCGCCTCATGACACTCACCTGGACTCCATCATCTCCTTGATTATCTTCCCTATATCTGTCACTCTCTTGGTTCTTTCCTCAGGTGTTATTGACTCTGTTTTCACGTCTGTGCGTTGTTTGTGTTACGTGTTTATTGTTTAATTTATTTATTAAAACACTCACTCCCTGAACTTGCTTCCTGACTCTCAGTGCACTCGTTACATGTATACTGTACCTAAGAAAGTAATACTAAGTGTATGTTGTGTAGTAAGCTATTAGTAACCCATGTGCCGCACCCTAATTATTTGGTCCATTTACCCCTCCTAATTTCGCCTACTGTTCTGATTTGTTGGTGCACATGTAGCCTATAGTCTGTTTTAGAGAAATGCAATCGTTGAATATTGTAAGAGCTTTCATTATCTGCTTATATGCCCACTTTATTTATCCTACAGTTCTGACTTGGTGTACAGGGAGAATACTGTAAGAACGGCCTACGTTCTGAATTCTGTCGCTGTACATTTCAAAAGTACTGAACAAATAGTTATTGACTACATCCATTCTAGCTCGCTCATTACAGTCTTAATCGAAATTATGGTTTGCCTCTTGTCCACTCGTCGTCCCCTTATGCCATAGTTTGTACATCTCAAATTGTCATTAGAAACTACATTTTTTAAGCAAGTCAGCTATATCAGCTATGCTTTTTTTAAAGGCAGTACATGAGGCTGAATGAACTGTTCCGCTGCCAGACAAGGCTCCGCTGATAGCCAGGTGTAACATTAGTCAGGTGTTGGAACTGCTGTTGGGACAGCTTCATGTAGGCCCTAGCAGTTTGTGATCACCGTTTGTCACCATTATAGTGCAATAAAATGGATTGTTTAGTGTAGTGTTGTGTAGTGGCTTTGCTGACATGCATCCCATTTTAATTTTTTTTTTTTTTTTTGCCCCACCAAGATTTACATGCTAATATTGCCACTGATATTTAGGTATTAATGCACCGTTGGAGCTAAAAACATAAGCAATTCGCTGCACCTGCACACTCCTTGACGTTTTCCACATTTTGTTGTGTTAGATTGAATTTAAAATTGTTTACAGCAACATTTTTTGGGGAAATGGTCTATACACAATGTCAAAGTGGAATTATGTTTTTCAAAGTGTCTTAAGTCAATAAGTATTCAACCCCTTTTATGGCAAGCCTAAATAAGTTCAGGAGTAAAAATATGTTGTAGGAACTCACTCTGTGTGCAATAGTGGTTAACATGATTATTGAATTACCACCTCATCTCTGATCTCTTTTAAACACAGACTCAACCACAAAGACCAGGGAAGTTTTCCAATGCCTCACAAGGGCACCTATTGGTAGATGGGTAAAAATAAAGTAAAAAGCAGACACTGAATATCCCTTTGAGCATGGTGAAGTTATTACACTTTGGATTTAGTCACTACAAAGTGTCACGAATATCACCGAAGGTGGCTCCCCTTCCTGTTCGGGTGGCGCTTGGCGGTCGTCGTCGCCGGTCTACTAGCTGCCACCGATCCCTTTTTTCCATTTTGTTTGTTTTGGTCTAATTGTTTTCACCTGTTCCTTGTTGGGGTTTTGGGGTTTAAGTTTGTTTAGCCTGCTTGTGTTTGTGCGGGCTTGTTGTCATTGTACGTTGGAGGTGTTTTGTTCATTTTGGGTTTTCTCTGTCCGGTTTATGTAACAGTGGTCTTTTGGTTGTGTTGCGGATGTGTTTTGGCTTCACCCATTTTTGTACCTGTTTCTGTTTACTGTGGACATTAAAGCGTTTTTTCCCGTGAAACTTCTGCTCTCTGCACCTGACTCCACACCCATCACTCTCCTGACGTTACATAAAGATACAGACGTATTTCTTAACTCAGTTGCCGGAGAGGAAAGAAAACGCTCAGGGACTTCACCATGAGGCAAATGGTGACTTTAAAACAGTTACATAGATTAATGGCGGTGATGGGAGAAAACTGAGGATGGATCAACAACATTGTAGTTACTCCACAAAACTAACTGACAGAGTGAAAAGAAGGAACCCTGTACAAAATAAAACTATTTCAAATGCAAAGAAATGTACTTTTGGTCCTGAATACAAAGTGTTATGTTGGCAAACCCAATAAAACACATTACTGTACCACTCTCCATATTTTCAAGCATAGTGGTGGCTGCATCATGTTATTATAAGGGCACAGGGCGAGACCCAGATGCAGACACGAGAGGCAGATGGTTTGAGTATCCAAGGGGCAGGCAAGAGAACGGTCGTGGACAGACAAAAGATCATAACACGGTCAGAGTCCAGGAGGTACAGAGTGGCAGGCAGGCTTGAGGTACTGTAAGGGCAGGCAGTATGGTCAGGCAGAAGGGTTCAGAGTCAGGGGAGGCAAGGGTCAAAACCGGGAGGACTAGGAAAAGAGAGATAAGAAAAAGCAGGAGCACGGGAAAAAACACACTGATTGACTTGACAAGATGAACTGGCACAGAGAGACAGGAAACACAGGGACAAATACACCAGGGAAAATAAGCGACACCTGGAGGGGGTGGAGACAATCATAAAGACAGGTGAAACAGATCAGGGCGTGACATTTATGGGTATGCTTGTAATCGTTAAAGACTGGGGAGTTTTTCCAGGATAGAAATAAATGGGATGGAGCTAAGCTCAGGCAAAATCTGAGCTTTAAACCTGGTTCAGTGCTTTCCACCAAACACTGGGAGATGAATTAACCTTTCAGCAAGACAATAACCTAAAACACAAGGCCAAATCTACATTCAAGTTGCTTACCAAGATGACAGTGAATGTTCCTTAGTGGCCAAGTTACAGTTTTGACTTAAATCTGCTTGAAAGTCTATGGCAAGACCTGAAAATGGTTGTCTAGGAATGATCAACAACCAATTTGACAGAGCTTGAACAATTCTGCAAAGTGGGCAAATGTTTCACAATCCAGGTTCGGAAAGCTCTTGCAGACTTGCAGCTGTAATCGCTGCCAAAAGTGATTCTAACATACAGTGGGGAGAACAAGTATTTGATACACTGCCAATTTTGCAGGTTGTCCTACTTACAAAGCATGTAGAGGTCTGTAAGTTTCATCATAGGTACACTTCAACTGTGAGAGATTGAATCTAAAACAAAAATTCAGAAAATCACATTGTATGATTTTTAAGTAATTAATTTGCATTTTATTGCATGACACAAGTATTTGATCACCTACCAACCAGTAAGAATTCTGGCTCTCACATACCTGTTAGTTTTTCTTTAAGAAGCCGTCCTGTTCTCCACTCATTACCTATATTAACTGCACCTGTTTGAACTCGTTACCTGTATAAAAGACACCTGTCCACACAATCAATCAAACAGACTCCAACCTCTCCACAATGGCCAAGACAAGAGAGCTGTGTAAGGACATCAGGGATAAAATTGTAGACCTGCACAAGGCTGGGATGGGCTACAGGACAATAGGCAAGCAGCTTGGTGAGAAGGCAACAACTGTTGGCACAATTATTAGAAAATGGAAGAAGTTCAAGATGACGGTCAATCATCCTCGGTCTGGGGCTCCAAGAAAGATCTCACCTCGTGGGGCATCAATGATCATGAGTAAGGTGAGGGATCAGCCCAGTACTACACAGCAGGACCTGGTCAATGACCTGAAGAGAGCTGGGACCACAGTCTCAAAGAAAACCATTAGTAACACACTACGCCGTCATGGATTAAAATCCTGCAGTGCACGCAAGGTCCCCCTGCTCAAGCCAGCGCATGTCCAGGCCCGTCTGAAGTTTGCCAATGACCATCTTGATGATCCAGAGGAGGAGGGGAGAAGGTCATGTGGTCTGATGAGACAAAAATAGAGCTTTCTGGTCTAAACTCCACTTGCCGTGTTTGGAGGAAGAAGAAGGATGAGTACAACCCCAAGAACACCATCCCAACCGTGAAGCATGGAGGTGGAAACATCATTCTCTGGGGATGCTTTTCTGCAAAGGGGACAGGACGGCTGCACCGTATTGAGGGGAGGATGGATGGGGCCATGTATCGCAAAATCTTGGCCAACAACCTCCTTCCCTCAGTAAGAGCATTGAAGATGGGTCGTGGCTGGGTCTTCCAGCATGACAACGACCCGAAACACACAGCCAGGGCAACTAAGGAGTGGCTCCGTAAGAAGCATCTCAAGGTCCTGGAATGGCCTAGCCAGTCTCCAGACCTGAACCCAATAGAAAATCATTGGAGGGAGCTGAAAGTCCGTATTGCCAAGCGACAGCCCCGAAACCTGAAGGATCTGGAGAAGGTCTGTATGGAGGAGTGGGCCAAAATCCCTGCTGCAGTGTGTGCAAACCTGGTCAAGAACTACAGGAAACGTATGATCTCTGTAATTGCAAACAAAGGTTTCTGTACCAAATATTAAGTTCTGCTTTTCTGATGAATCAAATACTTATGTCATGCAATAAAATGCAAATTAATTACTTAAAAATCATACAATGTCATTTTCTGGATTTTTGTTTTAGATTCCGTCTCTCACAGTTGAAGTGTACCTATGATAAAAAACAATTACAGACCTCTACATGCTTTGTAAGTAGGAAAACCTTCTAAATCGGCAGTGTATCAAATACTTGTTCTCCCCACTGTATATTGACTCTGGTTTGAATACTTATCTCATCAAGATATATTAGTGTTAATTAAAAATAAATTACCAACATTTGAATTTTTCTTCCCCTTTGACAATGTACAGTATTTTGTGTAGATTGTTGACAAAGTGCGAATTAAATCCATTTTAATCCTACTTTGTAACACAACAGAATATGGAAAAAACTCAAGGCGTGTAAATACTTTCTCAAAGCCCTGTATCTCTATGCAACCAATAAAATGTGAATTGATTTGATAAACCGGTGTCCCCTCATTGCGTTTGTTTGCCTTCTATCTGAACACTTGAACATCTGTGATGTTCTTTGGAATTTCCGATAAAACAGCATTTCCCTGTCAATGTCCAGTGCTGACGGTTACTTTACTATGAAACAATTGAATAGAAGGAAACGCAAGTCACTGACTTTTTCCTCCCCAGAAGGACACTTCCCTTTGACGCCTCAGCTCATCTGAATCTACCGGACGAGTCAAACCATTACGAGTTGTAGAATAAAATGGATACTTTGTTTTTCCTTATATTTATACTTTTTCGATGTACTTCGTCAAGTAAGTAGACTAACTTTTAAAGTGTGAAGATGTCGGTTAATTTACTTGCTTATTATTAGAGTAATAACAACTTTATTGTGCGTAGGCCTGAAGATATTTAACAACGGAAACTTTAGTTAATCCTTATCTATACAGGGAAACCAGGCAGTGAAATAATGTTTGATTGAGGTTAGTTCAAATATTATGATCAAAGTAGTCTCTCACTGTAACAATAAATAGTTCATTTTTTGGCAAAGAAAATACGTATTTCATTTTATATTGACCATCGTATACTATTTTACAGGTAGCCAAATAAAATAAATACAATTTAAATTCACCCTGTAGGTTTGAGATGTGGATAATTAATAAATAATAAATTATGTCAATCACAAATTACTTTCACCTGATTTATTTAGCAACACCTAAAGAGCGTAAACATGTAGCCTTTTTTAGGCCGTAGCTATTTGAGAAATGTTTGGATTTATGCATTTAAAAAAACGACATTACTAACCTGCTTTTAAAATAATAATAATAATAATGTGGCTCTTAATTCGTTTTTGGAACATTAGACCTTCAGTCTTTCAATTATTGTTTGTCTCCACACCATTAATTCACCTTCAATTTGCATCTTCCATTTAGACAGTTTCCTTATTGTGCACACCCCAAAGAAACTGTGCCTGTCTACCCACAAAACGACCGTTATCCTTGGAAAATGCAATGTCGCCAGTCCCTATCAACAATGGGAATGGACGAACGATATGAAGTTGCATCACACGCAGTCGTCGAAGTGTCTCTGGGCCAACACGAGCAGTGCGATTCCTTTGCACGCTCGCCTGGCCTCAATCATCAACTGTGACAGCGCACATGCCTGGAAATGTTACGACAAACAGGGGACTTTCGGCTTAGCGGAGGAGCCCATGTACCTGAAGAAACAAGGTACACGCGTTGTGATTAGAGGAGATCCGAGGTATTCCAACTGGACAAAGCACGAAGAAGTCGACTCTGGAGGAGGACAGGTGATGACACATTTATGCTCGCGTAAAGGTGAGTGGTCTATTGAGGTCTATTGTGTTTAGTTTACGTTCCACTGATGAAATTAGGTTTACCAGTCATATAGGCCTACACTGTTTAAATATATTTGTGTATATGGCTTTGGGCTATCCCTTCGTTTGCATTCAGCGAATTATTTATGTATTTATTTCGGCTATTTGAAATGTTTATAGCCTCATAGTCACATGTATTTATGTGTATTCAACTACCTTACATACATTATCAGTAATAGTAGCCTTGAACTTTATGGCTATTTAATGTTTGATAAGAAAACATAATCTTGTAAAATGATAAGGCCCGACCACAGAATAGTATCCTATCTCTATGGGTAATGTAACCGATGGTCATTTTAAACCAGGGAAAAGAGAATAATCACACAGGCCAAATCTGTAGCTAAATTACTCCACACCATGTCAATTTTGGACTCGTCTGACATTGGTCTGGTGTGAGTGCATGAGGAAAGGCAGAGGATGACACTCTTGATACTGACTTCCCCTGCACATGGTTGTCAAGTTCTATCAGCCCACTCAGTCAGGAAGAACGTCAATGTTCTTCCTGTGACAATATGGCCATTCGGGGGAAATATGAGTGTCTCTCAATGTTACATTTGATGAAAAATACATGCCACAATGTAACTGGTATTGTTTAATGTTTATGTAGACTATGTTTATTCAGGCCACCTGTTATTACAACCATGCATGAAACCAATAGGGGAGAGTGGGGTGTAGTATTCTCTCTCACAAAGATATCTACATATATTTCAGGATGTTGTGTATGCCTGGGAATAAATCAGAATTTATGTAAATATTACAGTTTTGAAAACATAGTTTGTCCCAAAAAAAGTGGTCTCTTGGCACAACTTAGCCTGGGTAATTTTTTTTAAACACTTATTCATTAGTTCCAAGTAGGGCTTGGCTGTTTGGCTGTTTTTCAACCAATCCAGGGTTTTTCTTTATTTTAAAATGTTGGGATCACTGGTATTGGGGTAGAGGTAATCTCAGAGCTATAGAGCAGTACTAAGCTCCAAAAACAGGCAATGATACAAGGTTACAAGGCATGTTACATTTAACAAACAGGTCTGTGATATTTTAGGGTCGGTATCAGGTAAGTTGAGCCACGGGACAGCGTAAATTAAGCCACCTACAAGTGTCTGTACTGAATGAAACATTTTTATTTGATTTAACCTTTATCTAAATAGGCAAGTCAGTTAAGAACAAATTCTTATTTACAATGACGGCCTACCAAAAGGCAAAAGGCCTCCTGCGGGGACGGGGATTCAAAAATAAATAAATATAGGACATAACACACATCATGACAAGAGAGACAACACAACACTACATAAAGAGAGACCTAAAACAACAACATAGCATGGCAACAACACATGACAGCACAACATGGTTGCAATACAACATGACAACAACATGGTAGCAACACAACATGGCAGCAGCACAACATGGTAGCAGCATAAAACAGGGTACTGCTTAGCCGGCCCACAAGAATGGAATGGTCTACCATATCAAATGCTTTGGCCAAGTCAATAAAAATAGCAGCACAACATTGCTTAGACTCAAGGGCAATGGTGACATCATTGAAGACCTTTAAGGTTGCAGTGACACATCTATAACCTGAGCAGAAACCAGATTGCATACCAGAGAGAATACTATAAGACATCAAGAAAGCCAGTCAATTGATTTACCACTACCTTTTTAAAATGATGTCTATCTTTATTTCCCAAACACAAGTCAACACAATCACAATCACTTTTTTGTATTTTAATAATTTAAGCATAATTTAACAGTCTTAAAACCTAAGAAACACTTTGTACTTTTGTTTTACACTTTTAAAATAGGCCAGGCCCTGTCGTTACCTCATATCCCAGCGATAAACGCCTGGGAAGAAAACACTTACATTTGCTCAACTTGCCGCAAGGTAAACATTTTGACTCTATTAGCTAACACAGCTACAAGGATGCGCTTTCATGCGCTCATTTTGAAGCTTATAGAGACCCCAACTAATGTATAGAACAATCTTAAAATGATCTACTTTGGTTTAGATACAAGCATCATGAAACCTCTAACACAATATATTAATTTGACTTGGTGAAAATCCTTTTTTGTTGTTGACTAAATTACCACTTTTTCCATGTGGTTGCTACCTTCACAGACTCCATGAAAGGATGACCTGATCCGAAATATTGGTCAAATTATTAATTTTGTGTATGGTTTCCTAGAAACAAGGGTGGCTCAACTTATCACACTCTCTCCTACCCATCTATTTATTTCAAGTACCTTTGTTACGTTAAAAGATTAATAACATGATAATAAACCATCTATTACCACATTATTTAAAGAGCATTTAGCCTTTCACTCAGGAAGCAACACCCACATCAAAGCACAGAGGTGTCAGGAACTGAGGGGGAAATTCTTTAATTTCCCTTTCAAGAACACCTGGGCTGGGTGAGAGTTATTACATATGCAATGCATACAGTATCTTGAATGTATTTCAATGCTATTTTCTGATATTATTACAACCATCTGTGTCTACCTCTAGTCACAATAACCCCTCTTTCTTCTAGGGTCCACCACCATCTCAACCACCAGAATGTATTCATCCATGCACAAACCGGTGGCATACACCAGCACTGTCCACGCCATCCGAACGGCCCCTGTAACGGCCATAAACACTCACTCTTCATCAAACGCTATGAGCACCCATAGGAGGACCACCCGTCAGATCTCTACGTTAAGAGTTCCCATCACAACGCCCAACAATGCGGTGACCTATGAGTCTATGGTGGCAACGCACACTTATGACCTCGTCAAGACTCAGACGATGGGTTTCATTCCCAGGTCCGTCTCAACGGTCATCACGGCATCTGGGACAGCTCTCAACGACAGCCATGATTTTATCTGGTCCAGTCCTGCTTTGTCCACAACTGACTCTGCCATGGACGAAACGGTGAACGCTGCCACCGAAAATGCCCTCCTCGACTCGAGGAACGGAGCCAAGATTCCATCAGTAAACCAAGCAACTTCCAGTTCCACATCCCCTAATGTAGATGAGCTGGTATCAACTGCCTCTACCACTACTGTGATTTCCTCTACAATTTCCTCAGTGCCCAACTCAAGTGCTATGACTGATTCACCATCCACTTCTGCATCCGTAGTCGTTACCTCTGATGCTAAAGTTCCAACTTCTGTTGCTTTAACTACCCCTACCCCTGATACCATCTCTAATTCTTCTGCTACCACCACACCTACCGATACCACAACATTGTCCACAACTAGGAAAGTACCCCCCAGAAAGACTGTGGTTCCATCTACAACCAAAACCACAACAATGGAGACTACAACAACTGCTGCCCCTCCTACTCCTACTACTTCTGCTGTCTGCCAAACCACTATGCCTACAGCAAATCCCATTATAAAAGTAGCCTCACCCACAACCGCCATAGCCTCACCCACAATAACTTCAACTCTGCCCACAACCTCCTCAGCTCCACCAACAACATCTTCAACTTCGCCCATAACATCTTCAGCAATAAAGATTACAGCTAAAACCACAAAGAAAATAGCCCCACCCACAACCTCCACAGCCCCACCCACAATAACTTCAACTCTGCCCACAACCTCCTCAGCTCCACCAACAACATCTTCAACTTCGCCCATAACCTCTTCAACTCCACCCACAACCCCTCCAATCACATCTACAAATGCCCCACCCAT
Organism: Oncorhynchus mykiss; assembly: GCF_013265735.2. Classification (NCBI taxonomy): domain Eukaryota; kingdom Metazoa; phylum Chordata; class Actinopteri; order Salmoniformes; family Salmonidae; genus Oncorhynchus; species Oncorhynchus mykiss. The sequence goes on from NC_048565.1 coordinate 48,550,650, forward strand.
GACCACTACAATGCCTCCCACAACTACAACAAACCTGCCCACAACTGCCAAGACTTTGGCCACAACTACCGTAACCACAACTACTGCAACCACATCCACAACTACCGCAACCACACCCACAACTCCAGCAACCACACCCACCACACCCACAACTACCACACCCACAACTACTACAACCACACCCACAACTACCACACCCACAACTACTACAACCATACCCACAACTACCAAAACCACAACTACCGTAACCATAACTACTGCAACCACACCCACAACTACTGCAACCACACCCACAACTACTGCAACCACACCCACAACTACTACAACCACACTCCCAACTACCACACCCACAACTACTACAACCACACCCCTAACTACCACACCCACAACTACTACAACCACACCCACAACTACCAAAACCACAACTACCACATCCACTTCTACCACAACCACAACCACTCCCACCACAACCATAGCTTCACTCACAACTACCAAAACCATACCCACAACTACTAAAACCACACCCACTTCTACTACAACCACACCTACTACTACCACCACAACCACAACCACCACAGCTCCACTCACAACTACTACAACCACACCCCCAACTACCAAAACCACACCCACAACTACCAAAACTATACCCACAACTACCACTTCTACCACAACCACTCCAACTACAACCATAGCTCCACTCACAACTACCACAACCACACTCCCAACTACCAAAAGCACACCCACAACTACCACACCCACTTCTACCACAACAACAACCACACCCCCTTCTACCACAACCACACCCACAACAACCATAGGTCCACTCACAACTACCACACCCCCACTCACCACAACCACACCTACCACAACCACACCCCCAACTACCACAGCCACAACCACAACTACCAAAACCACACTCACTTCTACTACAACCACACCTACTACTACCACCACAACCACACCCACCACAACCATAGCTCCACTCACAACTACTACAACCACACCCCCAACTACCAAAACCACACCCACAACTACCAAAACCACACCCACAACTACCACTTATACCAAAACCACACCTACTACCACAACCACTCCCACTACAACCATAGCTCCACTCACAACTACCACAACCACACTCCCAACTACCAAAACCAAAACCACACCCACAAATACCACACCCACTTCTACCACAACAACAACCACACCCACTACTACCACAACCACACCCCCAACTACCACACCCACATCTACTACAACCACACCCACAACTACCAAAACCACACCCACTTCTACCACAACCACACCCACTACAACCATAGCTCCACTCACAACTACCACAACCACAACCCCAACTACCACAACCACACCCCCACTCACCACAACCACACCCCCAACTACCACAGCCACACCCACAACTACTACAACCACACCCACAACTACACACACAACTACCACACCCACTTCTACCACAACCACACCCACTACTACCACAACTACCACAGCCCCACCCACAACAGCTACAGCTCTAACAACAACTACTACAGTACTGACTACGACCACAGAGTTGACCACCACCCCGCAGGTGAGTGATGATGACAGTCACTTGAAATTAACATTTAAATTGATTTAGCATTTGTGAAAATCCATAAAGAATGTTCAAGATCATATTTGCATACAGATTTGGACGGAGGACATTAAAAGGCTGTGAAGCTTTGCACAAACCTGAAAGAAGGGCTATGGTAATGGATAACAGTAATATAGAAATAGACATATTCAAAAAGTATTTAAAGAGAGAACATTCAACAAACACAAAAGTAGGCTATGAAATACACCCGTGCCATGCCAACTTTTAGCCTGCTACTGTAGGTCTTCAGAAAGAGAAAGTCCAAGGCCAGCAGGAAGGAAAGAAGGGTGTGGTGGGGCAAGAGGAGGGGAGACTGCTCAAGGTGCTGTTGTCCAGACTCAAGTGAAAGATAGGGCTGTGAGAAATAGAGTAGGCTATTTGATTAGAACTTAGGCTACATATGAATTTATAGACAGTTTATAGACAGAGGGCTGAAGTGGATGCTTTGATATGGAATACATTTCCTAAGCACTCTGTCTACCTGACGCCAGTGATGGTGCAACCTGAGCATTGAGGAATGGTGTAGGAAAAGTATTTAGCCTAGAGATTTATTTCATTTATTTAACCTTTATTTAACTAGGCAAGTCAACCTAGAGTCAGCCTTGAGTCAGCCTAGAGATTGAAAGGGACGAGATGGTAGCATGGGAGGAGACTGCGTCGTCGAAAGAGATGCCACGCTTTGTTAGGCGCGTACCACTACTGTAACGCCTCCAACATGCCATTGTGAAATTCTGAATATAATTATACATTGTTATTTTATGGACCGATTATGACAACCAATGTTGAAATTTATTTTATATTTCTTCTATTATTTATTGACCTAACATATCTAAATCAGCGTCCGCAATGTTTAGATGTTCGACTGTTATTTTGATACTTTGTTCACGGTGGAGTTGTGTCAAGGTGAGTCATGGTTAAAGTACATTTAAAAAGGTTCATTCGTTTCCAACTGTAGCATACCCGTTGCCTCTTTTTGTTCCTTTCAGGTCGAGACCACCGAGGCAGTAAAGTGTTCATTTAACCTGACAAAAACCAGCGCCAATACGGATTCTATTGCTCTGGAATTGATAACAACAGGAGAAGCGTGTAACTTCACCGTGTTTTATGAGACTAGTCGGTCCGACAAAACGGATTGTTATCAACATGGGGAGTACACTAATGTGTATATCTGCGACATAAGGGATTTGGAACCAGGAACATTACACCAATTCGAAGTTATTTCGAAGAATGATGGAGAGAGGGGCAACGTATCAGTGCGTACAGGTAAGCGTTTCAAACCTAAATTCGTTTATATTCTAATCTATTTTAACCTAATCAATAATATTATATTCCAAAAGTATATTAGACTGTTATATTGACTTTAATTCATATCAAACGTGCTACCGATATCTGATGTAAAAATATTTTCCAGTATCAGACAATATATGTTTTTCTGTTTATTATATTTATATTTTGAACCATGACATTCGATTGATTATTTTTCGTAAAAAATATCATAACCCCTTCAGAAGATTAGGTGAATGACTCCTCTGATGGCAAAAACGTGTTATCATTGAATAGATCTAACACGTATGATGTCACATTATGACAGAAAGAGTTCTATCATTTATTGAATATATCTTTGAATCTCTGAGGGCTCATGAAGGCTCTCTCTCTCTCTGTTGGCGTTTTATTCCACAAAGGATAAAAGCACAAAAGTTGATACTTAATCTTGTTAAAACATTTGGAATTTTGCATATGTATCATTTTACAATTTTGCAGTAATATTTGACCTATAGGGAAAGGACTTGAAATAGTATATGTTCATTATTCGATTTATGGTTACAGTATTGATTCTTTTTTTGTGCACAGCATCGCACTGATTGTGAATAGATTCTGTGCACCACTTTGAAGAACATAGAGAATAGATAACTCTTGTGCCGACACCTCCTGAAGTCCAGTAGGTACACTTTATCCCACTGTACCTTAGTACAATCCTTTGCACATTGTCAAGGCCACAACCTTAGAATGTCCTGTCAAGAACCACTCTGGTCAGTGGTCTCAAAGCTCTAGACTAGAACTCTGTAAGTTCTGGAACACAGCTCCAATCATCTAAAGTTGTTGAGGCAGAGGTCAGTAACAACGCAGAGCATCGTGTTTGTTTCCAGACATATCTCCCTCTCCCCAGAGCCACATCCCGTCAAGCATTGTTTCTTTGTACTAACGGATACAGGAGGCCTCCATGTTTTCTTTTCATGGCACAGATAGATTACACTGAGAGTACACTTCACATCTTTGCGTTGAAAGTGTGCCCAAGTTTTTTTCTTTGGTCCTTGTGAGTGGACCACAACGTTTCCATTTTTGACAGTAGCTTACGAAGGATGAAATCCTCAAGAATAACAGTTCAGGAATTGCCAAATCACTTGGACTTGACATTATCCAATATATTTTGAATCCGGTGGAAATCACAGATACAATGTAGTTATTGTGTAATACAGTAGTGGTCTTGCCAGTTTGGTTTTAGGATTGGACGGACAATGTCCTTAGGGTTCTGCTGATTGGCCAATGTGTTTCCTGGGGTTGCTATGAAGAGAGGAAGCCATTATGAAGAAAGGGTCAAAGTTCAGCGTTGAGCTACGAGAGGCACTGGCCTCTCGCCCCGTCCTGCTCCTCTCTCTCTCCTTGTTTTTGTTGTTTCCTGTCTCGCTCTCACTCTAAGAAGCATGCAGGTTTCCCAGTGAATCCAACACGACATTCTTTAAAGAACCAAAACAATATTATCTCTCCCCTCCATCGCAGGCAGTCACCACTGGCCTTCAGCTGAAGTACAAAAGCAGGATGCAGAGACTCTTCATGCACTTTTCTCCTAGTTATGGAATATCATAGATGTTTAATTGAGGTGTAGATAATATTGCCAAGGTGCTTCCCCTTGGTTACTGGTTTATGGGATATCTTTGTTTTCTATAGCAAAATTGCCAACACATTATCTCCATCTTTCTCGCTCTCCTTCCTCTTTTCTCTCTGTCCTCTCGTTTCTCTCTTTTATTTCACTCTCTCAGACCCAGTGGGTCCATCCAGGTTGGACGTACTACCAGACCAGATCCAAGCAACCCAGTATAAGAGTCCTATTCAGGGTCAGGGTGGCTCCCATGGCCTGCACATATCCTGGCCTCGATCTCGTGGGCAGGTCGACTGGTATGAGGTCACACTACAGGACACCAAGACAGGGACGAGCCGCAGTACCCGCATCATGGGAACTGCCGCCACTCAGTCTCGCTTCACCGCCCTCACCCCTGGAACCCTCTATGCCCTCAGCCTGGTGGCAACGGCTGGGAATAAAACAGCCCTGCCAGTGCTGGCCACTGCAGCCACAGGTGAGGGGTCATCTTGCTGCTCTAGTATGGTTTGACTGGTCCTCTGATCACACATGATTTGCCTGGTCTTCCACAACTACTGTGCTGCACACCATCTATTTATGATACTGTAGATAGCATAGAAATCCCTGATCTACCTTGTCTTGTTAGACATCATTACTCACTGACACTGACTACTCTGTCTTGGTTACCCAGCTCCCTCAGCTGTCAGCGGCCTCCAGCTCTCACCCTCCTCCAGCAGCCTGGGTGTTTCCTGGCAGCCCGGTCCAGGCAGGAGAGAGGGTTTCAGGGTGCTACTGAGGGAGCAGCAGGGCGCCCTAGTCAGGAACGTCACCCTTAAGAGTAGTGTCACCTCCCACACCCTTTACGACCTGTTGCCTGGGACCCTGTACACCGTCACCGTGGTGACTGAGGCTGAAGGCCTCCAGAACGCCATCTCCAAACAAGCAGTCACAGGTATGGCAAGTAAAACACCTACGAACCATGGCATGGTAACTCTGTTTGGGTGGTGACAGTCCTCATTGGTGTAGCAGGGATGAATCTAAGTTTACATGTTAAAATAGTAAGACTGACAAGCAAAACTCAAGTTTAAGTCTTTAACCCTAGCCCTATTCAATGTGTCTGATAAAAAAAGTAGTTTGTTGAAGGTTATTTTTGCATTGTCTCTTATTTTTCAAGTCGTCTGCCATCAAATCACTTAGTCCCATTGTTTGCCAACAGAGCGATCTAGTGCTTCAATGTCTCGGTGGCTTCAATACAGGTGCAAGATATGGTGAAATGTCTCTCACATATTTATCTAACATAGTTTGTAGAGCTTTGTTTTACTATCCAACACTGCACCCTACCACCATCACGACCATGCTTTCTCTCTGTCGTTGTTTCCAGGATATTTTAGGCTTCTCGATCCCACCCTTCCCTTCCTCTTTCTGCAGCTGGCTGGCCCATCAAGGCCTCCCACTGCGCTCCCTTCCCCTCCCAACCCCCCTAGACATCAAAAGAAAAATATAAAATTACTATGAAATAATACAATATTTCAGTTCTGTGTATTGCTTAGTTTTTATTTGGTTAAATTAATCATCTCATCTCTGCTCAGACAGTAGCAGCAAGCCAGCCAGACAATGTTATCCAATGACAATGTGCTCCCCATACTGTACTGTCTTTAGTCACCCTATTTAGGTATAGGCTAGCCTGCCGAAGTATGCTGCAGTGCTGTCTGACAAAATAATTTGATTAGTTCTTAAAAAGGTTATAGATAAGGCATACTTTCACTAACGGTCTCTATCCCGCTCTCTCATCATTGTGTGTACATTCCTCTCTCATGCATTCTATGCGGTCGGTGTGTGTCTAATCTATAGTAGCAAGCATAAAAGTGTATCCATCTCTGTCCAAGACGGAAAGAAAAGGCACAATGGATGATGGTCATTGGAGTTAATTACCTAATTTCTGTGCTGAACTAGGTTGGATATTTTTTTTTTTATGAAACTACAACTCCCTTCAGCCCGATGTTTTATTTTTTTATGGTCCATTTCTGGTTTGTTCAGGAATGGAGTCTCCTCTTTTACCTCATTTGCTTCCTCTCTGTCTCAAGGACACTGATGTGTCACGATCGTTGGAATAAAGGAACCAAGGCGCAGCGTACGTAGAGTTCCACATGTTTAATTGAAATGAAACTCACAAAAACAATAAAGAGCTAAACGAAACGTGAAGTCATGGAGTGCTCACAGGCCACTACGCACAAACAAGATCCCACAAAAATCCAGTGGGAAAAGGCTGCCTAAATATGATCCCCAATCAGAGACAACGATAGATGATTGGGAACCATACCAGGCCAACATAGAAATAGAAAACTAGAGTACCCACCCTAGTCACACCCCGACCAAACCAACATAGAGAATAAAAGGCTCTCTATGGTCAGGGCGTGACATGATGATCCTTTCTTATCTTTAGTTATTGTGTGGTTTTTCTTGATCTAAATCCTTCTCCCCACATGTTTAAATCAATACTGATATTTTCTCCTTCTCACAGTTCCTGTGGCGGTAACCAAGCTCTTCTTGGAGAACCACGGCAGTCTGGACACCCTGAGGGCCTCCTGGGTCAATGCTAGGGGCGGCGTGGATGCATACCTGGTCTCCCTGGCAACCCTAGGCTCAGCCAACCAGGATAGGAAGCTTCCCCCCAACGCCACTGAAGTGATCTTCAGCGGCCTGACCCCTGGACGGCCCTATCAGGTGACTGTGAGGTCAAAGGTCGGAGAGCAGACAACTGAGGCAGTGGCCACAGGCAGAACAGGTAAGTCATTCTGGGGAGTCTATCAACTAGCCTTTTCACATGATTGAGCAGAGTTAAGCCAAGTTGAGCCGAGCTGTACTGCCTGGTCACGGATCCACCATAGTTGCTGGAACCGTGCTGGAAAGAACAATGTGAAACTCTCACTTTCTCTCTCTCACCATCCCGCAGTGCCAGCCAAGGTGTCTCAGCTGTCCATGGTGGGCGTCATTGATGGCAGCACTCTGAAGAGTACATGGTTGCCCCCAAGAGGGGACTGGGAGAACTATCGTGTCCTGCTACTGAACGGCACAGTGGCTCTAGTCAATGAGACAGTGAGCAGGCTGGTTAGACAGTACTCCTTCTCTGTAGCTTCCTTGGGGCTGGTGCCTGGCAGGCTCTACACAGCTCAGGTCATGGTGGAGAGCGGTCTGTTTGGCAACACCGCTCAATGTCAGGGGAGGCTAGGTACGTTACATTAAACATTTTTACTACACTGTGTTTCAAATCAAATCAAATTGTATTGCTCACATGTGCCGAAAAACAACACATGTAGACTTCACAGTGAAATGCTTACAGACCAGCCCATTAAAAAAAAAAAAAAAAATATTAGCTACATACATTTTTTTATAGTAACACAATAAAAGTAATAACGAGGTGCCAGTAACAAGTCAATGTGCAGGGGTACTGGGTGGTACTCACTACCCTTTGTAGCGCCTTGTGGTTGGATGTTGAGCAGTTGCCATACTAAGCAGTGATGCAGCCAGTCAAGATTCTCTGTGTTGGAGCTGTAGAACTTTGTGAGGATCTGAGGGCCAATCTCAAATCTTTTCAGCCTCCTGAGGGGGAAGACGCATTATTGTGCCCTCTTCCCGACTGTGTTGGTGTGTTTCGACCATGATAGATCCTTAGTGATGTGAACACTGAGGAACTTGAATCTGTCGACCCTCGTGGTGGATGTGTTGTTGCCTACTCTCACCACCTGGGGGCGGCCTATCAGGAAGTCCAGGATCCAGTTGCAGAGGGAGGTGTTCAGTCCCAGGGTCCTTGGCTTAGTGATGAGCTTGGAGGGCACTATGGTGTTGAACTCTGAGCTGTAGTCAATGAACAGTATTCTCACGTACGTGTTCCTTTTGTCCAGGTGGGAAAGGGCAGTGGTGCTCTCACGCATGGTTCAGTGTTGCTTCCCTCGAAGCAAGCATGTAAGGCATTTAGCTCGTGTCACTGGGAAGCTCTTGGCCGGGTTTCCCTTTGAGAGGGAGAGCTTTGTATGCATTCCTGTGTGTGGAGTAAAGGATCTACAGTTTTTTCCCCCTCTAGTTGCACATTGACATGCTGGTAGAAATGAGGTAAAACAGATGTCAGTTTTCCTGCATTAAAATCACCAGCCACTAAAAGCGCCACCTCTGGATGAGCATTTTCTTGTTTGTTTATGGCCTTATACTGCTGGTTGAATGCGGTCTTACTGCCAGCATCGGTTTGTGGTGATAAATAGACAGCTATGAAAAATACAGATGAGAACTCTCTTGGTAACTAGTATAGTCTACAGCTTATCATGAGGTATTCTAACTCAGGCGAGCAGAACCTCAAGACTTCTTTAACATTAGAGATTGACAAAGAGACACACACACCGCCCCCCGGATCTTACCGCACTCTGCCGTTCTGTCCTGCCGATGCATATAAAAACAGCTAGATGTATGTTATCCATGTCCTTGTTCAGCCATCACCACGAGAAGCATAGATAACAGTTCTTAATGTCCCATTGATAGGATAGTCTTGAACGGAGCTCATCCAGTTTATTCTCCAGTGATTGCACATTCACCAATAGAACAGAGGGTAAAGGCAATTTATTCACTCGCTGTCATAGTCTCATCAAGGCACCCGCGCGCCGGCCTCTATAGCGTCGTTTTCTCATGTTTCTGGGAGTGTCGGGGATTTGGGCCTGGTCCGGGATAATCAATGTCTTTCGCCTTCGACTCATTGAAGTAGAAGTTGAAAGCCTTCTCAGGACATCTAGTGGATGGCCTTCCCAGAAGAGTGGAGGCTGTTATAGCAGCAAAGGGTGGACCAGCTCCACATTAATGCTCATGATGTTGGAATGAGTTGTTCGACGAGCAGGTGTCCACATACTTTTGATCATGTAGTGACGCTGTTCTAATGTCCAGAAGCTCTTTTTGGACATAGGAAACGATGGCGGAAAGTTAAGATTAGCACCAGAAAATACACAAAAAAGCACAATTGGTCAGGAGCCCTTAAACCGTCCGCTTTCCAAAGCAGCGCCAATCTTGCTGGGTCCCCTGCTGGGCGTTTACCCAATGTTGTTATGGGTTGTATGTTGTCAAGAGCATTTAAGATGTCTATTTAAATTGCCATGGCTTCTGAAGTTTTCATTTTTGTTTTGATTACCCCTCCTCCTTTGCCCTCTCTCTCTTTACTCATTCACATAATCTTCCTCTGCCCCCCCCCTCTCTCTTTACTCAATTACTCCTTCTCTTCTCTTTCTCTCAGCCCCTCAGCCTGTCCAGCAGCTGATGGTCCGTCACGGTGATGAGACGTCTCTGAGCGTGCTGTGGTCTCGCCCCGCGGGGGTGTGGGACGGGTACACCGTGGTCTTGAGACAGGGGGACACTGTTGTGTCACAGAGGACACTGTCCCGTGACGCCAGGGAGTGCACATTCAACATCCTCATGCCCGGATGCCAGTACGCCATTGCCGTCACGACCAACAGTGGGGGCCTAAACAGCTCGGCTTCAGTGATTGGACGAACCAGTGAGTCACGGTTCCAAAGGGAGATGGATTTCACCTTTCTTTTCCCAATGTGTTTGTTCTAGACACGACACTAGAACATTGTTCCTCACAGGTTTTGTAGTCATATAACAGAATTGTTGTTGTTGTCATATAATAATGAGCTTCTCTCCAAATCAAATCAAATTTATTTTTATAGGCCTTCGTACATCAGCTGATATCTCAAAGTGCTGTACAGAAACACAGCCTAAAACCCCAAACAGCAAGCAATGCAGGTGTAGAAGCACGGTGGCTAGGAAAAACTCCCTAGAAAGGCCAAAACCTAGGAAGAAACCTAGAGAGGAACCAGGCTATGTGGGGTGGCCAGTCCTCTTCTGGCTGTGCCGGGTGGAGATTATAACAGAACATGGCCAAGATGTTCAAATGTTCATAAATGACCAGCATGGTCAAATAATAATAATCACAGGCAGAACAGTTGAAACTGGAGCAGCAGCACGGCCAGGTGGACTGGGGACAGCAAGTAGTCATCATGTCAGGTAGTCCTGAGGCTTGGTCCTAGGGCTCAGGTCCTCCGAGAGAGAGAAAGAAAGAGAGAATTAGAGAGAGCATACTTAAATTCACACAGGACACTGGATTGGACAGGAGAAGTACTCCAGATATAACAAATTGACCCTAGCCCCCCGACACATAAACTACTGCAGCATAAATACTGGAGGCTGAGACAGGAGGGGTCAGTAGACATTGGCAGAACTGCTTCTTTATGATCTCACTATGATTTCAAAGTCTCTATGACAGGGTTCAACACCTGGCGGCCTGGTGATATTATTTGGCCCCCCCAAGTTTTCTGAGAAAAAAAAAAAAGTTGTTATTTTTTGGACATAAAATACTAAAAACACCAGCAAATCAGCTCCAAGTGATTTTAATTTTGAAAATATTTTCCAAAGTATTCCCATGCATAAGAGAGAGATACTGTTAATGTGATTGTATACAAATGTCAGCAAGGTTTGAAATGATTCTGTTTTGGTCAAATATTATATCTGTTTGGGCTTCTTGCGGTCAATTTGCAGTCTACAAATTCTTTGTAATTATGTTAAGTTATTATGTTATGTTATGTTTGGGGCGGCAGGGTAGCCTAGTTGGTAGAGCGTTGGACTAGTAACCGAAAGGTTGCAAATCTGTCGTTCTGCCCCTGAACAGGCAGTTAACCCACTGTTCCTAGGCCGTCATTGAAAATAAGAATTTGTTCTTAACTGACTTGCCTAGTTAAATAAAGGTAAATGATGTGGCCCCTGAGCACCGCTCAAGAAAAAAAATTGTCCCGCTGCTGAATCATCACTGATCAAAAATATAAACGCAATGTTCCATCTCCTTTAGTGAGCATTTCTCCTTTGCCAAGATAATCCATCCACCTGACAGGTGTGGCATTTCAAGAAGCTGATTAAACGGCATAATCATTACACAGTGCTGGGGACAATAAAAGGCCACTCTAAAATCTGCAGTTTTGTCACACGATGCCACAGCTGTCTCATGTTTTGAGGGAGCGTGCAAAGAGCTGTTGCCAGATAATTGCATGTTCGTTTTTTGACCATAAGCCGCCTCCAACATTGTTTTAGAGAATTAGGCAGTACGTCCAACAAGCCTTACAACTGCAGCTCCTTCAAATATTCAGAAACTTTGCATAGCCATTGAAGAGGAATGGGACAACATTCCAAAGGCCACAATCAACAGCCTGATCAACTCTATGCAAAGGAGATGTTTCATGCTTACATGAGGTAAATGATCACACCAGATACTGACTGGTTTTCTGATCCACGCCCCTACCTATGTTTTGTTTTAAGGTATCCATTACCAACTAATTAGGGCCTAGTGAATGTACTTCAATTGACTGATTTCCTTATATGACCTGTAACTGTTTATATTTTTGTTCAGTGTAGTTGATGATCTCTGCTCTATGGTCTCAACCATGGTCTACATTTCTCTCTATGGTCTCTGTTAATGTCTCACATCTTTGAAGTTCCTCTCTCTCTGTGTCTCCTCTCAGCCCCGGCGCAGGTGACCAGTCTGCGTGTGACCAACGGTGGCAGCACAGACAGCCTCCAAACCCAGTGGGAGCGGGCGGCCGGCGAGCTGGACTCGTACCGTGTGCTGCTTATCCACGACAGCAGTGTGATCAAGAACGAGAGCACCCCGGCCCACACCACGGCCTACAGCTTCCTGGCGCTGAAGCCTGGAGCCCTCTACAGGGTGGTGGTCACCACTGTCAGGGCCGGACAAGTCTCCAGACAGAGCGTGGCAGAGGGAAGCACAGGTAGACAACACTATGATCACTGACTGATGTAGCCTACTTTAAATGTATCATGTTAAAATAGATCAATTTGAAGATAATGTTTAGCTAGCACACATGGATATGAATTCCGATAAAAGCGCTCACAGTTTTAACTGTCTTTGTGTGACAAACACCCATACTAGTTTATGCAAAATAATGTCAGATAATGTCTTCTATTCAGGGATTGCCAGGATATTATTCAGAACTTTCTGAGCTCTTATCTGATGCGACAGGAATTTTCCTGGAATTTCCAGGATATCCGACTATGCAACAAACATGTCAAGGTTTTCCTTTCAAAGACTTCCCTTCATGGAGGGAAAATGATTGGGGTCTACAGTATTTTGTATGGTTGAATCCCAGCTATCTTAAATCTGAGAACGTTTTCATTAAAAGTTGGCGGGGGAAACAGCCCCACTGGCCGCCCCACCACCGTTGCTATTGTTGCTGAGTTGAAGAGCGTCGCGCAGCATGGTAAAATATGCAGTACATATTGTGTTCTTCTATTGCGCGTCCGAGGGGAAAAAACAGAGTTTTTGCAGTGCCTTCTCAATCAATCAATCAAATGTATTTATAAAGCCCTTTTTACATCAGCCGATGTCACAAAGTGCTATACAGAAACTCAGCCTAAAACCTCAAACGGCAAGCAATGAGGATGTAGAAGCACGGTGGCTAGGAAAAACTCCCTAGAAAGGCAGAAAACTAGGAAGAAACCTAGAGAGGAACCAGGCTCTGAGAGGTGGCCAGTCCTCTTCTGGCCGTGCCGGGTGGAGATTATAACAGTACATGGCCAAGATGTTCAAATGTTTATAGATGACCAGCAGGGTCAAATAATAATAATCACAGTGGTTGTAGAGGGTGCAACAGGTCAGCACCTCAGGAGTAAATGTTACTTGCTTTCCATAGCCAATCATTCAGAGTTTGAGACAACGGGTGCGGTAGAGAGAGAGTGCCGAAAACAGCAGGTCCGGGACAAGGCAGCACGTCCGGTGAACAGGTCAGGGTTCCTTAGCCGCAGGCAGAACAGTCTCTGTAGTTGACCCAGGCACTGATTTTACAGCATCGACAAGAACCAAATTCAAACAATGTGCATTACAGTGCACATAAAATGCAAATCTTACACTGTTTTTAATCTGTGCAGACACACCAGAATGCTTTCTGCTCATGAAGGATGCACTGTCATAGCCTTGCCCCACACGATTATTTCTGTAGTCCAGACTATGTTTTTCAAGGCAATCAATTAGCATTTTTTGTGAGACCTGCTGCATCTAAGCTTTCAGCTAACTGAAAGTGTAAAAAGCTTTCGTGGATGGCCCCATTGTAATAGTACCTCACAACTAAAGACATTTGTTATTTTCTCTTTAAATCTTTGGTTTCATCTGCAATTACACTAAAAACTTAACTTTCTTTTACTTCTCTCATTATTTCACTTTGTACCATCTCAGCTAAGCTCTCAAGAACTTCATTTTGGATTTGTTGGCTTGTGTACTTACCATTGCCACATGCATTCATCCTTTTCTCTATGAGAGGGTCAAGCTTTGCTATTTTTTCTAAGATTGTCAAAATATTACCCTTGTGAGAGTCATCTCGATGACCTCTCTGCACTATATTTTGAGTGTCAGTAAATAGGAGCACATGTGCAATTGTTTTAATGTAAGTACAGTTTTCCTCCACTCTCATTTATGACATCTAACATTGATGAGTTGCTGTCAATAGCCCTTTGATGCTGATTCCAAGCATACATAGCATTGATATGATGCTCTGCCTTTGAATGGAGGTTCAAACCAGAATCTTTAAAAGGCGCCATTTTCCAGTTACAAAACCCTGACTGTGATGTGAAGGCAGGTTAAGGTGTATTGGGCAGAGAAAAATGCCTACAGGTGAAACAATAAGTCGAATCTTGACTTACAGAATATTCAAGCCATGAATTGTCCTTATACCAGGAACTGTTGAAAGCCCTTTTCCTAGTACTATGCTGAGTTCTGGGAAATGTTTTCAAACATAGCTATACAGGACCATCTTCTCTGGATCTTGAAATGTCTGAAATACACATAAAATAATGTGTCATATTTCTATGGAAATGTATAATTAAGTATAATTAAGCTAACTAAAATGTGTAGTAATTAAGCTAACTAAAATGTGTAGTTTAAAGTATTGGCCTGGCCTCCCATTGTGTCCTTTTGGAACAGAAGTCTGATATCTCTCCCTTTCTTTTCATGTTTAACTGACCCTATGCAAAAATAAGACCGTCTATGGTTACACACAAGCATCCAATTACCCACATTTTAGTCCAATCGCAATCTTAATTACAAATCCCCATTAACATAACTGTACCTTAAATCAACTACCAGTCTAAGTTACTAGTTTGATCATGTCTAGCCCTACTCTGCAGTATGTAATTTAGCTAGCTATAATTTCTTACACCTTTACGATAGCAAACAGGCTATCTGCAAATTGTGGTAATGTTTTGAGTAACGTTAACAGATTGATAATAACAATTGTTTGTTTTGAGTTCAAGTATGAAAATCTAACTGAGTTAATGGATTTCAAATTGATGAATGTTAACTTGCTGAACACTGACA